>NC_064852.1:155871180-156171180 GCF_024139225.1 Suncus etruscus
GGGCAGGAGCATAGTACAGCTGAAAGGGTGCTTGCCGGGACCGGAGCGGTGGCGCAAGGGGTAAGGCATCTGCCTTGCTTGCGCTAGCCTAGGACGGACCACGGTTTGATCCCCCGGCATCCCATATGGTTCCCCTCAAGCCAGGAGTGATTTCTGAGCGCATAGTAGCCCCTGAGTATGGTCCAAAAACAAAGGGTGCTTGCCTTGCATATGTCAGACCCAGGTTCAATCCCTGGCACCCCATATGGTCCCCTGAGCCTGCCAGGAGTGATGCCTGAGCATAATCAAGAATGGCTCCCAAACATAGATGTCCACATTTTTCCTGAAGATTTTTTTTATTTTGTTTTGGATTTTGGGTCTCACCCAGTGGCCTTCAGGAGTTACTCCTGGCTTGGCAAGCACCAGGAGACCATCTGGGATGCCAGGATTTGAACGGGTGTCCATCCTGTGTTGGCAACATGCAAGGCAAACGCCTTGCCACTGTGCTATCACTCCGGCCCCTCGACGAATGTTTTAAAACTCAAATACCTCTGTTGTTAACTGCTCCTCTTGTCATATCTGCGGTCAGTTTGAGGGGCTGGAGAGCTGGAGCTCAGCAGTCCAGGCTGTGTGCCCCAGTGGCCTGGGTTCTGGCCGTCACTGCGCTGGCCCAGGAATAACTCAGCAGTGCTGGCAGTGCCCCTACTGGTTTTCACTTTCCAGAAAATTCGTGGGGGCCGGGCGGTGGCGCTAAAGGTAAGGTGCCTGCCTTGCCTGCGCTAGCCTTGGAAGGACCTCGGTTCGATCCCCGGTGTCCCATATGGTCCCCCAAGCCAGGAGCAACTTCTGAGCACGTAGCCAGGAGTAACCCCTGAGCGTTACCGGGTGTGGCCCAAAAAACAAACAAAAAAAAGAAAATTCGTAAGCCCATTACACACACAAACACAGAAAGTTTCTGGCTCTTTCCAATCTTGTGAAACGGTTCTGATTTGCATCAAGTGATGCCAGCCAGAGTGGTGGACACTATCACCCCTCATTAATGTTTGCAGCCCCTCCACTCTCCCATATGCACCACTGGCGTTTCCTGTCCTCGGGGAAGTCACTGGTGAGGTCGGATCCCAGGTAAGTAGAGTGAGCGAACACTCAAAAGAAGCATCCACCAGCCACGTCAGAAGAATAAGTCATTTTATTGTAAGTGAGAAGTGGAGATTTATATTAGGGACAAGTAGGGCGTGGACCCTGTGTCAGCCAATCAGGTAGAGTGTGAGAGGGATTAAAACAAGGTGTGTATCTAAATTGGGGAAGACGGGGGGGGGGGGGGGGGGGGGGGGGGGGGCCGGGCGGTGGCGCTGGAGGTAAGGTGCCTGCCTTGCCTGCGCTAGCCTAGGACGGACCGCGGTTCGATCCCCCGGTGTCCCATATGGTCCCCCAAGAAGCCAGGAGCAACTTCTGAGCGCATAGCCAGGAGTAACCCCTGAGCGGCACAGGGTGTGGCCCAAAAACCAAAAAAAATAAATAAAATAAATTGGGGAAGACGGTAAGGGGATTAGGGAAAGTGTGCTCTAGCTGTTAAAACAGTGTGTTTAACATGAGTTGCTACACGTTTATTTTGGGGGGGGGGGCACACAGTAGTATTCAGGGGTTCCTCCTGGCTCTGCGCTCAGAAATAGCTCCTAGCAGCCTCAGGGGACCCTATGGGACCTAAATTGGCCACAAGCAAGGCAAACACCCTACCACTGTGCTATCACTCCAGCCCCCTCATGAATTTTCAAGTTTTTTTCTTCTTTTTTTGGTTTTTGGGCCACACCCGGCGGTGCTCAGGGGTTACTCCTGGTTGTCTGCTCAGAAATAACTCCTGGCAGGCATGGGGGACCATATGGGACACCGGGATTCGAACCAACCACCTTTGGTCCTTATCGGCTGGTTGCAAGGCAAACGCCGCTGTGCTCTCTCTCCGGACCCTCAAGTTTATTTTAAAATAAATTTTTTTTGGTTTTGGCCACACCCAGAAACACCCAGGGATGCCAGGGGTCGAACCTGGGTTAGCTGCTTAGAAGACAGACCAATGCCTTACCCATTGAGTTACCACTCCAGTTCCAAGTTTTTTTAATTTGTTTTGTTTTGAATGCAAATCCTATGCTCAGTCATCTGGTTTGCAAAGAATTTCTCTGTCCCTGACTTGTCTTAATTCTGTTAACTAGCAGGACTTAACTTTTTGTAGTTTGTTTTTGGGCCACACCTAACAGTGCTCAGGATTTACTCCTGGCTGTGCTTAGGGATGGGTTCTGACATGGCTTGGGAGGATCATATGTGGTTCTGGGCACCGAACCCAGATTGGCCATGAGTAAAGTGATTGCCTGACCCATTGTGCTTTTTCTCTTTGGCCCAGTTAGTCTTGAGTTCTTCAATTTGGTCTTTAGTCCCACCCAGCAATATTCAGGAGCCCCTGCTCCAAGTTCTTGATTTGACAGTTTTCTAGTTTTTCTTCAGGGGTCACCCTTGTCTGAAGCCTAAGAACTAACCGCACCCAAATCAACAAGTTATATCAGTACCCGAGCACAACGTGAGTTCTCTTAACTACTGCCTGCAGTAAGGAGCCTCTTGGAAGAGACACCCTGGGGAAATACACCCCTTGGTAGTTTCTGTGCTTCAGCAGAGCAAACATACTCAGGTCAAGCCCGCCCCTTCCTGGGGCTCCTCACTTTTTTTTGGGGGGGGGTCACACCCAGCAGCACTCAGGGGTTTCTCCTGGCTCTGCACTCAGAAATCACTCCTGGCAGGCTCGGGGGACCCTATGGGATGCCGGGATTCAAACCACCATCTGCGTGCAAGGCAAATGCCCTACCACTGTGCTATCTCTCTGGCTCTGGGGCTCCTCACATGTGGCTTCAACCGCATGCCAGCCCCAGCTGTACTTGGGGATCACTCCTCTTGGTACTCAGGTACTAACTCAGCGGTTGACTGAGCAAGACAAGTGTCTCCCTGCATCTGACTTTTTGTTTTTGGGGTCATAAGCAATGACACTGTCAGTGTTCAGGGCTCACTTCTGGTGGGCCCAGAAGACCATCTCGGGTACTGATCAAACCTAGTTGGTTGTATGCAAAGCAAGCACGGGCGCGCGCACACACACACACACACACACACACACACACACACACACACACACACGCCACTGCCACTGCTTCAGCCACTCATCTCCTTTTTGTGGTGACAGAAAATAGCTACTTCAGAGCCTAAGCAGATAAGGCATCTATTTGCTTCGCAAGCAGCTGATCCCCTGATCCCAACAAGAAGCGATCCTTGAGCACTGTCAGTTGTGCCTTCCCCAAATAATAAAAGCAGCTGGGGGCCGGAGAGACAGCATGGAGGGTAAAGTCTTAGCTTCGCATGCAGAAGGACGGTGGTTCGAATCCCGGCATCCCATAGGGTCCCCTGAGCCTGCCGGGCCGATTTCCGAGCGTAGAGCCAGGAGTAACCCCTGAGCGCTGCCGGATGTGACCCCTCCCCACCCCCACAAAAAAAGCAGCTACTTAGTGTGAGGCCTTGCATTCAATCTCTAACACTGAAAGAAAAGTAAAGGAACTGCTGATGAAGCAGGCAAGAAGACAACACCCCCTCTGTGTGTACTGTGTCCCAGTCACATTTCAGCACCCCACTGGGTCCCCACCTTTGCCAAAGGGAGTGAAGGGCGGCTCAGGTTATGAAGAACTAGAATTGGGGGCTGGAGCAATAGCACAGAGGTAGAGCGAGAGAGAGAGGAGTTGGACCACCACAACTAGTATATCTCAAACCTGGCTCTTTCACTGTCTCACCAGCCCCATCCTGATTTTTACTTTTATTTTTATGTATACCTGGCGGCACTTGGGTTACTCCTGGCGCTGTGCTCAGGAATTACTCTGGGCAGGCTCAGGAAACCATACTGGGTGCTGGGGATCAAACCCAGGTAGGCCATGTGCAAGGCAAACACCACCCCCTGCTGTGCTAACACTGATCCCTGATTTTATTTTAAAGACTGCAAGGTGGACTGGGAGACAGCTCAAAGAGCTACAACAAGGCTTCACCTCTGCACAGGTTGTTTCTGGAAGAGGAAGCCCAGGGTCCAGCCCAGTAACCCCTGGCTATCAAGTACTGCCAGGAGATTCCTGAGCACACTTTTTCTTTCTCAAAAAACATTCCCGCAGGGACCAATGGACATTGCACTCCTAGGACCCCATTTCTTCCCTTGGCTTGCACATGGGGACAGGCTTGGCCCTCTGACCGGACGGACACACCTGGGTCCTGGAGAGTGAAAACACGAATGAGTGAAGAGTCAGTGACTGCCCAATGCTGGAAGCCTCGGGCCTCTTTAGAGGCTGGCAGTGCTCTGGTGGGCAGACCCATGTGAAAGACCCACGTGTGGCTCCATGCCTGTGTCCAGCGGCTTTCCTCACACTGCATTTTCCTCAGAGTTTCAAAAAACTTGATGATGGCTTTATGGGTCTTTTGATAATCCCAAAGATTTTTTTTTTTTTTTTTTTTTTTTTTTTTGTGGTTTTTGGGTCACACCCGGCAGTGCTCAGGGGTTATTCCTGGCTCCAGGCTCAGAAATTGCTCCTGGCAGGCACGGGAGGACCATATATGGGACGCCGGGATTCGAACCGATGACCTGCATGAGAGGCAAACGCCTTACCTCCATGCTATCTCTCCGGCCCTTTTTTTGGTTTTTGAGTCACACCCTGCAGCACTCAGGGGTTCCTCCTGGCTCTACGCTCAGAATTGCTCCTGGCAGGCTCGGGGGACCCTATGGGATGAGATTCGAACCGCTGTCCTTCTGCAGCAAGGCAAACGCCCTACCTCCAGGCTATTTTTTTTTTGGGGGGGCACACTCGGTAACGCTCATGGTTACCCCTGGTGATGCGCTCAGAGATCACTCCTGGCTTGGAGGACCATATGGGATGCCGAGGGATCAAATCTGTCCTGGGTCAGCTGTGTGCAAGGCAAACGCCCTACCACTGTGTCACCGCTTCGGCCCCAGATTTCAGTTTTCTTTTGTTTCTGGGTCATACCTCACAATGCTGAGGACTTACTTCTGGCTCTGTTCTCAAGGATCACTCCTGATGATGTCCAGGGGACTATGTGTGGTGTTTGGGATCTAACCTAGTAGGCTGTAAGGTCAGCACTTTTCCCACTGTCACCACAGTCCTTGGCTCTTGGTTTTCTCTTTTGGGGATAGGAGGGTTGATTTTTGGCCACATCTAGCAGTACTTAGGGGTTACTCCTGGCTCTGGGCTCAGGAATCACTCCTGGTAAGCTCAGGAGACCATCTGGAACACCAGAGATTGAACCCAGGCTGGTCAGGTGCAAGACAAAGGCCATCCTCACTGTGCTATGACTCCAGCCCCTGGATCTTGGTCTTCCTGCTCTTATCTCTGCTGCCAGCTGAGAGGTCAGCATGAAGGTCAGGGCCGTCCCCCTTCGCCCTTTTTTTGTTTTTTGTTTTTTTTTGGTTTTTGGGCCACACCCGGCGATGCTCAGAGGTTACTCCTGGCTGTCTGCTCAGAAATAGCTCCTGGCAGGCACGGGGGACCCTACGGGATACCGGGATTCGAACTAACCACCTTTGGTCCTGGATCAGCTGCTTGCAAGAAAAACTCCACTGTGCTATCTCTCCAGGCCCGCCTTCGCCCTTTCTTATGCCTGCTAGTGCAGTCCAGCCACCCTACTCTTGCTCTGCCCAGTCCATCCTACGGGCTGCACCCAGAACCCCGAGTTCTCTGGAGCTGAGGAGGTAGCCTCGCTCTCTCCTGGCTAGTCCATCCCGCAATGCCAGAACCAGCACGCAGCCCCCACCCAGGTGTGTGAGTGATGAGTTGGGGAAAGGCAACTGTAAATACGAGGGATTTTATTTTATTTTATTTTATTTTTGCTGACATACTATGAGGCAAAACAAAACTGACACCATACAAAATAACTTTATAAAATATCATTCACATCATATTTGATCAGATTTTTACAGCATTCTGTGCATGTTAAAGTTTATGTCAGGAGGTGAAAAAAACACTATGCCAAACTTTTAGTATTAGTTTATATACACACAGTAAGAAACAAAACAATTAACTGTTAGGTTTTCCATGGATTTATTGCAAAAATAGTGCAAACTACTTAACCTAGTAAGCTGTAAAACAAACTCGAAAGGACCCAGCAAAGCTTAAACACGACAATAGATGCTCAGGGTCCTGCCTTTAGCTTTTTTCACCAGTTCATTTAGTCTCTTGAGACCCTCCCCCCCTGCCTGCTGGGCCCCCAAGACCAGGCTCACCTGGCAGCCAGACCCCAGCAGTACCTTTAGGGTCATGCTACTTAGGCAATGGCAACGTGGTGAGGTCTTTGAACGCAGTTAGATGTCATGATGCTTTACGCCTAACCTTAAAAGGAAGCTATTATCCAACCTCGAATGCCACGGACAAAGAATCTTGGAAGCAGCGTGAACAGGAGGAGCTGGGGTACATAGTAGCGCCCTCCTGCACAGGCGCACTGGAAAGAGAGTCATTCTACTGGTGGGCAACCTTTGAACCAGATATTGCGGTCAGATAAAAACAAACAAACGAAAAAAGAGACGTCGTAGCTACAAAAGTTAACTTCAACATTCCTTTCAACAGTCTAGTGGGGTCCAAAAAGCATCTATCTAAACAAAATAATAAGAGCAAAACAAAATGCTACATAGAGAAGCTAAAGAAACAAAATGCAGCATATTCAGGTTCTTTTTCTTGAGGTACCTATATAAATTTAATCACCCGCCCCAAAGTACTCGTCAGGTATTTAGAAATAAAATAAAATAAAAAAACAGCTTCCTGGTCAGCCAATCACAGGGCATATTATTATGGAGAAAGTGCAACAAGGCGGACCTTTGCAGCAGACCAAAGGATGAGTCAGTTCTGACAAAGCAGAGCTAAGGGTCGGGTCGACCTGACGAAAGGGCGAAGATCCACCAGAGTTCCCGAGATCATCCACTGCTCTGGAGACCCTGCAGCAAAAAGCCTCCCACATCGGCTGTCCAAGTTCTGCTTCTATAGGGTGTTGGTTCCCTTGAAAATTCGAGATCTCTTTAAAAGAGTTAAATACAGACTATAGGAAAGATCCCTAGTTTTTTTTTATTCTTATCGGTACAAAATCAAATCATTAAGACTCCAAAATATTGTTACTTCCAAATAATTAAGTTAAAAAAGATCGCCATAGTAGTAGGAAAATCTAGAATTGTAAACTGCCAAATAGAAAAGCATGGAAAGTCATTGAGCTTCTATTTCCTTCTCCCACCTGAAAGCAAGCCGGGGTGACTCTGAGCACATCCCCAACTCCACCCTACAGACATGGACGCCAATGCCCCCCGCGTGACAAGTGGTTTCAACAACAGCCCATGTGCTGCTAGTGGGCTCAACTTGGAGAAGGTGCCAGGGCGTGGGGCAGGCCACGGAAGGCCCTCTGGGAGGGTCGGGTCAGCCACGATGGGGAGGTCAGAGATGGCCGTGGTGGGAGGGTGGGGGCTGCAGGCCAACCCTTCCTGGCACAGAAAACAAGAGGACGAAAAGAAAAGAAACGTGAGCACAAAAGGTTGTGGGTTCTTGTTGGTAAAATGTGGAATTTGCACTGGGACGTTGTTTCCTTTTTACAAGAGGGCAGTTGGGGTTCCAAAGTATGTTAGTAGTTGGCTGAGGGGTAGTCTCGTAAGTTTCATGGCCAATAGAAAATAGTTCATCTCAAAGAGGGCTCTTCAATACATTAGGATTCAACACAAAAGGCACAAAATAAATAAAAATATTAAATAAACGGAAAGATGATTTCAAGCTTCGTTATAGCTCACTGTTTGGTTATTTTTTTCCAATTTAATTTGACAGACTAAGTAAATAGCACCCAACTGTTGAACTGAGGTAGATCCACATTGTAAAGAAAGCTGGGTCCCCTCCGTTTGTGTCTAATTTTAAGATGCTTTTTACAGAAACACAAATCCACGGATCAGACATGGAGGCTGGGCCAGTAGGTGGTGTGTGGAGTGGGAGTGGGGAGGACAGAGCTGCATGTCAGGCCAGTGAGCCCCACAGAGCCCCACAGCCTGACCGCCAGAGGCAGCACCCCTTTCTCCCTCCAGCATGGGGGTTGCAGGTAGGATGGGGACAGAGAGGGAGCAAGACGGGGAAATTCTGTGTCCAAGTTTCCCTTTTGTAACACCAGAGAGAAATAAGACGACTTGTTGGCTCCGACACAGCATCTAAATCAGAACAATTTGAACCTCTCTCTGCCCAATATTTTTGCATACTCTGAAACTTAACAAATTTAACAGCTGATTAAGGCTTCATTGGAAGTGGCGCCACCACCTAGCATGGGACACCCTCGAAAACACACAGCGTGGGGCTCGTGGGCCAAAGACAGGACACGGCGAGTCTCAGAACGGGGTTCAGCAGGTTTGCAGATTTCACCATCGATCTTAAGCCCGCGGAGAGCCGATGCAAACTCAGATAGCAAGGCCAGTACAGGACGCGGCTGTAACATCGCTCAAGCCCCTGGGCACAGAGGGGGCACAAACAAACAGGGACAGCCCACGATAAGGCCCCGCAGTGGCTGGGCTGCCCAGCAATGGTCACAACACAGTCCGATGCCAAACGTCCTTTCAAATGTCTCAAGAGAAGGGGTGGGGGCAGGGACTGATTAAGAAGCGGAAGATCAACCGATGATGAAACTTTTGAATTCATTTTTGGTTCTTTTTTTTTTCAATTATTTTATAAAAATAAAATGAAACTAGAAAAGCTGATAAACACAGGGTGAAAACCCTCAATACATTAGTTAAGTAATCTGAAGTGTACCAGAGGTAAGAAAAAATCTGGGTTCAGACACTACATTCTTTCCTTGTATTCATGAGTCATGAGCCACTTTGCTGCACAAAACTTACAATTATTCTCAGAAAAGCCTCTAAAAAGTAAAAAGTCACCTGCCTCTACAGATATAAAATAGAAATTCACATCTTCAGTAACTACATTAAATTTCACCATCAAACTCAGGAGTCTGCTTTCAACATAATGCTAAAATTGTGGGCACTAGCCCCATGGATGGTTGGTTGGTTGGCTTTGGAGAGGAACCAACTGGCTTGTACTAGGCCCTGCTGCTGGCACGGACCGGGGAGGGCTGGAAACAGCAAAGGGCCAGGAGCCACGGTTTTGCTGAAGAGGGAACCAAATGGATCATCGCCTTGTATCCCGCAGAATCATCCCGTAGGAGGCCCCGTGTCTAACTTAAACATCAGCCAAGAAGGTGCCTGTTCCAAAGCTGCCCCTGCCCAGGGTAATCCCACCTAGGGAAGCAGTGCTAGACACCCCTAGCTGACCCAAGTGATGCCAAGAGGTCATGCTGATCCCCTGAACCTTCATGGACAGAGTCCAGGCCTGGCTGCTGGGGACCAGACAATAGTGGAGGCTGCAACACAGTGGGAGACAGGGCAGGGTCTGGTGGGCAGTCTGCCCAGCCAGCATGTAGTGCCCGGGCATGGAGCGGTGCTGAGGGCCCAACTGGAAAGGCAGCATCTAAGACCAGTTCTTGTGACAATTAGGGACAAAGACCAGAACAAGGCCTGGCTGTAGGCACCTACAGGGAGAAAGGCTGCTGCTCCCTGCCGAGGCTGGGGATGGCCAGGCGGTCTTGAGTCTATGCTTGACTCCCAGGCTGGGGGCTGAAAATGTCAGGCAGGAGCCTAAACTCCGAATTCCTTCATCCAGGGAGGTCAGAAATGAGAACATGCCTCCTTCAATCTTGCAGGGGCAGGGGGATGGGAGGAAAGGGAGGCATGCAGAGAACTCAGGATCCTAGTGTGACCTAATGGGGCTCTCCCCATCACCCAGACAGGCAGGAGAAGGAGCACTCGAGGCCTCAATTCTCCTTCCAATTTGAATCACCCGCAAGACCGAAAGGAGAGCAGCAAAGCCACTGCAGTATTGTGGGAATGCCACACGGCAGGGACTGGGTTGGGTGGATGAGGGTCCCAGATACAATAAGGTGCTGCCTGAGAGCCTATCAACAGACACAGCAAACAAGACCACCTCTGAAGGGACCTGGCCCCTTGGGGCTCTTCCCCATCAAAGCAGCCCCAGGTGGGCCAAATTGGGTCTGAGGAGAAGTTGCAGGCAAGGACAGCACTTCTCTGCTTACATCCCACCCCTGCACTGCTTGTGCCTCCAGCCTGAAGAGCTGACAGGGCGTGGGGGTGTGTGTGTGTGTCCTAGGGCCATCACTGCCTTCCTCGAGGAGAGATGGGGAACCTGGGGAGAAGCATCAGGAACCACTGATTTCAAGGCAGGTGGGTGGGGAGACAGGGCACTGTCTGGGCCAGTCTTGGGGAAAAAAGAACAGGGGTACATCAGAAAGTTGAGGCCTAGGTGGGGTCCTCCCACCTCAAACCCAGCCCAGGCGCCAGGCACACTCCTTAGGAGGTAGTTGGATCTGCGCCTCACTCCCAACACCTTCACTAGCACAGGAAGCTAAACTCACTGAGCCGACATGTTCCCTCGCTGACCTCCTGGCCTAATGGACCTATCAAGGCAGCAGATGTGCTGAGGACATGCCAGGCCCTTCCAGCACCCAGTCTCACCGCCAATGAAGCTCAGGGGGACCCAGTGGGCCACAGAGACACAATCTCCTTGCTATAAAGCATGAGGCAGGTGGGGCTGGGGACAGGAGACACTGATCAGGCAGGTGGCCCGGAGGACCCACCACCCCACAGCAGCAGCATGGCGGAAACCATTGGAACATCCATGAAGGATCCTGCTCTTCCTGGCAGCCGGCTCAGCCCTCCACTACTGGGGAAAGGTCTGGGGGCTCTGAACCCACATACAGCTTCACTTGAGGAAAGGGAAGTCCCTTGAGCGTCTATTCTGGGAATGGCTATGGCTCGCAGGCCATACTGTCCGTGGTGTGCGCCCACAGCCGTCAGCTTCCAAAGCTCCTCCACCTGCATCCTGGTGTCCCCGTGCTGCTACCCGGCACTCTACCCTGAATCTATCGTATCAAATATAGAATCTGACTGAGAATATGCCTTGTAAAAATAAGACCAAATCACCCTGCTGACCAATGCCAAAGTACATTGGTGCCCATGTAAGTAAGAAAAACAATTCATCAGAAA
This sequence comes from Suncus etruscus, assembly GCF_024139225.1. Taxonomy (NCBI): domain Eukaryota; kingdom Metazoa; phylum Chordata; class Mammalia; order Eulipotyphla; family Soricidae; genus Suncus; species Suncus etruscus. The sequence goes on from NC_064852.1 coordinate 155,882,300, forward strand.
AATCACTGTTGTTGCTTTCCAAAATAAATCATGCAGCAAACTCCAAGTTAGGGATCGGGACGCGTAGAAAAGCTGGGGGAGATAATGCCTGTCACCTCCATCAGGCAGTTCATGTGGCGGCCAAAGCAAAGCAGGGCAGGGAGGGAAGTAGACAGCAATATGTGCATCTAATACAATAAAAATGACACAGAACATGACTTCAGAAACAACCCCCCCACGCCTGGAAGTGCCGTTTGGAAGGAGCCCCCTTCATGAACATGCAGAAAGCAGAGGGGTGCACCCCGAGGCTCCCTGCCCAGAGCACATCATCTGAGAGGGAAAAGCAGCCCCTTAGCACAGTGGCACGGCTTAGAGCCAGGAACCGACTCCCCAAAGCCTCTCAGAGGCTCCCCCGGTCTGCATGGGGGCAGGGGGCGGGGGGCGGGGACACCATCTCCTACCAAGAATGCTCTGACTAACCGAGAGCACTGGATTCTCCACCCCGAGTTCACATTCAGTTTGCTTAAAGCAAGGCACACCTTACTCGACAGTGTGGGGAAGGGGACGCAGCTCAGACCTGCCTCGGGGCCCAGCACGAGCCAGGGAGGCCTCTGTGAAAAAGCAGGTGCCAGTGGACAGGGCGGGGCCTGGCCCGCTGCACTCTGAGGTGTGGCCATCTCAGAACTGATCCTAGTGATGGGGACTGGTAGAAATTTGGGAGAATAAGTAATTTACCTGAGAATGTGTAACTACAGCCATTTGGATTCTGAACCACCAGGCAGGTACCAAGGGGTGCAGTGAGCTGGCTCCGTCGAGAACTGCAGGAAGCAGCAACCAACAGCGAAGAAGAAGGCGAGAGGAGGCCCATCTCTGTTCCTGTGTGTCCATCCTCAACCCCCAAGAAAGCCTGTCCTGTAAGATGAGCCTGGCCAGCACAGGCTGACTCTGAGCCCCGAAATCCACTGTTCCGGGGCAGCCTTCCTCTCTGGGGTCCCGGGCGCACTCTGGAGCCCCAGACCTGCTGGCCTGCATACTCAGCACTAGGGGACCACTGCTGCAGGGTACGGGGGATGGAAGCGAGGTGGGCCCAGAGGCCCTCCCTCCACTTCGAGCACATGGGGGAGGGGGTGGGTATGGGGCGCTGTGAGAGACGGAAAAAAGGTACAGCAAGAGACCAATGTCACCAACAGGCACACAAACACATGCCACTCTGGGCCACAGCTTCACAAGAGACGGCCTGGGCAGCAAGGAGGGCATGGAGAGCAGGGGCAGGTGGCGGGATGGAGTCAGGTGTGGAGGAACTGCCAGTACGAAGAGACACAGGAGGAAGGGAAGGGAAGGGAGGACTCGGTCTGAGTCTGAAGTGAGTTCCCGGCCGGGGCCCGGCTCCAGCAGCGAGGGACCCATGGCTGCTCTGAGTGTGACCCATGATCAGTTTCAGTGCATAGATCCTACAACCCTGGGGGTGCGCCCTGCAAGGGACCCCAGACCAGGACAGAAGGCTCATCATGCCCATTTGTGCTTCACTGGCCGAGGGTCCTGGGGAGGGACAGGCCAGGGCAGTCTCAGAAGCTCAAAGGCTCCCGCCCCAACACTCTGATACGAGAAACAGTTAACAAGAAGAAAGCACCCCGTTGTCTCCAAATGAAAAGCAGTTCCTCCTGCCTATCCCGTTAATACTGCAGACCAAGGTATCTACTTCGCTTCCGTAACAGACACACAGTGAAAGAGGATTGTACTGTGTCCATGGCCACGGACCCGTATTCTTCAGAAACTTTGGGAAAGAAATCACAGTCCTAGAGGACGCTCCTATGATCAGACTGTCGGCATTCTTTTCTCTCTCTCTCTCTCTCTCTTTTGTTTTACATAAATTTCTACTAAAATGGCACTTGCCTGCCAATCTCTCCGGCCCTACAAATGTAAACACGCACCACCCATCCCTGTGCTGCTCCTCGATCCTTGCCCAGTGAGGGGGGCGGTGGCAGAGGCGCCCCTGCCAGGGCCGGAGGAGCTGGAGCCAGCCCAGACGGGAGCACACTCGGGTCACTGGCAACTGACTCCAGTGACACATCGGAAGGCTCAAGGCTTTAAAACCACGTGTGCAGCCAGCGGCTCCCTCTCAGCGTGCACAGCTAGTTCGAGCCCATCTCTTTCACAGAGTCGTGTGTTAGAACAAGTACATCACATGACCAAATAAATTAAAAATGTTTTAAAGCCCTGAGTTCAGAGACTGGTTCTGGGAGATGTTCGGGAGCAGAGGACTCTGGTAGCAAGCAGCTTAGAGATTTTGGCAAACCATACTTCTTACGGCAGTGGGTCTCACGCAGGCTGCAGTTCCAAATCCAAGTTTGAATTCAGGGACAGAAGGCAATCTGGAAATGGCCGATCTACGGAAGCCGACGGCGTCTCGCGTTCCATGCTGGCTGCATGGAAGGGCTGGGCCTCTGTTGGTCTGAGTGTAGCTGGTCTCATGTGAATCCAACTGGTACACAATCGTAAACACGGCAACAGTCAAGCAAAGTACATGGTGCGCAGCGTGTCCTGGTGGACCTGCACGGCCTTGGCCAGCGCCTGATGGTCTCGGCCGTTGCTCTGCCCCGAGGTATGGCTTCCTTCAGCACTGAAGGCACAAGCAGAGACACAGATCGCCATTAATGTGTGCACGCCCAGGGCCGAGTGGGGTGAGGCTGGCGGGGGGTTGGGGGATTGCTGTCCCCCACTGAGAAGCCAGGCACTCGCTCACCTGTCGTGTTCTTTGTCCACCAGGTGGTACCTGGCCCGGAAGGCCACCAGGTGAGCGTAGTAAGCGGGTGCTGGGATGGACACAGAGCGCGTGCAGCGCACGTAGGTGTGACACAGCTGGTAGGTGAGGATCTGGAGCTCATCCGAAGAGAAGCGATTGTCATCCCAGAGGACATGGTAGTGGGAAGGCCTACTGGTTCCCTGCAAGCAGAGCAGAGGCTCAGCCCAGCCCACAAACCAGCTTCAGAATGGGCACCAACGGCAGCAAGCCCACCAGGCATGATCCCCGAGCACGCCCGGTGAGGCCTTCAAAACAAGACAAACGGGCCGGAGAGCTAGCATGGAGAAGGACGGTGGTTCGAATCCCAGCATCCCATAGGGTCCCCCCATTGAGCCTGCCAGGACCGATTTCTGAGCAGAGAGCCCAGGAGTAACCCGAGTGCCGCCGGTTTGACCAAAACAAAACAAACAACCCCCCACTAAAACTCCAGGTTGAGAGTGCACAAGGGTTCCTTGCAGATCAAAGTTCATGGAGGTGAGACTCATAGGACAGAGAGGGAGGTGGCTCGGTGGGGGGCTGGCTCTGGCTCCGAAACCAAACACAGAACAGGGTGTTTGAAGAGCTTTCTGCTACATCACCAGAGATGCCGAAGCTGTACAGCTGAATGGCCACAGTCATGCCAGATGCCACCGTACGGCAAGGCTGCAGTCTTGTCTGCAGCCACTGGGAGCTGCCCCTCTCCCTGCATCTCCAGATCCCCTGGGCTGCCTGCAGGCATGCCGGCCCGATACTCAGTGTCTCTCTACCTCATTCTACCGACTCACACTGCCCACCCTTCCCTGAGCACGGTGCTTGGTGCCCTGGTCCCGCCCACCTGGATGCCAGCGTGGCTGCACAGGTAGAAGTCAAACTCAGTGGGGTGGGTGATCTTCGTGTCCACAGTGGTGCCTGCAGGGATGTTGCCACTTTTCCCAACCTGCAATGACCAGAACAGGGGTCGTTGGCATCTGAGGCAGTAGCCTCGCATGTAAGGCCCTGAGGTCAGAGGGGAACGTGTGTGCGCGCGCGCGAATGCGGTAGTGGTGTCCTCACGTACCCGCTCGTTCTTATCAGTGCAGAAGAGCCGTGTATGGTGTCTCTTCTGCACCACGATGAAGGTGATACCCGGCTGGTAGTCCTTCTCTAGCTTGATGCATGCCTCGCGGATGGCCAGCAGCTCATGGTGCAGCACCTGCGGGCGGGACCGTGGACTCAGTGCTGCAGCATCCCTCCAGCCCACCAATGCTGACAACTGACTGGCTACAGACTCTGCAGTAAGCCAGCTGTCCTACAAGCTCATCACCCAGGTGCTTCCCTCCACATGAACCGGGATGTACAGGCATATGGTGGGCACAAGGAGATGAGCAAACTGCTTGCAGTATCTGTAGTGTATTTCTGGACACTGGGCACACACGGCAGCTGGGGCCTAAGAGGCCACACGTGTCCACGAACACCACAGCCACCACTGTCCTGCACTCACTCGAGCAACCACTTCATGTCCTCACACAACTCCACTGGGAATCTGGCTCGGCATGGGAAGGTGAATACACCTGTGTTGTGAGACTTGAACACAGACCTGCTGGAACTGGCCCTCGGACACGCCATCTCGATAGAAGATGATGCGGGTGGGTTTGAAGCGTGTGGACTTGTAGAACTGGATGAGCAGCTCTCGCACCATGGCCGCCAGGTCCTGGATGATTTCCTGACGGTGCTGTTGTACCCGCACAGTGGCACAATAGCGGTTGGGGTGGGCATCCATGCTGCCCACGACCTGTGGGGTGGGGCATGCCCGAGCCTTGACCAGGGGTCCCCTCCCCACCTTCAGCTGCCCTGGAACCCACGTGCCAGAAAGGCTATCACGCATGCATGTGCGGACATGGCTGCAGCATCAGGGCAAGCTCAGAAAGCGGTGTGTCCCAACAGCCCCATGGTCAGACCCCTGAAAAGGAGGGACACAGTAACTAGGTCTGCCCTCGACAAGCTGCCAGGCCCACGAACTGATGAGGGTGGATGCAGCTTAGCATGCGATGATGTCCAGTACACCAGTTGCCCCAGTGCTCGTGCCCTGCAGCCACCACAGCCGGGAGGGCAATACTCACGGCAGCAATGGAAGGCTTCTTCCCATCACCCGCGGGTGGGTGGGTGACATCAGCCCCCAGGAAGATGACTGGCTGCTGGAACACCGGGGGTCTGGCAGGGCGAGAGAAGCAGCATCAGCACTGAGCATGTCTGGGGCTCAACCACAGAAGGTGGGTGTGAGCCGGAGACACATCAGAGCCTCAAGGACCTCAGGATGGCACCCTCAAAGGCAAGGCTGTCCCCACCCAATTCCTTTTTTTTGTTGTTTGTTTTGGTTTTGTTTTTGGGTCACACCCAGCAGCGCTCAGGGGACCGACCATATAGGATTCGAACCACCGTCCTTCTGCATGAAAGGCAAACGCCCTATCTCTCCGGCCCCCCACCCATTTCCTGATCTCACTGCACTGTGGCCTCTGCCTAACTGCAGATAAGGGATGAAGCAGATCAGGGCATGGATGCACAGGCCCCTGCTTGCTGGCCCCATTTTGTGCAGAACACTGGGGCAAGCTCCCAGCACCCCATGCAGCTACTTCTGCACCTACTAGCACAGACCCTGCTCAAAGCACCCTTTACCCCTGATGAAGCAAGGGCTTCATCCAGTGCTGAGCGTCCACCGGCCTATACCTATGCATTCCCACACCCTCTGGCTGAGTCCCTAATCTTAGCCTTGCCCTTGGGACCACCCCAGCTTCACCGTGACACGCTGCCCTGCCCTCGAGACAAGCCTTGGGGCAACCCACAGATTCAGCACCACCAAGTCCTGGGGGACACTCTAACGGGTGCCCCACATACTCCATTTCCGCACCCACCTGCCCTGGGGCAGCAGGATGTTGTTGACACCACCCAGTTTGACGTTGATTTTCAGGCAGAGGTTGGACAGTGTCTGCGGCGTGGTCCTTTGCACATTCTTCATCTGCACGCACTGGGTGGCCATGCCCAGCACCGTGTCCCCCACACGCTTGACCTCGGCTGCAGGCACAGGGCACGGCTCACCCACTGCAGGCACGGCTGGGCTGCCCCTTCCACCCAGACTGGCTATGGGGCACACGGCAAGGGCAAAGGAGACAGCAGCGACTCTGCTCCACGGCCAGTCAGAAAACACAGGAGGTGTGGGGGATGGGATGGGGGACCAGAATGGTGATCAGGGAACATGGGGGTCAAAAAACAAGAAGGTATGGGGAAAGGAGGGGAGCATAGGGTGTAGTCAGGTCTGATTATTAGGCTCCTGGAACTTGAGCATACAAAGGACTTGGGTACAGGGAGAGACTTGGGAGTACAGGGCAAGTACTTGCTTGTTGGGCAAGCACAGAAGTGTAACACTAAGCAGAAACATACACTGGCTCTCCCCAATCATGTGCAACTGGAGCTTGACAGCTAAAAAGTGCCCCTCCACCCCAGAGGGCTATGCCACTGGACTAGTATGTGCCCCAGATCTGACTACACCGAGCAGCAGGCCTACCGTAGACAGGTGTCTTTCCAGGCAGGATGACCACCACAAGCTGCAGGCCAGCGTAGGTATTCTTCAGGTGCCGGAACATGGGCTCCACGCTGTCAGCACCCTGCGCGTACTTGCAGAAGCATGGCTGGCCCTGGATGGGCATCCCCGCGTCCCTCGAAATCTTCCTGAGCTGTTCAGTGAAGGACCTGCAGCACGTGTGCGCTGAGAGCAGGCCCACACCCTCGCCACGGCCCCCCTCCCTCCCTCGTGGAAGGAGACCAACACAGCCTGGGGCCCGGGATGGGGCAGGGAGACAGTAGTGGCTGCTCCTGCAAGTTTAAGGGAGGGAGCATGCGAGCCCCCCATAACTCCGGAGGACTCACACCAGACAACAAAACCTGGAACAAGATGGAACCAGGGCGAGCACAGGGAGCAGGAACGAGAAAAGATGGGGGCAGGGGGCATAGGGCACGGTGACTAGGAAGAAGGAGTGCTCAGGTGTCCACATACTGGCCTCCACCCCCCTTGCCCAGCAGTGTCCCGAAGGGGTGAGGGACCGGACCCCACTCGGCGCTCTGCTCTTAGGGCCTGACATGTAGGACACATGCTGCCTGGCCCCATCTTCTGACCCTAATGTCTGGGACTGCGGGGAAGGAGCTGGCCTGGGCCTCACAGGAAGGCAGCCTGTGCCGACCCACCCCTGCCCCTTATTCCCCACTTACTTCAGGTGCACCTCAGTGCACTGGCGCTGGGGTGCGAAGCAGGCAATGGCCCACACCTTGATCTCGATGCCCGTGTGGAACTGCTTGTTGCGCATGTCCCAGACACCCTGTACAGGGGTGGCGATCGCTTTGTTCTGCAGATAGACCGAAGGAAGGGGGTGAGGCGGCTCAGACTGAGAGCCAAAGTGATGTGGCCCTCCCAGGCCAGAGCTGCTGGACACTTGGGACTGGGGCCCGAGGGATGACGGACGGAACCAGGAGAAGCAGATAGGGAGGTGGATGGGCAAAGGATTGAGAAAGCAGCAATGAGTGGAGGCAGAGTGGGGGACCCACGGCGAAGGCTGCAGGAGTTAAGACCCAGGAAGCTGCTGTGGGAAGCACCCACAGCCTCAGCCTTCTCACTGGGGTTTCAGGGAAGGTAGGGGGAGCCGCGCTCTGCACAGGTCACCAACTGTCCACAGTCCTGCAGCCAAACCAGCCCTAGCGCCCAAGGACTCTGATGCAGCTGGGACCCTCCTGGGCTTTCAAAGGGCTCGTAGCCAAGAACCAGGAACTTCTAATGGACCGAGCCCACCGGAAGCCAAATGGCAAAAGCAAAAAGCCAGACTCCCAAGTGGCAGTTGTCTGGGACACTCCCATCTTTCCAGAGCAGTGGATTTGACTGGGTCTGGGAGCGGGTCGGAGCAGCCCACCCAGCACCTACCCGGCCCCCGTAGAGGATGGACGGCGGCTGCAGGACACGGCCTGTCACATCGGTCATCTCATCCTTGACCATGATTCCAAACTCACGCACGTACGGGTCTGTGTTGAAGCTGGCACTGCGCATCTTGGGAAGAGGAAGGTGGCAGGTCAGAGGAGCACTCGGGGTGCCTCGTGAGGGGACCCTGGGCTCTGGCGCTCACCAGCTTGCTGATTTCCTCCTGGCGGTCGGGCGCTGAGCGGGCAGTGGCCCGGATCATGGTTGAGGTCTGATTGTCCGTCAGCTTCTTGATGCAGCGCTGCCCGGCCACGATGTTACACACCTGTGGGCGGGGTCCGTCAGACTGCATGCAAACATTCTGCCCCACACCTGCCTGACTCCCCAAGGGTGGCGCTGGGTCGGGTGGCCTGCAGTCGAGTGTTCCCGGGAGGGAACTGGGTGGGAGGAAGGGGCAGCTCCTAGGAACCCCGAGGCCTCTTGTGAACTAAGCTGACGACCCCCAAGCAGTGTAGACTCGTGCAGACGGTGCAGAGGTGAGACTCGCCTCTAGGGGGAGGTAGGTGTGCTTCTGCTCCTGCCCCACTTGCAGACACGGGAGGTGGGGGTAGCGCAGGACCAGTTTGTGCCTGTCCTTGAAGTACTGCGCCACAGTGCACTCCACCGTCTGTCCGCTCTCCTGTTGCAGGGGAAACCTAGGAAGGAGGAGAGGGACGGCTTGGTCTTGTCCCCGAGGCCCAAGATGTAGGGAAGATGGACCCACAAAGGCCATCTCTGGGCTCCAGGGCTAGACAGCGGCCCCTGCAGGCACTCACTGTCCAGACACCCATCCAACATAACTTCACTTCCTCACCCTGGCCTTCCCTGCGGTCTGTCAGGGGATGCAGACCCCACGCACTTAGGGAAAAGGCAAAAGAGAAGCCTTTTCTCTCCCTTAAAGCCACCACCCACCCAACAGAACCCCTGCTTCCCCTTCTCGAGACACGCCCAAGAAGCAGAGTGTAGGGGTGCAAAGGGCCTTACGTCTGGTGGCTGGCAGGCCGTCTGGTCACATTGCAGACCCGGTACTTCCTCTTCATTTGCCCACAGTGTGTGATCTCCACCTTCAGACCTGAGACATGCAGTCAGTCAGCCCAGCCTTCCCTAGACTCTCCCCACAAGGCCGAGTGGGCACAGCCCCCACTCTGTACAGGACAACTGCACCCCATTAGAGAAAGTTCTGGGAACAGACACTGTGATCCATGTGGCCATAGTCTGGATGATGCATCAGCCTCCCTGAAGTGGGCTCAGTTCTGCCAGCCCCCTGCCCCACGCCCCGAGGCCCGAGCCCAGCGGAGAAGGAGTAGAGGCACGGACCTTTGATCTCTTTGGTAAACTTCACCCTTTGGGAATCTGTCAGAGGTTTCTGTTGCTCTTCGATACTTTTGAAATCCAAGACTTCACATACAAACTCAATGACTGGCTGGGCCTTGTAGAATGCGGTGGCAGAGACTGCAGGCAGAGGGAGACAGGGAGTGACATGTGGCTATGTGGACAACGATGGGGAGGTGACTCGTGGAATGGGGACAAAGTAACGGGGGTGACGTACAGCATGGGAACAGTGTGATGGGAAGGGGACTTGTATGAAAACACATTATCACGAGGTGACATGTGGTGTGACGCCGCCAGCGTAACAGAGAGATGACTGTGGAAAGTGACAGGGAGATGACTGACGCACAGTGTGATGGGAGGTGACCGGTGATCTGAGGACAGTGACATGGAAGTGACTTGTGGTGTGGGGACACAGCCGGCCTGCGACCAAGCAGGTGGCCCACGGGGCGTGCACAAGCCAGCAGCCTCAGATGCTCTGCCTGTCCGAGCATACTCACCATCGATGTTGAGCATCATCTTCCACAGGGACGGCCGCACCGACTGGTGGAAGCCGAACCAGACCTCCCGACCGCCGCCCAATGGATTGGAGCAGCCTTCGGAGGCGGTGAAGAAAGAGCGGCCCACGGGCGTGTACCTGCAAGGAGACAATGGCGGTGGGCCGTGGAGCGCCAAGTGTCCACCACCTGCTCCCCAGGACTGGGCGGGTGCACCTCTGGTCAGCCACCATCTCTCAGATCCCCGTTGCAGGGAGTCCCCATTCTGCGTCCCAGCTGAAGAGCAGTGTGGTGGCACAACACCAACAGTGCCCGTGTACCAGGCGGCTCCCGCCTTCCCATACTTCCCTCTGAAGGTAGCTGGCTGTTGTGCAGGTTCCCAGAGACACCGCACACTCCTAGGACAGTGATCTATCCCTCCTGCTCACTCACTTCTGGATCCAGGGCTCACGTGCCTATGGTTTGGAAGTAACTCCAAACCAGAACTAGAGTTCCTGACCCTTCTAGACAGTCTGTGCGCACTGTCATCCTCCATCGACAGCTCTGACCAAGGCAGAGGCTCTCAGGGGGCAGAGGCAAGACTGGATTGCAATGCCCCCCCCCCCACTCCACTCTGGGACGCTGATGAAGGAAACCTGGATACTGGGGTGACCAAGAGTCAACATCCTTCTGTTCCTGGAAATCAATGCCCTCAGGCAAGAAGCTCAAGGCCCTGCCATTGCCACTGGGTGACAAACCACAAGGTCGGTGTGAACGCTAGCCAATGGGGCTGTAGTAGCAGGAGGAAGTCCCACAGAAGGAGCCAATGGCAACCCTGATGGTACCTGGCACTGTGCTATGGCCAGTGAAGAGGGGCAGGACGCACGCATAGCTGGGGTGGCCGTGTTCCCATGCCTTCTTGCCTCAAGACAGCGGCACCAGCCCCCGTCCGCTCCCCCTACAGCCCCCGCTGCTGCTACCTCTGTACAGGCCTCACCTCATGGACGGCAAATGCCTCATGACCACGTCCAGGGCCTGGATGGTCTCAAAGGGGACGCTGGGCAGCCGCCCCGAAAGTGCATCGTGCAGCGCCTGCAGGCTCACGCAGGACACCCACTTGATGGACACCTTGAAGATACGGTCCTTGCCCTCTCCTGGCAGCGTCACCTCCAGCTCCACCTGCCGGCCAGGTGGGGACAGTCAACACCTATGCAGGAGAGCAGTGCCTGCCAGCACAGCCAGCGCAGGACTGCCCAGGACCAAGAAAGCTTCTAGAGAACTGCACATCGACTTCTGGGGATACTGACTGTGTTGATGATGGCATCATCTCACCCCCTCCCTGTTGCCTGTGGACAGGCCCTGTGGTCATGGGAATGTGAATTCACCACTATACCAGGCCCATCTATCTCAAAGGGAAAGTCCCAGGTGAGCGAGCCCCTCTGCACCCCCAGAAGGGAGGGCCCAGCTTTGCTCTGCACAGCCTCCCTTGCACCCCAGGTCCTCCACACACTCAGTTTTCAGGCACCAGTGGACAGGGTCCTGGGAGCGCAAGGCTAAGAAGGGCAAGAGGAGCATGCCACGGCACAGGGATTCAAAATAGGTGCATTTGCTTCATGTGCAGAATTGCACACTAGTTTGCAGGGCCTGCCCTAGCTAGTACTTCAGATGCCACCCCTGGGGGACCCAGGACAGTGAAACCGTCTTGCCCTGAAGGTATGTCTCCCATACACTGTGGCCTCATGAGACCAAGGGCTGAGCCGTGAAGCCAACAAGGCTTGTGGTCAGGGTGAGTTACCCTGAAGGATAGACACCATCCCATCCCCTCCCTGCATGGCCCTCTGGGAAGACACCCAGGGCACATCCCAGCTGCTTCCTCCATGTCCCCAGAAAGCAAGGCCTCCTAGGGCTAAAACATGGTGGCAAGAATCTAGGAAGAGGGGGCCGGAGAGATAGCGCAGCAGTAAGGTGTTTGCCATGCATGCAGAAGGACGGTGGTTTGAATCCCGACATCCCATATGGTTCCCTGGCCAATCGCCGAGGTGGGGGGGATTTCTGAGCGTAGAGCCAGGAGTAGCCCCTGAGCGCTGCCAGGTGTGACCCCCCCCCCAAAAAAAAAAAAGAATCTAGGAAGAGTCCCTGGCTATTGCACAGGGGACAAAAAGATAAGGGGAACCCACAGGGTTATGCAGACTAGATCCTGCATAGTCACCTAATCCACAGCAGGCACCAGGCACTCGAATAGCCATGGAGAGGGAGACAGGGCCAGACCCAGCACACAGACAGGAGCCGTCACTATGTGAGCATTGGAGAGAGTGGCAAAAACACCCTGGAGGCAGCTCAGACACCAGAAGCTGCCTTTGAACAGAGGCCTCTGCTCCGATCAAGGGAGACCCTGAGGTGGAAAGCTGTGTGGAGTGACCCGAGGGGGTGAGGAGGAAGTTCCTTCACTCTCTCCGTTAGGAGTTCCCCGAGCTGTGTCTGAGGAGACACACACAGATCCAGGACCACAGTCCCAACACATCACCCCACCACCTCAAACGTGCTGGCTGGCACCTTCCTGGGCACTGCCAGGCAGGCTGCACTTATCTCGAGTCCCTGAGCGTGGCGGGAGGCCCCTTATCAGCCCCCCAGGCTCTAACACCCTCGCTATCAGGCAGGCACCTGGAGCCTCGCTGGCAGTTGGGCACAGTGCCCCAGGAAGCCCAGGAGGGGGTGTTAGAGGGGGCCCCTGGCTTCTGAAGATGACCCATTATCAGGGTGCGCCACAAGAGATAAGTCCCCGCAGAGGCACAAGAGGAGAGACACTGGGCGAAGTGAGAGCGGGGTGCCACAGCTGTGCCCCCGTCCCACGGGGCTCTGAAGTGAAGCTCCAGCAAGTGGCCCTCACCTTATCCCTTCCGATGGGCAGAGGCATGGCTGTGTAGAGATTCTTCCTCCCGTCGAACACTGGCTTCCGATCCCCAAAGATCTGGGTCTTAAAGTGCTGGACCATGTGCTCCACGATCTCCCTGAAACCAAGACAGGAGCGAGTGGAGCCAAATGCTGGGGGACCGGGCTCATGCCCTGCCCTTGGGACAACCGCCGTGGCTAGCCCATTCTTCTTTTCAAGCACAAAATGCAACCTTCTCTCTGTGGAGCCAAATGGGGCTGCATCCTGGAAGCTCAGTCAGTCAGGAGTCAGACAACAAACACCTCACACTCTCACGACACGAGGTTCAGTCAGTCAAGAACGCTGGACAACACCCCACACTCCCATTATGTAGGGTTCAGTGCGCAGGAGTGTGGGAAGGCTGCACGGGGTTCCGCCAGTCAGGGTGGGGAGACCACCCGTGTCTGTTACATGAGGTTCTGTCACAGATATACAAGGCCGGATCAAGGTACGGAGCTGCCTCCAAGCCTCTGCTGGTGCCAGTGCCCAGAGTTCCCTCCCACTGGCTGCTGTGATGGGCTGCTCAGGCAGCGGCACCACTTGGCCCGGGGTGTCTCCAAAGGCTAAGGCAAGCCTCAGAGAGCAGAGGAAGAGCCCTGAGGAAGCCTGAGTTCCCTGCAGAAAGAGGTACAAATAGCCTCTGCGTGGGGACAAACGCAGCACCAATCCAGTGGTCCTAACAGCAGACTTGTCTCACTATGCCAGGCGCCCGCGGAACCAGCACCTGCAAGGTCTGGCCAGGGTCAGGCTCGGGTTCAGTGATGCGCTAGCCACATCCGCAATACATGTGAGGCACCCCTCCCGCAATGCCATACGTTAACATCACCTGGATGGTCAGACCACCCACACCTGGGGGTCTTCAGTTTGGTTTGGAATAAAGGTGTTGCCAGGAGGGAAGGGGAGGAGAGAAAGGAGCAAGGAATCATGGGGAGCAGCAGAGAAAAAGCAGCTTGGAATAGGCTTAGCATAGAAGCCACGTGAGGAAAGAAAACTGAGATGGAAAGAAAGGCCAGAAACCGACAGAATCCGTCAGGTCAGGCTCAGAGAACGAGGTTGAAGCTGTCGTATCAGACCACCTACACCCGCACCCTGGCACCAGTCCAGCTTTCTGTCCAGCCTGGATTGAAAGGCGGCCAGGGCAGCCTGACCGTTCTGTTCCTGGCACAGCACGCTCAGGCTGCAGGTGGGCTTCAGGCCCGCCAGAGAAAGGGACCCGACAGGGAGTGTGAGCAAATTAATTGTGTGTTGGCTTCTTAACATACGCAGCATCGTGCCATGGGCTCACAACACATGCAGAAGTGACGAAACTCTGATGCCTTACCCAAAGTCAAACATGAATGCTGGCCAGACTGCTCAAAGTTAAAGGCACAATCAGAAAGCTTAGAACAGTCACTTAAAACCAAAACAAGACAAAGGTGGAAACTATCACAAGGGATGACCAGGGAATGTCATTCCCTAAAGAACAGCCGATAACCCAAAAAGGAAATGGAAAAGAAACAAAAGCTGAAAGCAAGGATACATGTGACAAGTAGCAGCCTCAGAACAGGCTACGAAAGGCTCTGGTGAAGGGTGTTCAGCCCATCCTGGCATTGTGTGACACCCCTGCCCCCCGCACTGCCACAGGCCAACCTTAGGCCTCCCAGCACCACCAGACCTGGTCCCAATGCAAGAAAAAAAAATCCAATGACAGGTACTATTATTTTGGGTCATATTTGGAGGTGTTAAGGCACCTTATGTCCCGGCAACAGTTGAGTGGCTAAAAAGATTGTACACATACACAGTGGAATATTATGTAACCGCCAAGAGAGATGAAGTCATGATACTTTCCTACATGGATGGACATGGAAACTATTATGCTGAGTGAAATAAATCAGAGGGAGAGAGACACACACAGAATAGTCTCACCTATCTATGGGTGTTAAGAAAAATAAGACATTACTGTAATAATGCCCAGAGATGAGGAATGGCTCACAAAATGAAGCTCACCTCAAGGAGGGGTGAGTGCAGTTAGAACACCAACAAGTACCATGACAATGTTAATGAATGCCTGTCTCAAATATAGGCAGGGAGGAGGGGAGGAGGGAGATGGGGTTATGGGTGTCGCACTGGTGAAGAAGGGTGTTCTTTTTATACTGAAACCCAACTACAAACATGTTTGTAATCATGGTGCTTAAATAAAGATATTAACAACAACAACAAAAGGCACCTTATGTGGTGGAAGGGATCAAACCTGGGTCAGCCATGTGCAAGGCAAGTGCAGACCCATCTTCCATTCCACTATCTCTCCTGAAGCCTCACCCCCCACCCTTTCTCCCTAGGTAACTTGACCTTACCTGCAAGACCCCGCCCATTCCTGGGAGGGGGTCTTGGAAAAGGTAGATAAAGCCTTTGACCCAGGGGATTCGGGGCTTTTTGGGTCTTTGCCCTTTTGGTCTTTGGCGAGCATGGAGGTCAAAGGGAAGATGGCTGAAGGGAGTTAAGACACAGGGCTAGCTAAGAATGGCTGAATGCTTGAAAGGTTATGATATAGGCCACACATGTGGTGAATAGGGCATGAATAAAGATGATGCTTCCTGATGCCTGTCTCTCTGGATGAGTCTGATTCCGCCGTTCACCTAAACCTGGGACCCGCCAGCTGAATGGGGGTTGCGGAGCCACGTGGCCTGGGATGGCAGGGAAGAATCCTTCAATCCATCCTTCACCATCCAGCACCATCCTTAATTATTTAATGCAACACTCTCCAACGCCTACAGATTTAATAAAAAAAACAAACCCAATATTCCAAATAAAAGAAATCGGAGATAGGGTCTGGTGTGAAACACGCCTTATGTATAAAATGTTAGGTTCCAAACCTGACCCTGAAAACAGACAAGTTGTCAGAGCCAATATATTCTATTCTATTCTATGTATGATCCACCAGAGAAAAACATGAACCGCAAAGTGCAAGCCTGGAAAACAACAACTGGGAAGGAGGATATTGGTTTGTTTTTGTTTTTGTTTTAGGGCCACACCCAGCGGTACTCAGGGGTTAGTCCTGGCTATCTGCTCAGAAATAGCCCCTGGCAGGCACGGGGGACCATATGGGACGCGGAAATTCAAACCAACCACCTTAGGTCCTGGTTCGGCTGCTTGCAAGGCAAACGCCGCTGTGTTATCTCTCCGGTCCTGGAAGGAGGATATTCATGAGTCTTATTAATACGCAGAAAAATTTCTGGAGAAGAATAAGTATCAGAAGAATACAAGAAGAATTTCACTTAATTGGAGTGGGTGTATCAAAACAATATGACAATGGGGAGGGCTTTGTCCAAGGCTGACTCAGGTTCGATTCTCAGCATTCCAGAAGGTCCCCAGGAGCGATTCCTGAGTGCAGAGACAGGAGTAAACCCTGAGCACTTCGAGTACACCCCCCTCTAAAAAAGGTTCCACTTTTTGTGGAAGACAGCAATGAAGACATGGATCTCCAACAACTGATTCTAGAACCATAGCAGAACCATGAGGGCAAACCCACATCGTAAGACTTCAGCCCGAGAAGGTCATGACACAGCACGGTTGGACAGGTTGGGTCGAGTCCAGGCACAGGGTGAAGCATGCCGAGTCTCACACTCAGAAGCCTTTACTCTGCTGTTCAGAACAGCAGCTGGCCACAGAGAGGAGGAAGCTGAGGATGGGGCTAACCAGGGGTTGGCAACCTTTAAGACATAAAGAGCCACTTCGACTCTTTTCTAAAGGGAAATAAAAAAAGCTGGGAGCTGCAAAACCACAGAATTCACTGGGGAAAAGAAATTGTGGATGATTAAGTAAGACCAGTCACAGGAAAGGAAAAATAAAGATATGAAATAAATGATCCAGGGGCCGGCAAGATAGCACGGAGGTAAGGTATTTATTTGCCTTGCATGCAGAAGGTCATTGGTGCAAATCCTGGCATCCCATATGGTCCCCCGTGCCTGCCAGGAGCGATTTCTGAGCATGGAGCCAGGAGGAACCCCTGAGCATCGCCGGATGTGACCCCAAAACAAACACAAACAAACAAACAAACAATAAATAAATAAATAAATGACCCAGGGGGACCGGAGAGCTAGAATGGGGGCTGGCGTGTCTTGTTTCCTAACAAGATTGGCTCAAACTTCCAATACAGATGTAGGATTCCTGAGCATCGCCAGGTGTGATCTAACCCCAGTGATAATGAAGAATAAAGTAGATGATTTTAACTCAAAAGTGACCAAAGAGCCAGAGAGATAGCACAGCGGTGTTTGCCTTGCAAGCAGCTGACCCAGGACCTAAGGTGGTTGGTTCGAATCCCGGTGTCCCATATGTTCCCCCATGCCTGCCAGGAGCTATTTCTGAGCAGACAGCCAGGAGTGACCCCCGAGCAACGCCAGGTGTGGCCCAAAACAAACAAAAAAACAAAAGTGACCGAAGGGGGGAACAAAATAAGGATTAGAGGGAGAAATGCAGGAGAAGTCAACACAGAGGGGAAAATCCCTGTGGAAAGAGGAAATGATTGGTTGACCCTAGAAAAGGGAGAAAACATGTGGTTTGGCTGATGGTGAGGCACGTGTGGTGTGGCAGGTTCTACTCTGGCAGCACTGACAACTGTCACAGGACGGAAGTAATGGGTGTGTCGGCCCAATAATTAGAATGAGAGGAAATGGATATTTCCTTATGAAGTGCAAACCAGGGATCTGGTGTGAAAGAGAGGAACTTGAACCACAGGAATCCCTAAATGATCCCTAAATGCAGAACTGGAGTGACCCCTGAGCAGTACTGGGCATAATTCAATACCAATAAATAAATAAACATCTGAATAGATAATCCCAAACAACTGTCACAAACCACTCCTACTGATGCCCACCCTCACTCGGTCCTTAGCAGCTAGAAGGTCTCGGACAGAACATCACAGCGCATCCCTCTGACCTACACAGAGACACCCACCAACACAGCATGACTGAAGGACGCGTCACTCAGACTGGCTCTCAACTAACATCCAAAATAAAAACCAAGGTGATTTACCACATGAATGGTGTATAGTGGGGGGAAAGTAACAGAGCGATCATTTCAACCAATGCAGAAAAGGCATTTGCCATTATTCAGCACTTTCTTTGTGTGTTTTTTTTTTTTTTTTTGGTTTTTGGGCCACACCCGTTTGACGCTCAGGGGTTACTCCTGGCTATGTGCTCAGAAATCGCCCCTGGCTTGGGGTGACCCTATGGGACGCCGGGGGATCGAACCGCAGTCCTTCCTTGGCTAGCGCTTGCAAGGCAGACACCTTACCTCCAGCACCACCTACCCGGCCCCAGAATTCGGCACTTTCTAAAGGCAAGAACTCTGAGCACACAGAAGAGAAAAGCAGTTCCTCCTGCCACTGTCTGCCAGTTGAGAGGTGGCAGATGAACTCTGACCAGTCCCCATGCCCGGGGACCACCCCCCTCAACAGCACTCACATCAAGGTAGGTGAAAACATGAAGCGGCATAAACAACTGCAAAGAAAGCTTCCTCCTTATGCCAATAGCAAGAGAAGCTTGCCCACCTCATAGACAAACATTGAGCCGTGCCCAGCTCACTGGTTTAGCTGCCAGTTCTACCACCATCCCAACCCCACCTTTTACATCTTCAGTGCTCTAGCACATGCCGACAGACAAAAAGCTCTCCCTCCTGCAGTGTGGTAGCTCTCCTCAAAAACTGAAAAGCTGAAACAAAAAGCTGAAATAAGGGGCCCGGAGACATAGCACAGCGGTGTTTGCCTTGCAAGCAGCCGATCCAGGACCAAAGGTGGTTGGTTCGAATCCCAGTGTCCCATAGGGTCCCCCGTGCCTGCCAGGAGCTATTTCTGAGCAGACAGCCAGGAGTAACCCCTGAGCACCGACGGGTGTGGCCCAAAAACAAACAAACAAACAAAAAAGCTGAAATAAACTGCAATACACATACACACACACACACACCACCACCACCACCACCACCACCACCACCACCACCACACCACACCACACCACGTACACATATCTATCAGGTGAGACCTTTGTGTGCAATGTGTAGGAATCATTGAGGAAAACTGAGGGAGAATTGACAGACACACAAAGGAACAGGTGTGGAGGTAGGTTTTTTTTTTTTTTTTGGCCACATGAAATTTCCAAAGGATTTCTTGGTAGAGTGAAAGTGAAATGCCAGAGATGCCAAAGTCAAGGAACGCAGTAGCAATGGCCTCAGCCTATGGAATTCTCTCGGCTGAGGGCAGACTGGGAGCTGCACCACAGAACTAGATGTGTGAGCATGCATGTGCTAGTGCAAACCCAGGCATCCTCCAGGCAGGCAGATTTCCTGATCAAGCTTGGTGTGGTGGAAGGTATTAGTGTTGGGCCCGGAGCAGGAGAGATGGCAAAAGGCACCAGGAGCCGTATGTCCAGTAAACAGCTTCCCCAGCAACCAAACAGAAACACTCTCGCAGGAGTGGAAGCTATGGCAGTCTCCTGCTCCCCTACACTTCAGCCAGGGGCTTTAGATCCCACCTCCCCAACAGTCATTCTGCAGCTGTTTTAAGGGGCAGGAAGTCAGGTAACTGCCTTCTTCACCCTTAAAGGGACAGTACCTGCTATGGCTAAGCAGGTGCCAGAGTCTTTTTCCTTATAGAAAGTTTATCAATTCCGGGGCCGGCGTGGTGGTGCTAGAGGTAAGGTGTCTGCCTTGCCAGCGCTAGCCTAGGATGGACCACAGTTTGATCCCCCGGTGTCCCATATGGTCCCCCAAGCCAGGAGCGACTCTGAGCACATAGCCAAGAGTAACTCGTGAATGTCACCGAGTATGGCCCAAAAACAAAACAAACAAACAAACAAACAAAAAAAGTTTATCAATTCCATAGATAAGATTAGCTTTATTTTGGGGCCACATCTGGTAGTGCTCAGGAGTTACTCCTGGCTCTGTGCTCAGAAATTGCACCTGGCAGGCTTGGGGGACCATATGAGATGCTACAGATAGAACCCAGATCTGTGCTGGGTCAACTACATGCAAGGCAAATGCCCTACCAATGTGCTATCTCTCCGGCCCCCATAGATGGATTTTAACACAAGATTTTTTTTAGTTTGGTTGATTTGCAGACACACCTGGCAGCAGTCACGGCTAGCTCAGGGCTCAGTGCTCAGAGCTTACATCTGGTGGAGCTCAGAGTTGGAACCCAGGTCACTCACACGTAGGACTCTTACCCCTGTGTTTCCTCTTGGGCCTGATTTTAACATAATTTAAAAGTTCTGTTCATGAGAGACCCCCTTAAGAAAAACCTCCAGGAAGGAGAACAAGCCCCATCCATGAAGGGCCCTTGGCCCAACCCCAGCCGTGCACCCCAAATACTAGGCAGTCTGGAACCTGCATCTCAACAAAGGAAGGAGAGCCACGGCCCAAGTGTGGTCTTGCAGGATGGCTAAGAACATTCCGGGCCAGAGAGGGAGACCCAAGCCTGATCTTGGTCCTTGACAAGGAGATATCAGAACACAGGGCCACACAGCTCCCTGCAGCCCTGTTCAGAGCAGCAGAGCCAAGACAGCCCAGGGCCGAAGGGGCACACGTGGCCAAACACTCAATCCATCACACTGTTCCCGGCCATGAAAACCAGTCCTGACCCTCAAAAGATTCAGTGGGGCTTAGAAGCCATGCAAGACAGCATAAGCAGAGATAACTGCTCCTTGCCTCCGGTTGAGACAAATGCCACATGTCCCCCAGCAGGTAAAGGGCCTGGTGAGTGGTTACCGGGATAGAAAATAGAAATGTGTGGGCCGAGTACCTGTTGACTCTCCTTGGGCACTTCTCAGGCTTGATATCCAATTCATAATGGTAGATGTCGATTTTAGGAATGTCCATCTCGAAGAAGTTGGCCTGCAGTTTGATTGTTCTCCCCGAGGTCCCGAAGTCGGGTCTGGGCGGCGGCTTGAAGGCATATCCTTGGATGGGGGGCGGTGGCGCTGGAGGCGTGAGCACTGCAACAGCAGAGTGAAGCTGTTAGGGTCAGAGTGCTTCAAACACTGCCCAACACTCCCACAGAACATGCGAGGGTCCGCTTGCCCTGTGCTGACGTGCTCGGTGCACACAGGGACATCGCGGCAGCCTCTCTTGCCGACCAGGACTCTCAGGCAGCTTGGATTCCTAGGGGCTCTTCATCCCAGCAAAGAGCCAATGACCCCAGGTAGAAATGTTCTCTCCTTGGGGTCCCTGGTGTTGTCCGCGCAGTGTAACTGGGGGGGTCTGTGTGACTGCTTGCTGGCACACACCTGCATTCTTTTTTTTTTTTTTTTTTTTTTTTGGTTTTTGGGCCACACCCGGTAATGCTCAGGGGTTACTCCTGGCTATGTGCTCAGAAGTTGCTCCTGGCTTGGGGGACCATATGGGACACCGAACCGCGGTCCGTCCAAGGCTAGCGCAGGCAAGGCAGGCACCTTACCTCTAGCGCCACCGCCCGGCCCCCACACCTGCATTCTAAACCAGGTAGAAGGAGGGCCTAACCACTGCCTGTCCCCAATCGGCAGCTGGCTCCCTATGTTGCACATTCCGGGAGCCACCTTCGTACCCCAGCACTTTCGACAAACACCTGCTCACTGACCCCCCATACAGCCAAATCAGTGTCCGTATCCCTCAGCTGCCCCCTCCATAGGGAGCTACGTGAAGGCTCTGTGTAGGGCCGCATGGTGTCCACACAGGTCTAGAAGGGGTGAGTGAGAAAGGAAGGGCCACAGCTGTCCCCACAGCTGCCTTGGAGCTGTGGCTTTCCTAGTGACATCAGAACCTTAGCTGTGACTTTTCAACTTAGAAAGGAATACATTAAATATACTTCCACCAAGGCTTTTCATTGTCGTACCAATGCTTTTGCTTCCCCCTAAATCCTCAATTTCAAACGTTTTTGGGTTTTTTTTTTTTTTTTGGGGGGGTCACCCCCGGCAGCGCTCAGGGGACCATATGGGATGCTGGGATTTGAACAACCATCCTTCTGCATGAAAGGTAAACGCCCTACTCCATGCTATCTCTTCAGTCCCTCAAAAAGTTCTGAGGTCTGGAGCCACAGTAGAGTAGAGGGCGCTTGCTTGCCTTGCATATGGCCAACCCAGGTTTGATCCCCAGGACTCCATACGGTTCCCCCAAGCACCACCAGGAATAGTCCCTGAGCATAGAACCATGAGTAAGCCCGGAGAATAATAGAATCTAGCCCAGCAAAAAGAAAAAGCTCTACACGAAATGTCCGGAAACAAAAGCACTCTGTAAAAGCAACAGCTGTTCTGGGGCGCAGAAATATCCTGGACTGTCTCAGGGTAAGGTTGTCGCTGAGGGACGGAAGCTGCATGTGCTGCCTGGGTCTTGTGGGGTGCGCGCACAAATGCAACCTGGAGGCAGAGCGACAGTACAGCAGGGAATGCGGTTCATTCCCATATGGCTCCCATCAGGTCACCCGGCCTGCCAGGGGTGATCCCTGAGCACAGATCAAAGGCAAGTCACGAGCACAGCCAGGCGTGGTCTCCGAACCAAAAGCAAAACCAAGAGGAGGTTCCCTCTAGCGCAGGGACAGCCCTGTTCTTAGGGGAGCCCCTCCTTATGCAGGAAGCCGAATCTACTGAGTTCTGAGGGCTGGGAAATGTCTACTCCTGCCCCAGGCGTGCTGGGAAGGGCCCCACAACCCGGCTCCTCAGCCACACAGAGCAGCCCAGGCCAGATCTCAGCTCTGGGGTGGAAAGGCATAGGTGCTCTCTACTCTCTGCCCCCCACCCCAGACTTCTCTCGTCTGCTAGAGGGAGAAAAAGCACCAAAGGGCGGGGCCAAACTCAGGCACTGCACAGCCACAGTGGAAGAAGCCCGCCCTGGGAGACAGACAACCATGGACAGATGAACAGGACGACAAACAGGCACAAGTTTCTCCAGCTACAGGGGGCCAAACAGCACCAGCCCACTGTGGGTGTGTATGGTTTATGTGTGTAGATGCAAACATGTGCTAGTATGTGTTGGCCTGATGTACATGCCTATAGGCGTGCATGTGTCGTACATGCAAGTATATATTAAGCGTGTGTTGTTGGTCCGGGTATGTGTAGGACTGGCTGTGTATGCACGTTAACCTCAGTGAATGTTTTTGAGCGCGTGTGTATATACAAGAGCATGTGTTCCCAAGGACACAGAAGCAGAAATTACACACACACACAGGAGCTGGAGGCAAGAGGGGCTGGAGAATCAAGGAGAGACAGGAAGAGGCCTCTGACAGGGCACATCTCTGAGAGGAGGGAGGAGCTGGGGAGAGAGGCAGGAGAGGGAGCTGGGGTACCTATGCGTCCTGACCTGTGTAGCTCCCAGGTAGGCTAGGAATCTTGGGCATCTAATTCTGAATTCCTCAGGAACCAACAGGGCTTGTGTGTTCAAGCAGGCAAGTAGGGAAGGTCCCTGTCACTGCTCCATGAGGGAGAGGACCCCTAGGGTCTCCTTGGGCCCCTCCCACCTCATTGACACAGGCAGCTCCTGTCCTGTGTCTACTGGCAGTTCCATCCAGTAGGGACCCCTGTTCCGGATGCTGGGGCCTGGCGTGGGACCATGCAGTCTTCCCCTGGGACTGCTCCCCGCCCCGCATTGTCCCCTCAGGCTCTGAACCCCAGAACTATGGTAGTCAGAAGCAGAAGGCTCTGCCAGTTCTCCCTGTTTGCCAGAGGGTGGAGGTGTGTGGCGAGGTGTGACAGGCATCCTCTGCAGCCCCGGGCTAAGAAGGAGGCATATGCTCACCCCAAGCCCTGCAGCACCTGGACTTTTCCTTGAAGTTGGGGGAGGGGGTCCCTCAGGAGGCAGAGAGACCTACCCCAGCACCCATGTTTCATACAGAGACAGACAGTACATAGTGGGGTATATGAGAGCACAGAGCGCTGGGCAACCTCACCCTTCCAATGACAGCACCAGCTGGTGCAATTCTCCCTCTAGCATCAAGATCGGCAGGCCTAGGGCCTGAGAGATAGCATAAAGGTAAGGTGTTTGCCCTGCATGCAGAAAGACGGTGGTTCGAATCCCGGCATCCTATATGGTCCCCCTAGCCTGGCGGGGGTGATTTCTGAGCATAGAGCCAGGAGTAGCTAGCCCCTGAGTGTTGCTGGGCATGACCCAAAAACCAAAAAAGGAACAGCAGGCCTGACCACTAATGGGTGGGACCCTCTAAGAAATAATGAAACAAAACCAGAACCAGGGGGAGGGTGCTACAATTGGTCCCTGAGCCCCAAGGCAAGAAGAAGGCCTGAGAGCCCCCAGGGGGGAGGGAACTCAACACCCCCAAACCCAGGAGTAAAACAGATGGCCAGAGAGAATTTTATGGGGTGGCAGCTAAGGAACTCCAAACAGTGGGTTCCACGAGTCTCGATGAGGTATAAAGCCGAACCTCTGAAATTCCACAATATGGCAAGGAAGTAAAATATCAACTAAAAATATTTAAAGATGGGGCCAGCGAGGTGGCGCTAGAGGTAAGGTGTCTGCCTTGCAAGCGCTAGCCAAGGAAAGGACCACGGTTCGATCCCCCGGCGTCCCATATGGTCCCCCCAAGCCAGGGGCAATTTCTGAGCGCGTAGCCAGAAATAACCCCTGAGCATCAAATGGGTGTGGTCCGAAAAACCAAAAAAAAAAAAAAAAAAAATTTTAAAGATGTCTTCTCAGAGAAGAATAAATCAGCAGGAGGTCAGAGAGTACTATAGCAGTTAGATGGATCTCACACCCAGGTTCAATACCTGACATCCCATAGGGTTCGTCAAGTCAGAAGTAGCCCCTAAGTGAAGAGCCAAGAGTAAGCCCTGAATACAACTGGGTGTGCCCCGGAAAGTAGGAGGAGGGAGGGAGGTGGGGTGGGAGGGAGGAAGGGAGGGGAAATAGAAGAAAGGAGGAGAGGAAGTGAAGGAAAAGGGAAGGAGGGAATAGGGAGAGGTGGAAGGAAGGGAGAAAAGGTGGAAAGGAGAAAGGGAGGGAGTATGTAAGGGAAGGAAGAAACTGAAGTGAGAGAGGAAGGGAGAAAAGGCAGGGATGAAAGGAGGAAAAGGAGGAAGGGAAGGAGGGAGAAGTCACTGACAGTATAGAGAAGGTCCATGTCCCAGCTTAGAGCCAGCAGACACCCCACTGCCACTGCTCCCCCCAGACTGGGTGGAGGCTCTCCCCCCCATCTGAGCCCCACAGCCTTGAGAGGGGAGGTCACTTAGCCCAGACGGGTCTCCCTGGTATAGCAGGCGCAGACTGCAGGGCAGGGAACATGGGACTGTGGGGGTTACACAGACACATGGGGGATGCATGAGTGCTGGCCGTGGTGGCCCTCCATGGCAGCCCTCAGGTGTGGGAGCCACTTGTCATGCCTCCACCCACCACTATTCCAGAAAGGGACTCCCCCCCAGACTGGCCAAGGGAGCAGACAGGACAGAGAAGGCACTACCCTGGGCTCAGGGGGCCATGCCAGGCTACCACCGCCCACACAGCCCCTGGGTCACTTGAGCGCACCATTTACCCGTTGCCATGACAACCCGCGCTCCAGGCTCGCTGGTCTCACAGGCAGTTGGTTGAGGAGCGATCAACCGCCTGCAAGGCAGGATCAGCAGTCAGGCACCCTGATGGCGCCGGGAGGTGAGCCAGGCATGCCGGAGCTACTGCCTCACCGCTTTACCTGACCTGGGGCTCACCGAGAGCAGCTGCTGTCTGTGCCTTCCCTGCGCCCCAACACAAGACACAGGAATTTCCAGCTACGTAACACTGGGCCTGCCCACCCAGGGCCAGGGGCGTGCCGCAGCCCCCACCCGCCCACCCCAGGGTGCACCAGGGAGTGTCCAGGCAACAGGCGTCAGCTCACATCAGGCCAAGAACAACAGCCCACAGCAGCCCGACCCTCCGGAGACGGGAGCTGGGTCGGAAATCAGACGCACAGCCACAGGTTGCCTTGGAAACGGGCCTAGGACCCAGTGAGTCATCCCTGTGTGAGCCAGTGGCAGCCGGCGGGGGCTGGGGACACAGAGCAGCCATCACTGCTGTCACCGCCACACAAGTGTGGGGCTCCCACTCAGGATGGGGGTGGCAGAGCTGCAGGCGGCCCCAGTGGAAGGCACAGCCTGAGATGCAGAGGGAACGCATACCCCAAGAGCACATGCCCTGTGCCCAGTGTCCCAGCCGGGGATGTCCAATGGAGCAAGACACAGACGGGCCTCACTCACCCTTAAAGCTCTGCTGGGATTCCATGTGTAGAGGGAGGGAGGAAGGGCGGGAGGGAAGGAGGGAGGAAGGAAGGAAGGAGGGAGGGAGGGAGGGAGGGAGGAAGGAAGGGAGGGAGGGAGGGAGGGAGGAAGGAAGGGAGGGAGGGAGGGAGGGAGGAAGGAAGGGAGGGAGGGAGGGAGGGAGGAAGGAAGGGAGGGAGGGAGGGAGGGAGGAAGGAAGGGAGGGAGGGACAGATGGACAGCCCAGCTTTGGGGCCAGTAGTTTGGGATACAGTTGGGGGGCAGAGGACAGACAGTCACTTCTTCCACACGGGCTTCTGGGAAGCAGACAATGCAGGGAGGGGCAGGCAGGACCCTGGGGCCAAGCAGGCTTTCCTGGGGTCCATGGCCACTGCCTCATCCCTCATCCGCTATGGCTGAGTGAGTCAGAACCTCAAAATAGCACAATCTGGGGCCAGAGCAATAGTACAGCGGTAGGGCATTTGCCTTGCACTCGGACAACCTGGGACAGAACCCGGGTTGGATCACTGGCATCCCACATGGTCCCCTGAGCCTGCCAAGAGCGATTTCTGAGTGCATAACCGGGAGTAACCCCTGAGCTCCACCGGGTATGGCCCAAACACCCAAAACAAAACAAACAAACAAAAAAGATGAAGAAAGATGGGGCCAGAGATAGCATGAAGGTAAGGCGTTTGCCTTTCATGCAGAAGGTCATCGGTTCCAATCCCCGTGTCCCATATTGTCCCCCGTGCCTACCAGGAGCAATTTCTTCTGAGCATGGAGCCAGAAGTAACCCGAGCACTGCCGGGTGTGACCCAAAAAACCAAACCCTCCCCCAAAAAAACAACTAAAAAAAATGAAGAAAGAGAAATAGTGCAGCCAGTTCAGGAGCTGGGGAAAGAGGCGAGCCTGCCCATTATGGAGGCCACCCACAAGCAGGCCTGAGTCTGAGGGCCAGCAGAGCTACTGCAGAGGTCCATGTAGGTTTCCCAAGGGCTAGATCATGAACCAACCTTATCACGCGTTTAAGAAGTGTTTTGGGGCAGCCAGGTAAGGTGCTCCCCCATGTCACACCCAACTTCCATGTGGGCACCATGTTGCCAACACATGCCCAAGAGGGCAGTGCAGGGCAGAGGAAACACAGCCTGCCTGGCCACCTGAGAGTGGTGCCACACCCTGAATTTGAACCCCTGTGCCCGTGCCTGGCCCCACACACCTATACCTGAACTCCTGTATCCCTGCCAGCCCCACCTCTGCTGCCTAGCCAGTTTGCTTCCCTCAGCTCCCCACCCATGCTCCGTGCTGCAGGGACGTCTGTGGCCAAGAGGTGCCAGAAGGAAGCCCAGGCCACGCCTGGAGGTCTGGTTCTCAGCCCTCTGCAACAAGCACTTCAAAGGAAGCCAGAGGAAGGTGGAAACTGAGCACACAGGCTAGTCTCTGCAACTGCCACTCAGGCTCCAATGCTGTATCCCCAGAAACCGCACCATATGCTGTCCCCAAAACTACATAGATGCTGGGCACCCTTATGCCCCAGCAAAGGTCCAAGAAGAGTGGGCACAGAGTCAGCGCAGTCACCCTGACAAGGGACTTTGCAGCGCTGCCCCTTGGCCAGAAGCCGCCACTCCGGACAGTCCCAGGCAGAACCCGTATCTGAAATGTCACTTCCGGGATGTCACTTCCAGGCAGTTGTGTCCCGCTGAAGAGCAAGTCCTTTGTAAACAGCATCATTGAGAAGAACAAACTTGCTGGGAAAAGAAAAAAAACAGTAGACCGAGCCCAGGGCTGCTTGGTCCCTTACTCCGTTCCTTCCCAGGGAGACAAACTCACTGGCTAAGTAGAACAGAAATGGCTCCGAGGCCTTGGCTTCAGGTCAAGAGTAGACATTGAGCCATGAGCTGGAGCAATAGACAGGGCAATGGGAAAGACATCTGCCTGGCATGTATCTGACCTGGGTTTGATCCCAGGTCCCGAGCACTGGCAGGAATAAAACCTGAGTGCAGAGCCAGGAGTAGTGTTTCTGGGCATCACCAGTGTGACCCAAAATATTCAAGTACATTAAAAAAAATACAAATGTAAAACAGGGGGAAAAAGGGTAGTTGCTAAGGCTGGAGAAGGTGCTCATCTTACATTTACGGTCCTCAAGCCCCACCAGGGGTGGTGTCTGGGGCCGGAGCGTCTGCCCTGCAAGTGCTAGCCTAGAACGGACCGAGGTTTGATCCCCAGCATCCTGTATGGTCTCCCAAGCCAGGGGTGATTTCTGAGCGCATAGCCTGGAGTGACCCCTGAGCGTCAACTGTATGGCCCAGAAACAGGAGTGACATCTGACTGAGTACAAGAACAGAAGAAAACCCTGAGCATAGCCACCCCAAAAAATGAGTAGATATTGTTTGGTCATCCCATCCTCAGTTCTGGAGAGCAGTTGGGCAATGGTATTACAAAAAACAAACCTCTTTGTCTTGGGGATAAAGGGTTTGGTTCCCACCTGGTGGTGCTCAGGTGGGACAATATGGGGTGCTGGGAAGGATGGAATCTAGGTTCTCCCTGCTTCCTAAAGCCCTAGAGGGAGCCCCCTTCCTTTTGGTGACCTGCCAGTGACCCTCTGTGGGCTAGATCGAGAGGATAGGGGCCGGAGAGATAGCACAGCAGTAGGATGTTTGCCTTGCAGGCAGCCGATCCAGGACGAACGGTTCGAATCCTGGCATCCCATATGGTTCCCCATGCCTGCCAGGAGTGACTTCTGAGTGCAGGGCCAGGAGTAGTAACTCCAAAGTGCTGCCCTCCCCCCTCCAAAAAAAAAGAGAGAGAGAGAAAGAGAATGAGTATGGCCTCAGACCTACAAGGATGAAGACACAGCTCAGGCCTTGGGGCGGATACACTGGGGCTTGGCTCCAGGCTATCAGGGGAATACTCTGCTGCAGAACACTCCTCTGGGTCACCAGGGAAAAGGAACTTTCTTTTCCTCTTTGGGTAAGGCCCGAACAGGCATGGCCTGGGAAGGAAGATGTGGTGCAGACCAGGCCCTCTGCCAAGTGTATCCCTGCCACTTCCTCCCACCGCCTCCAACCTCCCTGCACCAGCACTTGCAGCTCCACACCCGAGTGGCCCCTGCAAGTGCAAAGACTGCAAGCATGCCTCCAGCAAGAAAAGGCGCTGCTCCCTCTGGCTGCCATGACTGTGCCTTCAAAGGGGCATGGAGCCCGTGCAGGTGCTACTGTGCAGTTGGGCAGGAGGAGTCCAAATATCCTCTCACGAGTAGACAACTGCCTGTCCCTGCAGGGCTGTGTCCCATGGTGCTCATCTCTACAGGA
This sequence comes from Suncus etruscus, assembly GCF_024139225.1. Classification (NCBI taxonomy): domain Eukaryota; kingdom Metazoa; phylum Chordata; class Mammalia; order Eulipotyphla; family Soricidae; genus Suncus; species Suncus etruscus. Next base: position 155,911,250 of record NC_064852.1, read on the forward strand.
ATGAAGTCAAAGTTGTTGGCTTAAAAATAAAAAAAATAGGGGGCCGGCGAGGTGGTGCTAGAGGTAAGGTGTCTGCCTTGCAAGTGCTAGCCAAGGAAGGAACGAGGTTCAATCCTGGGTGTCCCATAGGTCCCCCCCAAGCCAGGGGCAATTTCTGAGCGCTTAGCCAGGAGTAACCCCTGAGCACTAAAGAGAGAGAGAGAGAGAGAGAGAGAGAGAGAGAGAGAGAGAGAGAGAGAGAGAGAGAGAGAGAGAGAGAGTGAGTTAGGGACCCTGTGGCAAGTGCAGCAGTTTCAACAAAGCAGGATCGCATTCACAAGGCCTGCGTCCCACAGTGTGTTTTGTGCGGGACAGATCTCTTTCTCACTGTCTCACACACACAGTCATAGGCATCCCTGCAGATGAGTTCCAACCCTCTGGACCAGGAATCCTCATACTATGGCCCGCTGAGCACATATGACCCACGAGGATACTTTTCTGGCCCGCTGGGTATTTTTGCTACTGCTGCCTGCCTGGCTTAGTGGCTGACTCATCCCAGGCACACAGAGCGCACGTATGGAATGTGTGCTGCACTGTCCAACTCCTCTCCTTCTTAGGCGGGACCCCTGAACCACTCAAAACTTAACTTCTTTTTCTTTTTGGGTCACACCCGGCAGCGCTCAGGGGTTACTCCTGGCTCTACGCTCAGAAATCAGTTGCTTCTGGCAGGTTCAGGGGACTATATGGGATGCCGGGATTTGAACCACCGACCCCTCTGCTATCTCTCCGGCCCCAAAACTTATGCTCTTTTTTTTTTTTTTTTTTTTTGGTTTTTGGGCCACACCCGGGGTGCTTTGGGGTTACTCCTGGCTATTTGCTCAGGAATAGCTCCTGGCAGGCACGGGGGACCAACCAACCACCTTAGGTCCTGGATCGGCTGCTTGCAAGGCAAACGCCGCTGTGCTATCTCTCCGGGCCCCAAAACTTATGTTCTTAAGTCTTTTTTTATATAGTCCAGCCCTTCAACAGTCTGAGGGACAGTGAACTGGTCCCCGTTTAGAAAGTTTGAGGACCTCTACTGAGGAGGTCTGAGTTGAGGGTGGACAGAGGGTACCTTCCTCCACCTCTCAATGTCTTTGGCACTGGTGGAAAGAGCGCCAGGCGGGGGGTCCCTAGTACCCTCAAAGTCTCCACTTGAGGAAACCCTCTGGGTCTGCAGTGGAGAACATGGAGGGAGCCCCGGGCCTGCGCAGTGAGTCCCGCTCTGCCAGGGCTCTCTGGTCCCTCCCCTTGGTGCCTTGTTGAGCTCAGTTAAGCCTGCTGTGTGGGCACTATCAGGCTTAGGGTATTTGCTGAGATGGTTCCCCCACCCTGGTCATCCGAAGCTAGGATGCACGAGTGTGTCCATAGAGCCACGGAAACAATGCACAGCCAGCCCTGATCCTACTGCAGCATGCAAAGTTCCAGCCAAGGAGTAGATCCTGGTCCTGAGAGCCTCATGCCAACCCCACAGATGCTCACACTGGCAAAGGCCTCTCCTTCCTCTGGGGCAGCCAGGGAGAGAGGGGGTGGCAGACACACCCACCCGGGGAAACAGGGCCTCGAGGGCAGGAAAGTAAATAGGGGCAAGGTGCAGCTTCCATGAATAGCAGCAGCCCCCTGAGGCCGCAGGGCAGCAGGCTTTGGTCTGGGCCCAGAGCTGCTGCTGCATGGGGGGGTGCTGCTGGGAGCTGAGAGACAGCACTGCCTGCCCAGTCAGGTTCTCTACTCAGCTCAGGGTCAGACAACACAGAGAGAGCATGTTGATCAGCCCGACTGGCCACAGGCCGTTTAAGACACGGGGACTTGCACAGCCTTCGGAGAAAGCAGAGCAGGTGCTCCCATCATCACCTCTATGGGCCCACAGTCACTGGGGACAAACAAGGGTATGATCTGTAGTTGAGGGGCTTTGAGACCCCCAAACTCCTGGCCACAAGCCAGGCAGTGCTGGGCCCAGATGTACTCAGAGGCCAGCAGAGCCACAGATTTAGAGATCCACCCCTCTGAGTCATCGCCTCAGGTCCATGCTTCATTCATAAAATACCGTAAAGGGGCTAGAGAGCTAGTACAGTGGGTAAGATGTCTGCCTCCCATTCTCCCAAGCAGGATTCAATCACCAATACCACATGGGGTTCCCCAACCCCCACCGGAATTATCCATGAGCACAGAGCCAGAAGTCAGCCCGGAATCACTGCTGGTTGAGGCCCCAAACACCAAAACCAAAAACCCACGAGGAAAAAATGGGATGGAAGAAAGAAAGACACCGTTGGTCTGGAACATCTGGAACATTCCAGCTGCACGACAGAGCCACCAACCTCTCCTGGGCGAGAAACACTGTGGAGCAGCAGCAGAAGGCAAGCTCAAACTTCGAGAAACCCCGCACAGGCTCTGGGCTCAGGAGATGGCCTGAAGAGGGGCCAGAGGGACAGCACAGTGGTAGGGCATTTGCCTTGACCAGCGGACCTGGGACAGACCCAGGTTCAATTCCCCGCATCCCATTTGCTCCTTTGAGTCTGCCAGGGGCTATTTCTGAACACAGAGCCAGGAGTAACCACTGAGGGCTGCTGGGTGTGGCCCAAAAACAAACAAAAAAAGGAAATGACTTAAAGAACTGTGCCTGGGTTCTACAAGGAAGCTCGGGTTCCAGCCCCAGCACCATAGGGGAATGATCCTCAGGCACTTTCAGGTGTGGCCCCATAACAAAGAGGAGTAAATTCTCCTGCCTTCAGCACCGAAGGGTTCACCTGGCATCCTGAAAAGCAACACATAAGAAAATGGGGCTCTGCTCTGTTTCAGAGGGTTCCATGGAAATCCTGGCCCTTCAGCAGGCCCAAGTGGGATGTCAGGGAGCCCCTTGTGTGTGCACTGCAGCTGCCCTGGGCGAGAGTCCCAGAGCAGGGGAGGGTGGCAAGCCCCACACTCAGCTACAGCCGAGCACCTGCCACCCTGGCGTAACATGCAGGCTTTGAGCTGCTGCCAAGACGGCGACTCTGACCTGCCACTTGGGCCTCAGCAAACCCGGTGATGCCTCAAGACACAGGGCTATGAATCCCATAGAACTCCGGAGCGCCTGTTGACCCCACCGAGCACTGAGAACCCAATAAACCCCACAGACTAGCATGAACCCAGAGTGCTGTGAAAACCACAGATTCCCCAGCTCCTATTGGCCCCAGGGCACTGTGAGCCCCACAGACCCTTCCTAGAGACCACCATTATCCCACAGCCTCTGTTGGCACCGTGGTGTGACGAAACTTGCCCTGCCAGGCTGGGTAGGCACAGGAAGGCCACTGTGCTTTGTGGTGTTCAGAGGCAGATGGTACAGGGTGAAAACGCTGGGTTGACGGGTACCAGCTGTGCCCAAACTTCAACCACCACCCGCCCCCACCATCAAGAGTGCTTGGCGCTGGATAGTCCTCAAGGAGAGTGACAAATGCACCTCCCCAAGCCCAACTAGACACAGGGGACTGCTGGGCACCCCAGAAGGATGCCTCTTTGGCTCCCACCGTCTGTTTTAACAGTCAGCCTCTCACCTGACTGTCCCCAGAGAGCAGCGGAGAGGGATGCCAGGCCTTCAAACACACCCAGGAGCACACTTATAACCGTGGACTGTCCTTTGACCGCAGGGCAAAGGGGCCAAACTGACAGAGGAGCCATACAGGTGACATGCCTGGGCCCCTGTCCTCAGAATGAGCTCCATCAAGACTGGAACCCCGGGCCCGGAGAGATAGCACAACGGCATTTGCCTTGCAAGCAGCCGATCCAGGACCAAAGGTGGTTGGTTCAAATCCCGGTGTCCCACATGGTCCCCCGTGCCTGCCAGGAGCTATTTCTGAGCAGAGAGCCAGGAGTAACCCCTGAGCACCGCCGGGTGTGGCCCAAAAACAAAAAAAGACTGGAATCCCAAAGTGTGGGTTGATGAGCTCAGCCTTGCCACGGACACCTGAAGGAGGTCAGCGCCTTGCGGACGACAAATCTAAGGTCTCAGAAGGGCCTAAAGTGAGTCCACACCCCCCATAGCACAGGTCTGCCTCAGCTGGCCATTGCAGAAACAACCCCCATCCCAGTGTGCAAAGTTCTGCCGGGCAGAGCAGCAACCAACCGGGAGACCCATGGAGGGCTACAGTTCAGCCTGTGGGGTGCAGTGGTGCCCACCATCTACCCACACTTCAATGTCTTCCCATGCCAAACAACAGCAGCCAGAACCAGGTACAAGGCCTACACTTGGTAAGCTGCCCCCTATCATGACCCAACTTTACATGCACCCCATGGCATGGCCCAATTCCAGTACTGGCAAAGCCCAATGGGCCCGAGAAAGCGCAGCGGTGATGCCCTGGCCTTGTGTGCAGCTGACTCTGATTAGATTTTCCCAGCACCCCCTCCCAAGTCCTGCCATGTGTGGCCTAAACACCACTCCACACACACACAGATAAATCAACAGCACTGGATGTGAGGGACAGGTAGCTCAGGGCCTCGAAAATCATTTCGCTTAGTGAGCGTGAAGCTACAAGTTTGATCCAGTGTAGTTGACATGCAGCGTGGTTCCTGCAGTTCTGGGGCCACCAGAATATATGATCCTCAATACATAGCAGGTGTGTGAGGCCACAACTCACTCAAGCACGTCTGCCTACAAGCACTACAACAAAAGGTGACCCACCACACAGCCAAACACATCTAACCAAAGGTAGGCAGCATCTAATCCACGGCCACTAAAGTATACAGCAGGCGTGTACACGAGCAACTCTGTGGAGTGGGAAATAAGGGCAGAGACTACCTGAGGGGCTGGGTCAAGGCGCATGGGTGGGGCAACCTTGTTGGTAGTCACGTACGTGACTGCCTAGAACAGGGGTGGCGAACACGCCACCGCAAGCAGCTCCTAGCCAAAACGAATGCAGCTCTTTGCCTCTCATCATTATTTTGTATCCTGTGGCTCTTTGCCAAGTTTGGATTTTGTTCTGCTGCTTCTGAGGAGGGACCTCTGAGGAGAGATCTCCGAGCACGGAGTCCCGTCTCCCATCCCTCGGAAACAACTGCACGGGCCAGCAAGCGGGGGGGCGGGGGGGGGAAACGGGACAGGGACGGGACGGGACGGACGGACGGGCCACGACCTGTGTGTCACATGTTGGGTCACATCTTGCTGTTAGTTCTTAGTGTGGAGGACGCAGCACACCCTCACCATCACTGCAGGATTTTGACCCTCATTCAAAATGGCAAAATGCAATATGTATGCTTCTGTGTGAGTGTCTGTTTTGGCAGGTCACTGTGTGGTGTGGCTCTCTGATTCTCACAGTTTAAAATTTTGGCTCTTTGTGTCAAACTTGTTCGCCAAGGATCCCTCAGACTGCCGAGGGTTCTACAGAGATGACACAGAAGGCGAAAGTACAGCAGAGATGAAGCCAGAGAAGCCAGGAGCAGACAGGCTGCCCCCAACCCCACCCCCCCCAGCACTAGGAGGTGTCTCTGGCACGCTGGAGGCATTCGAGGAGCACCTTCCTTTTGGGGAGATGTGAAAAGATCCCTGGCACACGAACCATGGTGTGACCCAACATTAAGGAACTGCACACAGGCGAAGACAAGAAACAGGTCCCTTCGCCGGGCTGCTCCGACAGCTCACAGCACTCACCCAGCTGCCGGCTGCTCGTGCCCGCGGCCTGGGCCCATAGCGGCTGTGTGCGGCCGCCCTAGCCCAGCTGCTTCCACATAGGGAGGCCTGTAGCAGGGCACATCCACGACCACAGCTAAGAGCCGGAAAGGGCTGGAGGCCTCAGCGGCATGGGCAGCTGCCCCCCCCCCCCTTCTGCCACGGTTTTTCTGTCCTGGGAACATGTGAACTCAGCACAGAAGCAAGGACCTTCTCCCAAGCAAATCCAATAAGCGCTGGCTTCCAGCCCTCGCCACACCTTGTTCTGGACCAGGCTCCGAGGCCTGTTTTGAATTAAAGTGCACGTCGAGCTACAGTGCTTGTGCGTCTGCTTTGTTCCTCTGGGGACTTGGTTTCCAAACCAACTTTACCAACAGCCACAGCCTAGTCTAGGAGAAGGGTGAGGGTAAGGGTGAGGGCGAGACCTCCAGCAACAGACGGGAGTCGTCCTGAGCCTCCCTGAGCACTTACTTTCCTGGGGATCCACAAGGGTTTCCATGAATTCCCACACCCAGGCACAGGTCCCCAAACCCTGACAGGCTTCTGTGTCAAGAGGATCCCAAGAAACAGAGCACCCTGAATCCCTATGCTCCGGTCTCTGACCTGGCCCAAGCAGTATCAGTGTCCTCTGTGAGCCCTGGGGACCAGAGGATAATCCTGCAACCACTTGGGGTGTCCTCAGGACAGCAGCCAGAGCCAATACCTTCCTGTGCTAACCATGCCCACCACTCACAGGTGCCCAGCCAAGAAGGCATGCCACTCACACACACCCAGTACACGCCACATACCATACTCACATCCCCCAGCCTATATACATCTCACACTCTTGTGCGCTCACAGACAACACTTACCACTCAAAAAACCCCAGGCACACCACCATACAGTAACACTCACGTGAACTCCACACCACCCCCACTCATATAAACCCCATAAGCACACCTCAACACACACACACTCACACACCTGCCCACACGCTCCCGTTCCACATGTTCCCGGGCTAGGAGTCCACAGCAGGCCTGTGTCTGGCAGGGTGAGTGCCTAGGGGTAAGCCCCGACACCCAGGCAAAAGGGGGCAGAACTTCCTCAGGCCTTCAGAAGGCTGGGGAGCAGGTTTCTAAAAAGGCAGGGGGAAGGGTACCCAGCCCCACAAGAATGTCCACTGTGAGGCTGGGCTGGGCAACTGTCCTCCAGCACCCGCATCCTGCCTCTCCAGTGAAGACTCCCCTTCCCAGAGATCAGGGACCAGCCAGCCTTGGCTGACACCTGCAGAGGTACCCCCCCCCAGTCACAAGTTCTCTTCTCATTCTCTCACACACTCACTCATTGGTCCCTGCCATCATACCGCTCAGTTCCAGGGGGATGTGGGGAAGGGCAGGGGGGAAAAAGTCCTTCCATAGGCACATCATAGGAACTTGGACATCATCCCCCACACTCACCCCAGTGCTTCTCCTCTCAAAAGCAGGAGATCACCACACAGTGAGAACATGGCTTCCTAGGAGGCTAAGGGCCAGGAGCCCTTAAAGTTCTGACTCTGGGGGACCAGAGCGGTGGCGCAGCAGCAGCAGCAGCAGCAGTAGTAAACCGTTTGCCTTACACACAGCTGACCCAGGATGAACCGAGGTTCGACACCCCCCCCCTCCCGGTGTCCCATATGGTCCCCAAAGCCAGGAGTAATTTCTGAGTGCATAGCCAGGAGTAACCCCATCAGAGTCACAGGATGTGGCCCAAAAACAAAAATAAAAAAATTCTTACTATGGGGCTCCAAGCCCATGTGCTGGAGTCTACTGACAAACAGGCCACACACTCACATGGCGAAGGCAGGAGCCAGTGGGGAAGGGGGAGGGGGGTCAAGAAGCAGACAGTTCTATCCAGCTGACCAGGAAGGAGAGGTAGGCCTATGTGTGACCCATCCAGGCAGGTCCCTCTCAGCCTGGTCTCCAGAGGAACCAGGACCAAGATGGGCAGGTGCAGAGCCCCCAGGAAAAGCTACTAGGGCGGCAGTGGCAGCCGCAGCACCTGACAGCTTCCCAGGATCTGTGGCCCATGTGGGCACGTTCCCTCCCAATGTGGGCAGTGCCCGTAAAGGCAGGACAGAGCTGGCCGCCTGGCCCCTGGCTGGGCATAATGCCGGAGCACATAGCTGGCATTCCAGGTCCATGCCAGTCCACTTGAGTGACATCCAACACCCGGACACAGTGCTCTTGGTGTGGGCAGCTCTGCTGAGCCTTGGCAATACAGAAGGTCCTTGCAGCCGTGAAGCACTGGACGAAGCCAGCCAACACGTAATACCTTTCCACTTTGCCAACTTAGACAACTGCCAGCAGGATGGGGCCTGTGAAGAGTCTGGCTCAGGTGAGGCCCTGGGCTTGACCCCCATGCACCACAAGGCCCAAACATCACCAGCTATTGCCCAACAGTAGCAAAGAATCGGAATAAAACAGTTCTACCCAGAGGTGTAAGGTCAGGGCTTAGACCTGGTCAGGGCAACTCAGTGAAGGTCACTCAGCATTTCTGCTGGGGAGAGACCATCTGGGAGAGACCTGTCTCTAGGGCACTTGCACTGATATAGGCCAAGCAGTGAGCAGAGCTGTCCAAAGCCCACTGGGCCCTGCAAAGTGCACCATGGGGGTCATGGTGGGGAGAGTAGACAGGGGCGTCTCCAACAAAGGCCCTCAGAAATGCCAGAGGCTATGCTTTCCAGGCCAAGGATTACCTAAGCGAAGGTAGTAGAACCTTGGGAGGGCATGGGCAGACACTAGGGAGGGGCTCAGCAGACTTTGGGTGGCCTGGGAAGTCCCAACTCTGGGCTTTCCAGGGCAAGTACACAGGACAAAGTGCCAGGAGAGGCCACTGCACCTGGGACAGCCCCAGTACAACAACTTTTTTTTTTTTTGTCAGAGGGTAAAAAGGGGGCTGGAGAGATAGCACAGTGGTAGGGCATTTGCCTTGCATGTGGCCGACCTGGGATGGACTGGGTTCGATGCCCGGCATCCCATATGGTCCCCATGGCTTGCCAGGTGCGACTTCTGAGCGCAGAGCCAGCAGTAACCCCTGAGCATCACTGGGTGTGATCCAAAAACCAATCAATAAATAAACTGCTAAAAAAAAAAAGGCCAAAGAGGGTAAAAAGGCCCCAAATGACATCCACCAACAAAGGAGCGGGTTGTGGAGGGACCTGGAGTGGGTTGTGGGGAGAACTGGAGTAGGTTGTAAGAGGGGAATGTGGTGCCTGTTGGCCAGGATCATTACCATCTGCCTCCTCAGGACACCAGAACCCTGTTGCAGACCTGATTTCTAGAACCTTGCTCCAGCTCTCCTCAGCTTCCACCCTGCTTGTCCTATCCCAGGAGCTGATGGGCGTGCCCCAGCCTCCTTAGTTGAGGCCACAGGCATGGACCCACACACAGGGACATCCCCACCCCACAGATGTCCCTCTGTGTGGCCCCATGAGACCAGAGACATGGTGGCCCACCATGGCCCCAGTGGTCTGACTGCCCTCCAAGTCGCTGCCAACTCTCCCATGGGATCCATGGGAGAAAGCCTTGCCCATGTCTGCAGCTACCAGGTAGGCTCAGACACCTCCACGTGGGGGGGTACTTTTGGGGTCAAATCCAGCTAAGGAAAGTACATAATCCAGGGCAGTCTCAGTGTACCCACAAGCGGCAGGTCAGAGACCGAGATGGGGCAGGCAAAGAGTCTCCCAGGAGAGAAGGGCACTAGCCCCCCCAGTGGCAACACAGGGAGCCTGTCCTGTACCCCAGAAGCACTCAGCCAGACCAGTACAGTGAATGCAGTGGGGTGGGCAGCGCACATGGTGAATGCAGAGCACCAGAGAAGCCAAGGACTATGCCCACTGACCACATCAACATGCTCCCAGAAAGAAAAACAGATCAGGATCCCCTCAACTCAACTGCAGAGGATGGGTGGCAACAAGGGAAACATGGGCCCAAAGGAGCAGACACACACTAGTCCCACGGGGGGGTGAGGACTTTAGAACCTCAAGTCAGAAAATAGATCCCACCTCCCATCATCCCACTGCTAGAGTAGCACCCCCTTGGGCCCGTTGCCCAGATTTGCCCTGGATGCCTGAGCACAGGGAGGTTTCATACACCCCATGAGCTGGTCTGAGGTGCGCCAGACAGCTGTGTGAGGGAGAAGAAAGGGGGGGGTTCCTTCCCCAGCACCCACCTGGTCCCCAACCCCCTCCAGGAGTGACCCCTGAGTGCAGAGCCAGGAGTCAGCCCTGAGCACCACTGGTAGCCTCAAAACAAATCAACCGAAAAAGGAGAACAGACTCAACATTCACAACACAGCTCAACAGCCCTTTCTCTGCTCCGCCCCATCCATGTCAGTTCTGCGATACAATCAATCTGCCTCCATGTGCTGACCCTACCCCAAAGGCCACCACACACTTATGTAAAGGTGCCTGGTGTGGTAGTATGGCGCGTCAGATCTTGCAGGGCAGGGCCTGCTCTCCCCAGTCTGAGCTTCCAGGAATGGGTCTGAAATCCGGCTCCCTCTTGGCAGGCAAAGGAGGCCCCTCGATCTGCAGAGGGGCTGGGTGACAGCTGAGGGGACCTGGCAGGTGGAGGGAGAGGCTCTAGGAGAAGGAGGGACTATGGCCATGCATTTCCAGACCCAGGCCCAGGGCCAATGTGCTGGCGGCACCTCATCTGAGAGGAGAGTGGGGCCCAGTAGGCAGCAGGTGTGGGGTCATGCCCTCCATGCAGGGCTGTGGCAGGGGCAGAGGGAAGCCAGGCCCTGATTCCAGTTCCTCACTCTTGGGACACTGATGTGGGGCCTGGTTCACACCATGCTGGAGAGGCGCCTCACTAGACCTCCTCCCTGGCCCCAACCCTGGGAGGCCCTCGAGGTCCCCCCCTTCTCCCTCCCAGCTCAAGGCTGGCAGGAGCATGGTGCTGGGAGGGGCCTGTCCAACACACACACTGGAGGCCCCCTGCCTCAGCACTGCTCAGTGCCCACAGCTTCCCCCACTTCCATCCTGACTTCCAGAAGCAGTAAGACTAGGTGACAGCATAGGCACCCTGACAACTGTACTACCAGAGGTGGGGGTCTGCATTCCCGCTGCCTTCAGTAACATGCAGTAAGCACTGCACCCCAAAAATAAGAAAGACAGCAGGTCCCGTACCCAACGCCAAAGCACCACACAAGGGCTACCAGGACCCAGACAGTGCTGGCCAGGAGCCGGAGCCAGGGCCAGGGCGACGCATATCTATCTATACTTCTCCCCAGTAAGGCTGCCCCCCATTGTCTATACCTCTCCCCAAAAAGCTGCCCCCACCCATCTACATCACTCCTCGGTAAGGCTGCCCCCACCCACCCATGTGCATCTCTTACCACAAAGCTGCCCATTAGCCCATCTATACCTCTCCCCAACAAGGCTGACCCCCCCCCCCCACTCCCAATAGGCAGGCTCAAGGGCAGTTTTAGGTCCTAACACTTAAGGGAAAGTGGAGGATAAAGAAGGCCCCGGAGCAGCAGCGTTGAGATCTCCAGAGTGAGAGTGAGTGAGAGGGAAGAAATCACTCAGGCACTTAAAGTGAAGGTGTCCCCAACAGGCCACAAGATGTAGGGGGTGGGGTTGGCTACCGGGGTGTGACCTCAAGCTCAGCAACTGTGCGGATGAAGCATGAAGCAGAGAGTGGCTCACTCCACTGGGCCCTCAGCACACCCTAGCTACACGCAGAGGTGAGCCTGGGGCAAACACAGCTTCACAAGCAACACCCGGAGATGGCTTAGAATGGAGCCCAATCCCCCAATACACATATGCACAAAGACGTGTGTGCTTGGAGCAATCCTGAGGGGCCTGGCGCAGAGCTGCTGAGAGAGGAGGTGGAAGAGAAAGATGGGGCCGGCAGCCCAGTAGCTCAGGGATGGGAGGGAATGTCCCTGGGAATGCTTCTCTGGGCGGGCAGGAGCCATTAGGCCCATATGGGATGAAAATAGCAATAGCAGGGGCTGGAGAGATAGCACGGAGATAAGGCGTTTGCCTTGCATGCAGAAGGACAGTGGTTCGAATCCTGGCATCTCATATGGTCCCCTGAGCCTGCCAGGAGCAATTTCTGAGTGTAGAGCCGGGAGTAACACCTGAGCACTGCCGGGTGTGACCCAGAAACCAAGGGAAAAAAATTAGCAATAGCATTGGGAGCACAGCCTCACTTAGAAATAAAACGAAGGGGGCCAGAGAGATAGCACAGCGGTAGGACATTTATTTGCCTTGCATGGGGCCAACTGGGGAGGGACCCGGCTTGATCCGTAGCCTGCCAGGGGCAATTTCTGACTGCAGAGCTAGGTGCAGCCCGAGCGAAGCTGCTGCTGCGTGTGGCCCCAAAACCAAGTAATCCATGGATCAATAAATCGATTTCCAAAAGAGCAAGAAAGAAAACAAAGGGCCAACACTCTTTCAAGAATCAAGGGCCGCATTCTGAAGTTCACTGAACCCTCGGAAGTCAAACTTTCCCAGACTGGCCCGTTGGAGCGGTGTGGCAATGCTGGGGCCGTCCCAGCGAACATAACTCCAGGCTGTCCGTCCTCGCACTTCTCAGCGCCCCAAAGGGGATGGCACTAGAGCCCCCAAAGGTGCAGGGTACTGTCCCAGAGCGAGCATCAGCTTGGTGGGGGGCCGCTCTGTCCGCCTGGGCAACGCGGGAGGGGGCTGGGGTGAGGTTTATGGGGCACACACAGAAGGCTGGCTCCAAGTCGGTACCTCCAAGCCACATACTTGCAGGGCAGCTGTGGGTCCTCAGCTGTCCCCAAGGTCATCGCGACAGGAGCCCCGAACCGGGTGACCCCCTGAGCGCTGCCAGGGGCGGCCCCTGGGCACCTCGTCGTCGTGCAAGCCAAAGCGAGGGTTCGATCAGCTGGGAAGACAGAGAACGGGCTCCGCTCAAGGAAGCAGGAGTAAGCAAGCGGCAGTGGGGCTGGGGCCAGGGTGGCACCTCGGCGGGATCCCTCCGTGGGCCCTTCGTGGGCAGTCCTGGGCTCCATCTCGGCCAAGGGGAGCAGGCCCCGGGGCCGATCGCAGCCAGAGTGCACGGGGCTCGGTCTCTGACACGACCGAGGGGCAAAGGGGAGCAGCCCGGGGGCCGATCGCGGGCCAGGGTGCGCGCGGGAGCCCCGGCCCCGAGTGGGCGCAGCGAGGGCGACCCGTCAGGGCCCGGTGTCTCCCCTGGCCCGGGAGCGGGAGCCCCCGCGTCCGGCCGATCCCGATCCCGACCCCGGGGCCTCCCAGGGAGGGAGGCGCTGGAAGGCCAGGGCAGGCCAGGGCAGGGCAGGGCGCCCGCGATCGGGGCCCGGGCTCGGCCGGGCGGGCGGCGGCGAGTGTCCGGCGCGGGGGCCCGGGGGCGGCGCGGACAAAGGCCGGGGCGGCGGGAGCCACGTGTCCGTCCGGCGGGCCCCGGCCCCATGCGGCCTGGGCGGCGAGGCGGGCGGGGCCGGGCCTGGGCGGGAGCCGGAGCCGGGAGCCGAGCCGGAGCAGGCCCGGCCGCCTCGCCAGCGCCTCCCTCGGCCCCTCGGCCCCTCGATCCCTCGGCCGGCCCGTCCGTCCGTCCGTCCGTCCGTCCGTCCGTCCGTCCCTCCGTCCCTCACTCACCGGGGCCGGCTCCCGCGTACATGGTGGCGCGCACGGACGCCGCGAGCCGCCGGGGGCCTCCTGGGCCGCGCCGCGGGGACGAGACGACGCGCCCGCCCGCTGCGCTCCGCTCCGCTCCGCTCGCTCCGGCTCCGCGCCGCCGCCGCCGCCGCCGCCGCCAAACAGGTCGAGCGAGGGAGCGAGGGAGCGAGCGACGCGGCCGGGCGGGCGGGCGGGCGGGCGGCGGCGGGCGGGGCGGGGCCAAGGCCGGGGCGGGGCCAATTCCGGGGCGGGGCCAAGGCCGGGGCGGGGCCAATCGGACTCGGAGGGCGTGGGCTGCGGGCTGCGGGGCGGGGCGGGGCCGAGGGGCGGGGCGAGCTCGACGGGCACGGAAGCGCGCGAGGCGAGAGGCGGGGAGGAGGGCGGGCGAGAACGGGCCCGGAAGGGGCGGGGCCGGCGGGGACCACCGGAAGCCGGCGGGCGGGGCGAAGCGAGGGGCGGGGCGGACGGAGGCCGGAAGCGGAAGGGCGGTCGCGGGCCCGGAAAGGGCGGGGCCTCGAGCCTGCCGGAGCGCTCTCCGAGTTTCCAGAGGCTCCCTTCGCCCGGGTTCCAGATGCGGACCACCAGGGGCCCTTCTGCATCCTGTAGGCGGCTGGAGGCCGCACTGGAGCCCGCAGGCACCTCCTGAAGCTGCGCAGCGCAAGCTGGCAGGAAAGCACAGGCCACGCTGAGCGCAGGGCCCAGTAGACGCACTCTGTGCTGCCAGGACTGCCAGGCTCCACATGCCAGCAGGACCCTCTGTGCAGGCCTCGCTCTGTGCAGTTCTGAAGGTCCATAGACGATCCCTGTGGGGTACAGGCAGAGCCCAGGCTGTGTGGGGAGGGCGCTCCATTCCTGGCTTCTGGCCCGAGAGAACAGTCTCTCTTTCCAGAAAACGGGACGGCAGAGCCACGACACCCAACAGGGGCACCTGTCCCCAGGCCCCAGGACAGCTGTTGGCCTGCTCATCCAGGAACACCCACCACCTGCGGGCTGGAAACTGAGGCAGCCCCCAGGCTAGAAGACCCGCAGTGCCCGTCTGCATTGGAGTATCTGAGGGCCCCGAGCAGCAGGCCCGGTTTCCCATCTGCCCTTCAAGTGGCCATGTTTCAGGGCCCCCCAAACACATTTTGTTGACACCTCAGATATTTGTATTTAGTCACAGAGAATACAATGCCTGTCACATTGGAAATATTCACGCCCCAAACTAAAACTGTCTCACTATGAAAATTGTAAGTAGGGGCCGGAGAGATAGCATGGAGGTAAGGCATTTACCTTTCATGCAGAAGGTCATCGGTTCGAATCCCGGCGTCCCATATGGTCCCCTGTGCATGCCAGGAGCAATTTCTGAGCATGGAGCCAGGAAAAACCCCTGAGCACTGCCGGGCGTGACCCAAAAACCACACACACACACACACACAAAAAAGAGAAAATTGTAAGTAGGTGAAAAATAAATACAATACCAACTGATAATTGTCTTGTTTAGTTTGGGGGAGGCCATACCCAATGATACTCAGGGATTACTCCTGGCTGCTTTAAGGAATCACTCCTGGCAGTGGCAGTGTTCACGGCACCACATAAGATCCTGGGGATCAAACTGGGTCCACCACACGCAAGTCAAGTACTCTACCTGCTTTGTTATTGCTCCAGCCTTGAAGATGTTTGTTTTGCTTGGGGGCCATATCTAGCTGTGCTCAGGGGTCACTCCTGCCTCTGCATTCAGCAATCATTCCCGGCAGAACCATACAAGATCTACCAGGGATCAAACCTAGGTCTACTACATTCAAGGCAAGTGCTCTACCTGCTGTAGTATCTCTCTGACCCCTCAATAGCTATCTGGCACAGGCCCCTTAAAATAGGCTTAAAGTGGGGCTGGAGATATAGCATGGAGCTAGGACGTTTGCCTTGCATGCAGAAGGACTGTGATTCGAATCGAATCCTGGCATCCTATATGTCTCCCGGGTGTGGGCCCCCCTCCAAAAAATGTGGAATTTGGACCACTGTTACCCAACCCCCAACTTCCAGTGTAATTTTTTTTTTTATTTAAACACCGTGATTACAAACATGATTATAGTTGTATGATTACAGTCATGTAAAGAGCACCCCCCTTCACCGGTGCAACATTCCCACCACCAATTTCCCAGATCTCCCTCCTCCCCACCCCCCAGTGTAATCTTAACTGATGGCAAAACCAGCCCATTTCTGGGAGGGGGAGGGGTCCATGGAAGATAACAAAGGGGTTGTCTCAGGGTTGTAAAGAAGGGATTCCAGAAGAAGCCCGAGTAGCAAGAGGAGGATGGAGAGGTGCGAGAGGGTTGGGTGCAGAGAGACTGGTTATAGTGGCTCAGGCCTTAGAGTGAAGTTTCATGTCTCTTGAGATCATTTCCTCGCTGCTACTCTGAACCTGCAGCCCTGCCGGCTGGAAGCACACTGACCTGGCTGCCCAGAAAAAATCCGCCATCGTCCAGCCCCATCCAGGACTCTTTTTTTGTTTTGTTTTGTTTTTGCTTTTCGGGTCACACCTGGCAGCGCTCAGGGGTCACTCCTGCCTCTACGTTCAGAAATCGCTCCTGGGGGTCTGAGAGATAGCATGGAGGTAGTGTGTTTGCCTCGCATGCAGAAGGTCAGTGGTTTGAATCCCGGCGTCCCATAGGGTCCCCCGAGCCTGCCAGGAGCAACTTCTGAGCGGAGAGCCAGGAGTCACCCCTGAGCGCTGCCAGGTGTGACCCGAAAACCAAAAAAAGAAAAAGAAAAGAAAAAGAAATTGCTCCTTGCAGGCTCGGGGGACCCTATGGGACGCCGGGATTCGAACCACCGTCCTTCTGCATGCAAGGCAGATGCCCACCTCCATGCTATCTCTCCGGCCCCAGGACCTTATTAATTCAACAGACCACTACATTATTGGTTCACAATGGATAAAAACACAAGTTTGTGACAGGTTGGAAATATCATTATTCCATTAGAGATGCTGTATTTGAACTTCCGTAAGCCACTGAAGCCACACAGCTGCCACCCTTTCAGCTCCTCTGCCACCTCCATAGATTCCGTCTGTTCCAGCAAGAGATGCCAGCCCAAGCAGCAGAAGTTCATGGGCTCATGGTCTTGCCATCGAAACTGGGGTGCCCTTGGCAAGGGAGCAGACAAAGTCCTCACTCTGTCACACCCCAGCAGCTGCACCCACATCCTACAATAGCCACCACACCAATGGCCCAACTTCACTGTTCCACCACTAGTACAGTCACCAAACCAACAAAAACTCCAGGTATCCTATTTGGAGACTGAAACTGAGGTTTTCTCAGAGTGGTCAGTAAGTTAGTAAACCTTCAAAAGCTTAATGACCCCATTGTGAGAGAACAATTTTCATAATTTTATTATTATTATTTTTTGTTTGTTTGTTTTTTTGGGTCACACCCGACGGTGCTCACGGGTTACTCCCGGCTGTCTGCTCAGAAATAGCTCCTGGCAGGCACGGGGGACCATATGGGACACCGGGATTCGAACCAACCACCTTTGGTCCTGGATCGGCTGCTTGCAAGGCAAACGCTGCTGTGCTATCTCTCCGGGCCCTTCATAAATTTTCTATTAAGTGTCTTCAGTAATTCCACTACTGCAAAATCAGCCCACGTTCCGTATCTCCAACCCCAGGGGAAGGAGTCTAAGGCAAGAGTTGCCGCATGAAATAATCCAGAACAGGCTGAGCGTGATACACAGGTATTCTGGCAGTCTTCTACCTTGTATCAAGAGCAAGTTGCCTGCCAGAACGGTTGTTTATTGAGTCCAGAGACCACCCCTAGTTGGGAGAGTAAGGACAGAGTAAGAACAAGTTGGAAACAAAGAGCTACAAAGAAACCAGGGATGCCCCTTTGTTTTGGGTAAAACAAGGTATGATCTGAAACACTCCCATTTAGATGTTACAAGCAGTATATAGTCAAATATTTTGCGCCTGTCAAGGGGGCAGTCTTGGGGGTCGGTGGGAAACTAGGGACAGTGGTAAAATAAAGGTCACACTGGTGGTGGGATTGATGTTAGAACACTGAATGCCAGAAACAACTGTATTATGAACAACTTTGTAAATTAGATTGTTTAAATAAATAACTAAAAAATAAATACTGTACTTGGAGGGGGAGCTGATCCCAGGGGAGCAAGACAATCTGCTTATGGGAGCCCCAAGTTCCAATCCTGAAACCATGCAGTCTCCCAATACTTAACTCACTCCCGCATTTGGGTACTGTTGCAATGTGGCTCAAAACCCAAACCCCAAAAATGTATTCCTAGTTAAAAACATCTCTCCCGGTGCTGGAGCGATAGCACAGAGGGTAGGGCGTTTGCCTTGGATGCAGCCACCCTAGGTTTGATCCCCAGCATCCCATATGGCTCCCTGAGCCTGCCAGGAGTGATTTTTTTGTTTGTTTGTTTGTTTATTTTTGGGCCACACCCAGTGACGCTCAGGGGTTACTCCTGGCTATGCACTCAGAAATAGTTCTTGGCTTGCGGGACCATATGGGTCATGGGGATCAAACCACGGTCCATCCTAGGTTAGAACGTTCAAGGCAGACACCCTACCGTTTGCACCACTGCTCCGACCCCCAGGAGTGATTTCTGTGCACTGCAAGGTATGGCCCCAAAAAACCCAACCGAACAAATTTCTCTCCCTCTCTCTTCCCTTTCTCTCTCCCTTCCCCATCTCCCCTCTCAATACCTGATCGTGTGGGGGCTACTTTTGCTGAGTGGAGTTTGTGTGCCAGGATTACTCTTGGGGTGCTCTTGGAGAAACACATGGTTCCATGGATTGAACGTCAGTGACCCTTTATAGAGAAGTCTGCCCTCTCTTTCCCATTCTGTGATGTAGACCGGCCTTCTCCTTACTAAGGTTCTGGGCTACAGACTTTTCTTCTTCCCAGGGCTCTGGTGTAAGGACTTGTCTTCTCCTTCCTGGGGTTCTGGGGTACAGATTGAGCCCCTTCTTTCCAGAGGTCAGAGCAGAAGTGGGCTCCAGAGTGGATGATGATGATGATGATGATGGGACAGTATTGGGTGGAGACCAGCCTGAACCTTTCCATGCTGTGGCCCCAAAGCCTTGGTGCTCACTCCTCTTTAAGGTGAAGGCTGGAGAGTGTCCAGGGGTCTCAGGGATGAGGGATGCAAGGTGGGGTTCATCGAGCCAGGTTAGAGGCCGAAAGGTGGTAAGGGGTAGAGCAGGTGCCTTGTATGTGGAGGCCAGGACTTATCTTCCTCCTGTGTCTGTGTGTGTGTGGCTGTGCCTATGTGTCTGTGAATGTGCTATGTGCTGTGTCTCTGATTGTGACTGTGATTGTGTGCCAGTGCCTGTCTATAAGGTTGTGTGTCTATGCTTGTTATAAGGCTCCACTCACTGTAGTCCAACCCCAGGGTCTGTGGCAGGGTTGCCGTGGGAAAAAAAATAAACTGAGATATTCATGTTGGTATAACCAGTCCTCCCCCTGTTCAGCATAACTTTTTTTGTTTATTTGTGTTTTGGGTTTGGGGACACACCTGATGGTGCTCAGGGGTTACTCCTGGCTCTGTGCTCAGAAATCACGCCTGACAGGCTGGAGGGACCATATGGGATGCCAGGAATTGAATGCAGGTCCATCCTGGATTAGCTGCATGCAAGGAAAACTACAGCCCCATATTCAACATAACTTTTTTTTTTTGGGGGGGGTGTCACACCCGGCGGCGCTCAGGGGTTCCTCCTGGCTCTGCACTCAGAAATTGCTCCTGGCAGGCTCAGGGGACCATATGGAATGCGGGGAATCAAAACCAGGTCCAGGTCCGTCCTGGGTTGGTAGCGTGCAGTGCAAACACCCTACCAATGTGCTATCTCTCCAGCCTCAGCATAACTGTGTTTGTTTGTTTGTTTTTTGGTTTTTGGGTCACACCCGGCAGTGCTCAGGGGTTACTCCTGGCTGTCTGCTCAGAAATAGCTCCTGGCGGGCCCGGAGAGATAGCACAGCGGCGTTTGCCTTGCAAGCAGCTGATCCAGGACCAAAGGTGGTTGGTTCAAATCCCGGTGTCCCATATGGTCCCCCGTGCCTGCCAGGAGCTATTTCTGAGCAGACAGCCAGGAGTAACCTCTGAGCAAAACCGGGTGTGGCCCAAAAACCAAAAAAAAAAAAAAAAAAAAAAAAAGAAATAGCTCCTGGCAGGCACGGGGGACCATATGGGACACCGGGATTTGAACCAACCACCTGAGGTCCTGGATCGACTGCTTGCAAGGCAAAGGCCACTGTGCTATCTCTCCGGGACGATAACTCTTTTTTTGTTGGCACTGGCTATCATTGGCTAGAAGGAACTTTGTTTTTGTTTTTTTTTTTTTGGCCACTCCTGGCTATCTGTTCAGAAATAGCTCCTGGCAGGCACGGGGGTGGGGGGGTGGGGGACCACATGGGACACCAGGATTCGAACCAACCACCTTAGGTCCTGGGTCGGCTGCTTGCAAGGCAAATGCCACTGTGCTATCTCTCCGGCCCCTAGAAGCAACTTTGAATGAAAGCATCCCCTCCCCCCCCTTTTTTTAAACTTTATTTATTGGTTGGTTGGTTTTTGGACCACACCCAGAGGCACTCAGGGGTCACTCCTGGCCTTTGCACTCAGAAATTGCCCGACAGGCTGGGAGACCATCTGGGATGCTGGGAATTAAAATCCGGGTCCCTCCTCGGTCAGCCACATGCAAGGCAAATGCCCTACCACTTTGTTATCTCTCCAGCATGGAAGCATCCTTTGGATTGGTGTCTTAGACCACCTGTTCTCCACCCCAGTAGTCTGTGCTTGCTAATAAAGACCTGAGTTCTCAGGGGGAAAATGCTTGCAGTTTTGTTTTTGTTTTTGTTTTTTTGGTTTTTGGGCCACACCTGGCGGTGCTCAGGGGTTACTCCTGGCTGTCTGGTCAGAAATAGCTCCTGGCAGGCACGGGGGATCGTATGGGACACCGGGATTCGAACCAACCACCTTAGGTCCTGGATCAGCTGATTGCAAGGCAAACGCCGCTGTGCTAGCTCTCCGGGCCCGAGCTATCTACTTCTTAGGAGCAGAAGGCTTGTGTGTGGAGTTCTTGAATATGTCTTATCCACTTAATCATGTGTGGATTATCTCCTGTGTCAGTGTTTGCTCCCAGACCCATGTCCTTCCAATCCCCTGGGATTGGGACAGGAAGCTTCCACTTCTCCTGGCACCCGAACAGGGACCTGAGAAGACCTTCAGTGATGGTGAGTGATTTGATCTTCTGGTGAATTTTCACCATCACAGTCTCCTTCAGTTGGACTGAGCTTGCAGTGCCTGTCACTGTAATATCAGTGCACATGGCCTCCCATTCTGAACGAGTCACATTGCTCTGGTCTGGTCACTCAGCTGCCCCATCACTTACGGTAGCAGAGGTCCCCTAAGGCAAGCAGAAGCAAGCAGAAAAAGGAGAGCTGCAGACGATGAGCAGCGTCTCAGAGGCCGAGGCCCACAGCCTTTCTTCTGCCAGAGGTGCTTTGTGCAAGGACCTCAGCCCCCCAACCTACAGCAGCTTTTCTTTTTTTTTTTTTTTTTTTTGGTTTTTGGGCCACACCCTGTGACGCTCAGGGGTTACTCCTGGCTATGCGCTCAGAAGTTGCTCCTGGCTTCTTGGGGGACCCTATGGGATGCCGGGGGATCGAACCACGGTCCGTCCTAGGCTAGCGCAGGCAAGGCAGGCACCTTACCTCCAGCGCCACCGCCCGGCCCCCTACAGCAGCTTTTCAAGGTCACTGATGGGGTAGAAGACAAAGAGAGAGCCCCACTGGAGGGTCTCCAACCACAGGAGATGAGTGGGTTCCACACCCAGATTTGGGCCCAGGTACCAAAAGACCTTTCTGTCCCAGATGACCTCAGCAGGTCACAGGTAAAGATGTCGGAGACGAGTCTCCAAGCACAGCAAGAGTTTAACTGAGGAGAAGCTGCCTTCAGAACCGCCAGCTACTTTCTTCTAGGTTGATCTCTCATCTTATTTGCATCTGTCACTATGTTGCTGGTTAAACTGTATGTTCCAAGTGTGTGTGGATTCTAATAGCTACTGTTGCGTTTTACACCTCACTGCCATCAGGTAATATGTATCCAACTTTAGTAGTTTGATATGAGTTTGCAAAGTTCCAGGGTAATGTGTAATGCTGCTAGATTTTTTCCCCCTTTTTTGACCATATAGGACGCCAGGGATCGAACCAGGTCTGTCCTGGATCGGCCATGTGCGAGGCAAATGCCCTATTGCTCCAGTCCCTTTTCTCTTTTTGGTTTTTGGCTTTTGGGCCACCCCCGGCAGCACTCAGGCTCTGCACTCAGATCACTCCTGGCAGGCACAGGGACCACATGGGATGCTGGGAATCGAACTGGGGTCCATCCTGTGTTGGCCACGTGCAAGGCAAATGCCCTACCGCTGTGCTACTGCCTGGCTCCTTCCTCTTTCTTTAAACCTATCCCTTTGATATGTAGAAGTCCACTTGGATCACTACCCTCTCCTCCTGGTTGAATTTGTACCGGGACAATAAAGATAAGGCAACCTGGCTTTGGTGCACAAAAAGACCACGAGAGACACCGCTGACTCCAGGACTGTCTCCTGACTGGCTTGGTTTATTAATCCTTCACAGCTCCGTGCATCAGATCCGTCTACCGAGGGGTGGAAGCATGCATGTACACTCCAGTGATAGAAAGCATGGAGACCGGGTAGGGTAGCTTCAGCCCTCCAAACTGACTTCTCTATTCATCAGTTCAATACTCACCAGGGGAAGGAGGATAGAGAGTGACAGACAGTGTACCTATCTCAAGCTAATCTAGTCCAGCCTTTCACAAGGAAAAAGGGATGGGTGGGACTGGAACAATAGGGTAGGACTTTTGCCTCGCACGAGGCCCACCCGGGACTGACCCAGATCCCCAGCATCCGTCTGTCCCCCAAGCCTGCCAGGAGCGATTTCTGAGCACAGAGCCAGGAGTAACCCGAGTGCCACAGGGTGTGGACCCAAAATCAAAAAATAACCCCAAGGCAAAATAACAAGGGATGGGTGAAGGGGGAGCAGGAAACTGGGAGAAGTCTTTGTTTTGGATAAAATAAGGTACAATCTAACAACTGTGCCTGTGCCTGTCTGTGTTTATGACTGTGTCTGTGAGATTGTGCCTGTCTTCGCTGTGTCTGACTGTGACTGTGTCTGTACCTGTGGTTTTTGTCTGTGTTGTGTGAGCATGAGGAAGTGCCAATACTCAGTCACATGCTGGGAAGGTCCCCTGGCAGACACTTACCTCAGCAGCCATCAGAGATGGGACTACAGAACCACGTGAGCTCCACCATCAGCGGTCCAGCAGCAGTGCACCCTGCCCCACCTCCCCCTGACGTCCTGCGGGCTGCACGGGGCAGTATTTCCCAAGGTCAGCGTGGTAACAAAGTCACTGGGAAAGGCCAAGTGGTATTTTGGGAGGGCAGGCAGGAAGGTTCTAGTACACAGGGAAGCCGAAGACCAACATGTGGGATGTCGGAGCTGAGTGGGGCTGCGGAGGGCTCAGGGTCTAAGGAGAGCTCCCCAGGCAGCACCTCAGTCCCCACTTCCAGGAGGAAAGAGCACCCCAGCTTCTTTCACCAGGGCTCCACTGAAGGAACTCCTGCAATGTCAGAGAGGCTCAGGGCTGCAGCCTCTTACTCTAGTGACTGGATCTGGCTACACAGTTTGTAGCCGACCCACAAGTACACACTGTCTGCCCTGGGAGTCTATCTCAGGACCCTTCGTACCCCCACGTCTCCTTTCCTTTCGTTGGTTTGGGTCACACCCAGTGGCGCTCAGGGACTATTCCTGGTTCCTGACAGGCTCAGGGGACCAATACGGGATGGCGGGAATAGAACCTTGGTTCGTCCCAGGTAGGTCGGCAGCACGCAAGGCAAATGCCCTACCGCTGCACTATCACTCCCGCCCTCATCTCTCCTCTATCCCACCTGCTAATCTGAGAAGGGCTTTCAGGGGCAGAACTGCAAGGCCAGCACACCAAGCACTTTATTGTAACACCTCTTTAATAGGTCAAAGTAAATGTACAGTTCATTAGATTCTTCCTGAGAATAATTTATATCCCCCAACAAACTAAAGGGAGGGCGGATTCTTGAGGATTATTTAACAGAGCTGATGGTAGAGTAACCGACATCAAAAGGAACTCAACTCCCTGCGCCCCAAGAGGCTGTGCTCGCTCCAGCGCTGGGAGAGTCAACATGGCTTTCATCTTGCTTTATAAATTATGTAGAAAAAGGGAGACAGGGATGGTTCCGGAAGTTCTCAGTGCAGTGTGGAGGTGCTCTGGTACAAAGCATGTCTGCTTCCAAGGGGAACGGCGGCGCTACAAAAATCTGGCACATGATCCCGGGGATTCTGAAAGAGCAAGTCCGTGGGGGCCGCGTGGCGGTGGGTTCCGACCTGCAGGAGCCAAATGGGCCTGACCTCTTATGGCTGGGATCCCCCCAGTGCCCCATGGTCTGGAAAGCCCTGAGCCCCTCGTGTCCCGGAGCCTCCATTTCATCTCTGGCCCCGCGCGCACCACACTGTGCGGGAAGGTGGCACCCAGCGCGAGCATTTCCAGAGGCTCCTGTGGGCCTGAGGGCACTGAGGGCCGAAGCATTCCGGACACTTCCCCGCAGTCTCCGGCTGACTCTGAGCTTCGACTCCAAGACCCCAGGGCCCGATCAAGAGGGTCGAAGCGGTGGGCGAGGAGACGCCGACCCGCTGCCGTGGCGGCGGCTGGTGCTGGTGGGACGAGGTGGGAGCTCGCAGGCGGAGGGCGGCTCAGCGTGGCCGGGGCTGCCCGAGCATCTTCAGTCTCGCTTGGTCGATGACGTCCAGCAAGTTCTTGGCGTCCACAGCCAGGGCATGGGCTGCCGTGAGCATCTGCTTCTTGTACTCCTGCTGGAGGCTGGTCATGACGTACTGCTGGGCCAGCTTCATCTTGTTGATGAGCTCGCCCAGGTCCGAGTTCAGCAGCTTCTGGGCCATCTCGATCTGCAGGGACAAGGGATCAGGGAGATGGTGCCCACCAACTCTTGAGGTCTTCCCTAAAACAAGCCTGCCTCAGAGCATCCTAAAGCAGCTTGTTAAGTCCCTCCTTGTTAAGTCCCACCCTCAGGCTCCAAGAAGGTGCCCCCGCTCCAGGGTAAGGAGGAGGGAGGTCTCACAGGGGGACCCTGTTCCACCGGGGATGATCTCAGTGCAACGACATGCGGTCCCCAAACATAAAGCAGGAAAGCAGAAAACGGAGCTGCAGAAGTAGTGTGTGCAGGGCAGGCAGTGGGGTGCTCATTCTGGTTGGCGGCTTTGGGGAGCACCAAATGCCATCCCCCAGCACTACCCTGGGTACCACCACCAGAAGTCACCATGTCCTACCTCTCGGTGAGTGCTGGCGGGCAGTGCGGGGATAGTTTCATCCACAGTCGCCAACAGTGTCCTCAGGGCCAGGCCCACTTCCTGTAGGGACAAGTGCCGGTATCAACACAGCCACAGTTGGCAGCCAGGAAGCTTCCAGAAGCAGACAGCTTACACCCCCACCTGCCGGGTTCTTCCTTGGCAGGACCTGCTCCAGCCACCCTGTGCTCACAGCTTCTAAGAAGTACTCCCAAGACTGTCAACAGGCAGGTTAAAGGGTGCTCAGTCTTGCAATTTGCCAGGAAACTCAAACTGCCTGAGTTTGAGGTTCTGAGGTGGCCGAGAGTGACCAGTGGGACAGCACAGATTTCTTTGTGTTCACCACCACCACCCAACCGCCTGCCATTCAATTTTTTTGTTTTGGGGCCACATCAGAATTGCCTGCTCTTGGCTCTGTGCTCAGGGATCATTCCTTGTAGTGCTTAAGGCACCATACGGAAAGCTGGGTACTGAACCCAGGTCTGTGCTCGCGAGGCAAGTGCTATACCCGCTGTGCTAGGGCTCCACCCCGTCTCCCGATCATTCCTCAGTCATTCTCGACAGCACAACAATGAAAGCCAGAATAGGAGAGTGCATTTAGACATTCCTTGAAGATGTACCAAAGAAAGAGCCACTCCGAGTCCCCAGGCCCAAGAATACCGGCTCAAGACCAGCGAGCTCCCAGTCACACCTGTGGTCATCAGAGCAAAGTGCTGGTGAGAGCCGACTCCCTACCTCAGGGATGGCCCCCAAAAACCAAGTGTTCCAGCATGTGCCTAAATTCCCATTCCAAGCAGGGACGGCTCAGTGGTAAGCGCAGGGGTGTCGTGGCAAATGCAGTGTGGCAGACTGGACTCCTGGCACTGCGCCCAACATGGGCCTCTGTTCTCTGCACAGTGCACAGACCCGCAGCGGGCCTTACCTTCACCATGGGCACATACTCCTCGGGGGACGCGGGCTGGATCTTGCTGGACATCTCGATGACAGCCTTCACCAGTCCTGTCACGTTCTCGTATACCTTGTCATTGGACCGGTCCAGGTTGGCAGTGGGTGGGGGGCTGATCTCCTGGGGCTGGAGCTGAGACACAGAAGCTATTGTCACCTTCCAGCCCACCAGCAGGAGGCGGCAGGCTCTGTACTAAGCCTGACCAGAGCCCTGGAGCACACAACTTTCCCGCCAGGGCCCAAGAGCGAGGAGGCAAGACAAGGGAATATCCGCGAGGGATTTCACTAGCTTTGGAATCCGAGGAAGGGAATGAGGTGGAATCACAGCACCCATAGCCACTGATTTGTTCTCAGGAGCGATCAGTGTCCCTGAAATAATTCACCGGAAAAGAAAGGATGCAGGCCATGCCGCTGCTTAGAGGCATGTGGAGGGGCTGGCTGAGGGTGGTCAGAGTAAAAATCACAGCAGGCAGAGCACTGACCTTGCAAGAAGCTACCCCAGATTTGATCCCCAGCACTACACAGGTCACCTAAGCCCCACCAGGAGTGACCCATGAGTGCAGAGCCAGGAGTCAGCCTGAGCACCGCTGACTGTGGCCCCAAGCAAAACAGAAAAGGGGGCCAGAGAGCTAGTAGTGAGTAAAGCACTTGTGCTATAGCGCCTAATTGGGCTTTGAACCCCAACATCTGGATGATCCCCTGAGCACTGCTAGGAGTAAGTGAAGAGCCAGGAGTCAGCCCTCAGCATCGCTGGACGTAGCCACAGAACAAACCAACCTCCCAAACCCTGAAAGCTGGCTAGGGGACCAAGGTCACAAGGTGCCAAAAGCCTAGACTGCAGGAATCTAAGTGCACTTCTACGGAGAAGGCTTGGCCCACGCCCTGAGAGTGGCCTGGTGGCCGTGTCTCCGCACAGTGAGCAGTGCCTGCCTGTGCCCAGCGCTGGAGAAAAGGGCCCAACCAGGCACCCTGTGAGAGGCCTTGCTTTCCCTTTCTCCCTCACTGGGCACCAGTCCCAAGTGAAGGAGTGAAAAGGAGGAATATGGAGGGAAGCACCCCAAGGTCAGCCTGAGTTGCTGTGTCAGAGCACGGCAGTGCCAGGCCTGGGCATGGGCAGTACGTAGGGACAGGGCAGTGCATCGGAACGTCCAAACCAACTATGGTCCAGCATCAGCCCTGAGTGGGACACATTGCACACTTCCCTCCCTCATCTGAGGCCACACGCAGTCTAACCCCTCCGGCATGGAGGGAGGCCAAGGGCTAGGCAGGGGACAGGCTGCTGAGGCGCCTCCAGCTGCGGGTCCCAAGCGGGGGGCACGCGGAGCGGGACACACACACACACACGATGTGCTTACCCTCCACGGCTATGTCGAATGCAAGGTGAGAAAAGGGAAAGGTTTGTCAGAGAGGAAAGAAAAAAACAATGTTAATACACGCAGCAGACAACACCCCCCAGCAACAAGGACAGTGGAGGCAGCGCCCGGCTCCTGGGAATCCCACATGCTGACACAGGGGCGCCACATCGTGCTCACAAGCCAGACATGCAAAACCCAAGAGTGCCCGCAGCGTGCAGGGGTTGGAGAACAGTCACTGAGCGCGGCAGGAGCCACCAAGGGCTACCCCCTGGTCATGGGGGGCTGGGTCTCGCTGCTGACCAACAAGGTGGTGACAGGCCAGGGGCTAGGGGCCAGACCAGGCTTCTCATAGGCATGGGGGTCCCCGAAGACAAGGGATGGGGGTGAGGCCCAAGCACGGGTGGACTCAGCATTCTTGGGAGGAACCCACACTCAAACTCAAAGGCCCAACCTTCAGGGTCACTTTGGGCACCAGAGGACAGGCTTGGCCCAGCACAATGCTGCCACCCCGTCAAGGAAGTCCGGAGCACGCACGAGTGGCGGTACAGCATGCCCCCACCCCACCTCTGCCCAGCTCCTGGCAGAGCACACACCCTCAGGGTCACTTCCAGGGCCCTGCTGGGCCACTTGGTGGCAGAGCTGAGCCTGGAGCTGACAATAGGTATGAAGACTCGGCCAGATACGTGGTGGCTGCCACCATGCAGACGCAAGACACCTAGCATGCTCAGAGCAAGTGCTCTGGGGCAGTGGGTGAGCTTGGGATGTGGCGAGGCTCCCAGATTCATACTGCCAGTCCCTCTCCTCGCACCCTGTCCCGGGTTGTTGGCCATACAGCAGAGCAGGTCCTGGCTCTAAGAGTTGGATTTTCACAGTAACAAGTCACCCTAACAGGCTGTGCTTGTGTGGCTAATGCCCCCCAGGTCTTTCCCAGATCAATGTCAGGGGCCATTTGAGGAAAGCCTAAGTCCTGTCCTCAGGCCGAGGATGTCTATGGTGTCAGTCTCACCCCTGCTAGACATGCTCTTCCCTTAACCTGAGGAAACAGGGCAGGAGCCGACCATGAGGTAGCCTATAGGACCGAATCCTTGCCACAGACGCTCACCTTGATGCCCTCGTTGTAGCTGTCTCCAGGGCTGCTGAGGCTAGCAAGGCTGCCGAGGTGACCAGGGGCTCCAGGCCGCGGTGGCTTCTTTGGTGGAGCTGCAGGGTCTGGGAAGAAGAAAAAAGGGAGGCCTTAACGGATCGAGTCAGGGCCCGTGAAGGAGCATGTGTGTGTCAGAGCCTGAGAGGGAACGTGTGTATGCCCGTGGGGAGGCGTGTGCAAGTGTGTCAGAGCTTGTAAGGGAGAGTGTGTGTGTGTGTGTGTGTGTGCGTGTGTGTGCCCGTGAGGGAGCTAGCATGTGAGAACCAGACA
The DNA here is from genome assembly GCF_024139225.1 of Suncus etruscus. NCBI lineage: Eukaryota > Metazoa > Chordata > Mammalia > Eulipotyphla > Soricidae > Suncus > Suncus etruscus. The sequence continues at coordinate 155,939,649 of NC_064852.1, forward strand.
ATCGACCAAGACATGTGCCAACACACATGTGCAGGCTGGCCCTGCATCTGGGCATTGCTCCCTCTTCCTCTGCTCATAGGCCCCGGCCGGCCTGTCTTCTCCTGCCCCTGGTCCTCTCTGCCCCCTTAATCGGGGCGCGGACACCCAAAGCTAAGCAATGCCCTGGAAAACCCTCCTAGTCCCAATCCCACACACACGCCCACGCACTGCTCATGCCCACACTTACCCGGTTTCCCTACAGGCTGGTAGATGTGCTGGTTTCCAGTCTGTGGAAAAGGAAAGTTCTATCACTGCAGCAGCACAGCAGGGTGAGACCTCCCCTCCTTCACACCCTCTCCCCGAGGCAGACAGGGCACCCGAAGTGTCCATGGGCTCCCAACAGAGAACCAGCAGGAGCAACTCCTACTCACCCTCTTGACCAGACGCCAGCCTCAGTGTAAGGAAAAGGGAGGGTCCTGGCGTACAGTGAGTCAGGCCACCTGGGGCCCCTCACCTTGAGGCCCTTTGCCGCAGCCCCATTGCCCTTGTGTCCAGGGTGTACTGGGTAGGAACTTAGTGCTGATGAAAGCAACTGGCTCAGATTCCACTGGACTTTTTTTTTGGTTTTGGGGTCATACCTGGCAGTGCTCAGGGGTTACTCCTGGCTGTACATGGGGACCATATCAGATGTTGGGGAATCGAACCTGGACCAGTTGCGTTCAAGGCAAAAGCCCTACCTGCTGCACTGTAGTACCACCATTGGACATTCTAACAAAAACATTCTAACAAAACAACTTGACTTGGGGCCCAATAACACAGTGGTAGGGCATTTGCATTGCACACAGCCAACCTGGGACAGACCTGGGTTCGATTCTCGGCATCCCATACATTCCCTCCAGCCTGCCAGGAGTGGGTTTTGAGTTTAATGTGACACTCCCACCAAAAACAACAACAACAAAACAAAAAACAACTTGCTTCTGAAAAAAGGGAAGATTTCTAGCAAGCTTTCTTGTTGTTTTGGAACACACCCGGTTTGCATTGAGGCTCAGAAATTGCTCCTGGGACTCCGGAGATTGAACCCAGGTCCGTCCTGGGTCGGGTGTGCAAGGCCACCACAGTACCGCTGCGCTATCGCTCAGGACAGCCATGGAGGCTGGAGCGACAACACAGTGGAGAGGGCATTTGCCTTCCATGCAGCTGACTGGAATTTGATCCTTGGCATCCCATACGATCCCCCCAAGTGCAGAGCCATGAGTAAGCCCTGAGCACTGCAGGTGTGACCCCAAACCGAAAAGCAAAAACATCAAACACTGATAATAGTCACAAGCTAGTTCTCTGAAGGCAACATCAGACATCAGTCCCTTGACATCCAGAAGGGAAAATGCCCCTGGATCCAGTTTCATGAGGCCTGGAAGTGCAGTTGAGACACTGGATAGATACATGTCCCTAAAGACACATCTCTGGGGCTGCAGCCTTTCACTCTCGAAGCAGCAGTGAGGTGTGGGGGAGGGAGGCAGCTGGGTGTTCTGGTAGGAAGCTGGGACTCAGAGCAGGCTGGGGCACACGCACGTGCGTGTGCCAGGTGAGTGTGCGCCTTGTGTGTATGTGTGTGTGCATGCGTGTGTGTGTGTGTGTGTGTGTGTGTGTGTGTGTTGCTCACCGAGCCTTGCAGACCACAATCCTCTCTGTCCATGCTGCCTTTCGACAACCTCACATCTGGTTTCTGCAGAGACAGACAGACCAGGGCATCAGTTGTGAGCAGTGCTTGCCAGTGTTGGATGCACGTTGGGCCCTGGAGACAACGATGGCGGGGGCAGGGGGCACTCGGCTCACAAGTGAGACCTGAATTCCAGCACCGCAAAAGTCGAGCAAGGAAGGCCTGACATTCCCTTTTTGGGAAACTGCCCTGATACTGAGCGAGCCTGACCAGTGTCCCAGCGTACAGCACGGCCAGGCAGAGCTGAGGGGCTGGTCACTGCAGTTCCCAGGCAGACAAGCAGGGCATGGCTGGCATCCTCTAAGTCTATGGCTCATGCCTGCGAGGGCCACCGGCCAAGTCCAGAAGCGACAGCACTCGGGAAGTCAAGGGCAGCATGGTGACTGGTGGCAGGTGCCTGCATCCCAGCTGGCCACTGTTGCTCCTGGGCCAGGACTCCATATCCTGGAACCCTTGCCTGGACAGTTCCCATTAACTCTGAAACTTCAGCTCCACTGGTGGACTCTGACTTGTGTCCACTCCCTGGGGCACCCCAGATGGCCCGCCCTTGTAGGCTCTATGGCACTGGTGGAGCACATCTCCTCGTACACCAGGTACTGTGTTTAAATCTACTATCTGCCAGCACATCACCCAGTGTAAGCACATGAACTACACTTTGGCTAAGTGGGCCTTGGACTTCCTGTTGCTCAGGAAGCCATATGTGAAGCTGGACCATGGGCAGCCTGCCTGCAAGGCCAAGTAGCTCTTTATCACTTGGCTGGGGCCAACTTTCCCTTTTTTCCATTTGTTTTTAAGGCCTAGCGATGCTCAGGGATCACCCCGGAATAGACTAGGAACCATATGGAGTGTCAAGAGAAAAACCTAGGTCAGGGGGCCAGAGCAATTTAGATTGCACAGTGGTTAGGGCATTTGCTTTGTACACGACCAATCAGGGAGGAACCTGGGTTCGATTCCCACCATCCCATATGGTCCTTGAGCCTGCCAGGAGCAATTTCTGAGTGCAGAGCAGGAGTAGCCCCTGAGCCCTGGTGGGTGTGGTTCCCCCCACTCCCCCCCCCCCCCGAAAAAGAACCTAAGTCAGATTCTTGTAAAACAAACACCCATTCCACTCTTCTGTCACTTTAGCCCCAGAACCAACATTTGCTTTTTTTTTTGTTTTGTTTTTGGACCACACCCAGCGGTGCTCAGGGGTTACTCCTGGCCATCTTCTCAGAAATAACTCCTGGCAGGCATGGGGGACCATATGGGACACCGGGATTCAAACCAACCACCTTTGGTCCTGGATCGGCTGCTTGCAAGGCAAACGCCGCTGTGCTATCTCTCCGGGCCCTGCTTTTTTTTTTTTTTTTTAAGTTTTTTGGCAACACCTGGCGGTGCTCTGGAGACTATATGGGATGTTGGTCACACCCAGCAAGTGTCCTTCCTGCTGTCTATGCTCCGGTCACCATTTATTTATTTATTTATTTATTTTTGGTTTTTGGGCCACACCCGTTTGACGCTCAGGGGTTACTCCTGGCTATGTGCTCAGAAATCGCCCCTGGCTTGGGGGGACCATATGGGACACCGGGGGATCGAACCGCGGTCCTTCCTTGGCTAGCGCTTGCAAGGCAGACACCTTACCTCCAGCGCCACCTACCCGGCCCCACACCATTTATTTTTAAGCTTTAGAGTAATTCAGCAAGTGTGTGGGCTGGGCTGGGATCGGGAAGCAGCTCGGCCAGAGAGCACCTGTCTTGCCTCTCTGAGGTTTAGTTTGATCTCAGGCACCCCCAGGGGGAAAAAAAAATAAAGGAAAGTGGGACTCAGGCACAACAGCTGAGTTCTTAGACTTGCCACCCAGACTGGCCCTGATCAGTGCAGTTGGTGGCAGTGATAGTACAGAGCCTGCAACCAGTCACTCAGTGGCACCCATATCTGCCGACCCATAGCTTCTCGCAACTGCTCCAAATCCTCACCTGCAACCTGAGGGCAATGAAACCCACAGGCCCCCTTTCTTCCCAATGTCTAGAAAGTGCCAAAAGGAAGACAAGACAGCTCAGCAGGCTGGAGCAATGCTTGGCACGTAGGAGGCCCAAAGCTCAGTTCTGGTAGAGCATGGTTTCCCGCAGCACTGAGCTGAAGAGCCCCCAAAGCAGAACACTATGAACTAAAAACAAAGAAAGGCAGTGGGGGACAAGAGCGATGGTACGGCAGGGAGAGGCTTTGCTCCCTAGCACTGTCATGAGTGACCCCCGAGCATAACTCCAATACAAAGCCGAAAGGGACCGGAAACTGCACAGTCTGTTTCTCACTTATACCAAGTGGCTGACATGTGGGCTGGGGAGGAGCAGATGCCTGTGCACGTGGCTCATAAACTGAGTCTCAGCCTTCATTCATCTCAGGCACCACAGCCCCCAGCGCCATCGAGCCTGAACTCCTTCTTTAGCACATCTGAGCCTGCTGGCATTATCTGGGGTCCCTCCACTCCAAGAGGCAGGAGCATGGTGTAGCTCCGGACACAGTGAAGTGCCCAGATCCAATTCCCTTAGGCCCTTTCTCTGGCAAGACTTCAGGAATGTCCTGGTTCACCGAAGGCCCTGCACTGGGGACACCTACAGGCCGCCCAGCCTTGGTGCCTCCTATCCCCAGCACACGGGTGGCTGCACTGTTCTACGGGAGCCTGAAGCAGGGTTAGACAGGAGACACGAGCATGAGCTACGAGCAGCAGCACAGAAGCGACACAAGGACACCGGGGAGCTGGTATGGCCATGGTCACTTCAGCGATGGGAGAAGTCAGTCAGGCGTGGACCAAAGGCAGGGCCGGGTGAGAGTCGGTTATGGCAGGGCGGGCAGGGCCAGGCGAGGGTTGGGTTACCAGGCAGCGCTCCTCCTTCTCCAGCCAGCGCTGGTCCTCCTCCATCTCCTGCTGCTGCCGGATCAGTCGCTCCTCCATGAGGTGTGCTGGTAGTACCTGGCCAATCCCACGCAGGTCCAGGGCGGCAGAGTCCTGGGGAGAAGGGCCACAGGCGACTCAAGAGTGCTACAGGGCATGGGAGCACACAGGGAGTAGAGTCTCTGCTCTAGTGAGCAATTCCCCCCGCTTTTTGGGGGGCGTGCCTGGTGATGCTCAGAACTCCTAGCTCTACTCTCAGGGATCACTCCTGACGATGCTCCAGGGGACCCCATGAGATGCCAGGAACTGAACCAGTAGGCTGCTTGCAAGGAAAAGTGCCCACCCACCCGCTATACTAACTCTCCGACCCAAGGGAGCAACTTTTTGGGGGTGGGAGGGAGGAGGGCATGCACTGGTGGTGGGAGACCATGTGGCTCTGGGATCGAGCCTAGGCACTGGCCCAGCTGAGCTGCACAAAGTGCCCCTGCAGGGTCACTCGAGAAAGAACTAAGCCGTAAGCACAGGGGGCATCTGTGTGTCGTGACTGAGGCGGAGGGAGGGGCCTTCTGGCAACAAGAGGGGGGATCCCAGGAGGTGTGTGCTGAGGGGAGCAGGCACCAAGCCCTAATCCTAGGCTGAAGCTCCTGTTCTCCTCCTCCTGTCTGGCCAAGAGGCTGAACTCAGGCTCCGCTGTTAGACGGGTGGGAATGGGGCACAGCAACTGATGTGGACACACACTGACCTCTGCAGTGGGCCGCCATAAGGACACCTCCTGAGATCTGTGGTTCCAGGCGTCTGTGTGGTCCAGGAGCGAGGCCTGCCCAGGGTAGATGCTTCCAGTCGTGGCCGTGACCCCATGGGGGCCTTGGTAGGCTGAAACCTGCAGAGGAGCAAGGGGCAGGGTTGAGCCTGGCACTCTGACAGCATGGTGATGCCAAAGGTATCATTAGGACCCACTGAGCTGAAAGAGGGGTGGGGCCAGAAGCTGGGACAGGCATGGAACCAGGGGTACCCATCATAGCTGCAACAGAAACGTGGGCTCAGCAGGGGCCTGAGGCGAGGATGTGTGCCTGGGGGTCGGGGCCCTAGGCAAAGCAACCTGCCAAGTCACCTCCACCTGCATTGCTGGCCAGGCGTGGGGGCGTGAGCAGGACAGAAAAGTACCCAAGGGCAAATCTGGAAGTTAAGAATTGAGTCTAAGAGTGGTACCCCCTTCTGTTCCCTCCCTCTCTCAAACTAGGGGGCAGAGCTAGAGCCATTCTTCGTGTTAATGCCTGAGTGGACAGAGCCTAGACCGACTCTGATTTCAAATTTCAACATCCTTCTGTTTTTTTTTTTTTTTTTTTGGGGGAGGGGCACACCAGGCAGCGTTCAGGGGTTTCTCCTGGCTCTGTGCTCAGAAATCGCTTCTGACTGCAGATATAAGTCTTAGCATAGCAAAGATCACTCTGGTCACTGCGTCAGTGGTCGACAGGGCATTGGCAGGTGAAGATTTCAGAGGGACCAAAGCATGGACACAGTGCCTATGTTCTGGGCAGGAGATCGCAACGTGGTTCGCTGACAGTGAATCTGGCCTCTGCAGCTCCCTCCACCCTGACACTTCCGTCTCTCCCCTGCAGGGGCCCCGGCAGCCGCTGCTCAGCAACAGGGCCATGCTGTTCACTGGGTCAGGACCTGACTCCTGCTTTCCAGCAGTGTCCCAGCTTTGTGCCCTGCCTGCTGGAGCAGGAGAGTAGGAGTGAGGGGTGATGGGCCCTGGAGTCGGGCCTAAAGGAGTCCGTGTGGCTTTGTTGAGGCAGCTGGGCAATAGTCCTGGCTCACAGCCACCTTCCTGGCTTTTACACACACTCCAAAATGCAGAGTGACCTGGTTCAGCCAACCACAGGGATACTTACCTGGTAATGATTGGCTTGTACCATGTGCTGTGGGCTGGGGTAAAAGCCCTCGCTGGATCGGGGGCTGGGATAGCCGGGTCTGCTGGGCTGTGAACAGAATGACAGAACACATGCAGGCGAGTCCAGTGTGGCTGAACGGAAAAAAAGACACACACACCATGGCAGCCCCTAGGGGTGAGACCCTGCTTCTGTGTGTGAATGGACCTCACCAGGTCACCCAGGTGTGCACATAATCCCAACCTGGGTCGTTCATGGTCCCCATCTAGGACAGGCTGAACCCCCCTAGGTCACACATGAACTCTGCTGGGGCCACCTGAGTGAAGGAGGGGCTAGAGGCCTCAAACCCTTGGAAAAAACACAGGCGTGACCTTGAGGGCAGCTCTGTATGCTCTGCTGTGACAATCAAAGTCCAACGAAAGCCGGAAAAGCCAGTGGCCTTTGCCTGCACGGTGAGCTTCATGCTGCAGATACCTGGACCCCAGACTCAGAAGGGGGTCCATGTTCAGAACAAAGACTTAGTCTTAAGTCTCAGGAGATAAGAGTGAATGAAATATGGGCCCAGGATGTGAGCAGCCGCAGCAACAGGTCCTGACCAGGCAGTCTTGGTTCAGTGGGGTCCCAGTGAGTGGGCACAAGTCCCCTCATTGCATAATCATGTGTCTGGCCCCCAGGCCCTCCTTCGGGACTCTTTCCCCAGCCGCCACTTTCTGGAGTGGGTCCTAGCCAACCATTTGCTGCCCCTTCCCCACGTCCTGCATCTTGGGCTGCTCTGGGGGCCTTGGCTATTCTACAATCAGCCCTGTCCCTGTGGGCATGGACCAGGGCAGCTTTCCCACTAAGCCTGCAGGCCTGTGATGGGGCCAGAGTCCACCATTCTTGGACCTCCAGGGACAGCTTTTGGGTCTGCATCTGTGGAGGCCCCACTTGAGATGGTCACATGGGCCTATGAGTGCTGCTGGTCTGGCCGTAGGCCCAGGCAGTGGGATCTCTTACCTGAAACAGACCTGGGCATGGTCTCGCCAAGCTCTCGGAGCGGGAAAGCAAGAGTGGCTCACTGACCTGCCCGGCCCTTTCTCGGGTCTGACCAGATGCTGCACAGCCCAGAGAAGCAGGGACAACCCCACTCTGTCCCTGCTGAGCTGGACTAGGGTCTTCCTATGCGGTGTGGCTGGAATCCACACCCAGCAGCAGACTGACCTGGTGCCCACAGAGATGTGTGGAGGCCCATGGGAGGTGGCTGAGGGAGTTCTTCCCACACCTCTCATCCTAAAATTGGCCAAGAACCCCAAGCTTTGGTTTAAGCTGGATAACTGCCACAATTTACACCACTCAAAATCAAAAGAAACACAGTAACAGTCACTCATTTCTTTAAATCAGTGCCCACCAACCCCGAGAGCAGCAACCACTGTTTCCTGCCCAGGATTTCAGGGGCATCAGGAATATGGAGCTGCCAGTCACCCCAGGCCCCTCCACTCCACTGACAGAGGAGAAAGGACACAGTGCAATTGCAATTCCAGATGCTTATTTTCTTTTCTTTTTTTTTTTTTTTTTTGGTTTTTGGGCCACACCCGGTAACGCTCAGGGGTTACTCCTGGCTATGCGCTCAGAAGTTGCTCCTGGCTTGGGGGACCATATGGGACGCCGGGGGGATCGAACCGCGGTCCGTCCAAGGCTACCGCAAGCAAGGCAGGCGCACCTTACCTTTAGCGCCACCGCCCGGCCCCCAGATGCTTATTTTCAAATCCAACCCCCCCCCCCCTCCAGTTTCCCATGTCTTTCCAGGCTGCCCTTCCCTTGGTGTTCTGGAAGGGGGTGTGCTGAGACAGACCTCCTGCAGTGGCACGGTGGGGGTGGGGAGAAGGGGGAAGGAGGAGGTGATGACCCTCCCTGCAGCCACTGGAAACACTAGACTTCGCGTCACAATCACAATGCCCACCAGCCAAGTTCAGGGAACCAATGGGGTAACTTGGGCCTCCTCCAGGCTCCCTTCCAGCTTCGAGGTCACGGGGACCCTGCAGTCAAGAGTTGCACTTACTAGGCCCCTGCCCACGCGCTGGGCCAGACCCCAACAGTGTCTATAGCCCAGGCACAGAGTTCCTGGATCAGTGTTTGAGGGACAGGAGTTGTCCAGATGGACCCCATGACCCTTCTAGACAGAATCCTCAGCACAAGGCAGGCTGCTGTCATGCACATACATATGCCTTTCAAGTGATGGAGTGTGGGAGACATTCAAGAGACCCACACATTCTCCTGGTGCTGGGGTTACACCCCAGTCTGGGGGACTACTTCACTCAGCAGTGTGGCCCCTAGCTCCATCACACTGGCTCCATCATCCTGAGTCCGACAGAAGAGGGCAGGCCAGGACATGGTTGGGGCCACCTGGCACTGGCAGGACAGTGTTGTCCTGCATAGCACCCACAGGGAACCCAATATTGCCTCAGCAGGGCTGCCCAGTTTCACTACTTTCTAGGTTGTGGGGCCCCACAAAGTGCTCACACTGACAAATATGGTCAATGTAGAAGTGCCTATGCTGCTCAGGATGCTGGGGATGAACTCAAGGGCTTGTGCGAGGGAGGCCTCGGCTTCCCTGACCCTTAAGATCCTGCTTTTAAAGATTTCTGGGCCGCACCTAGGGGTTCTTAGGACCCCTGGCAGTGCCAGACACATGCAAAGCAAGTGCCTTCAGTGCCGTGCTACCTCAGGCCCCCTACTGGCTGTTTGGGGGGGGGGGTATACTGTGCTTAGGTCAATTTCTGTTTGTTTGTTTTTGAGTCACACCTGGTGGGGCTCAGGGGTTACTCTTGGCTCTGCGCTCAGAAATCACTCCTGGCAGGCACAGGGGACCATATGGGATGCTGGGGTTCAAACCACCATCTGTTCTGGATCAGCTGAGTGCAAGGCAAACACTCTACTGTTGCGCTATCTCTCCAGCCCCAATTTCTTTATCATTCCTCACGAGCAGCATAGCGACTGGCGCCACAGTGCTAACACAGAGCTTTGTGAGATGATGCTGGAGAGCATGCGAGGCCTAGTCGTTATGCTCCCACAGTGCCCCACTCACCAAGCTGGGAGCAATCCCACAGGCCGAACCGGCAGAGGCCTGAGCAGCCTCAGGTGTGGTCCTCAAACCAAGAAAGACCAAAACAAAAATGAAATGACAAAGAACTGATAAAATGTTTCATGGTTTGAATGGGCTTGTCATGAACTAAACATTTTTTTGTATCGTTTTGTTTTGTTTTACAGGGACGGGGGGGGGGGGGGGGGGGTGGGGGGGGGGGGGGGGGGGGGGGGGGGGGGGGGGGGGGGGGGGGGGGGGGGGGGGAAGCTACACCTGGCGGTGCTCAGGAGTTACTCCTGGGTCTGTACACAGACCCTACTGAAGGGTGGGAAAGAAGGTTTTGGGAGTGATAGCACAGCAGTAGGGTGTTTGCCTTGCACACGGCCGACCTGGAATGGGCCCGGGAACAATTTCTGAGCGCAGAGCCAGGAGTAACCCCTGAGCACTGCAGGTTGTGACCCCCCAACATATGTTTAAACCCTTAAGTGTCAAGACAGAAACATTTCCCTTTACAGTTAAGCTGCATGAAAGGTTTTGAGTTACTAGTGGACAAGGTCTCTGTATAAGAGCCCACTGGAACCAAGGGACCCCAGGGCAGGGGGACCTAAGAACGGGTGCAGGCTACTGGCTTGGACCTCATAAGGAGGAGGATTATTACCCCACGGTCAGGGATTGGGCTGCTGGTCTGAGACAGGAGAGGTCAATATGTGTTCCAAGGTACAAATCCGACCATCCAGCACCCAGATTCCTTCAGGGGTACACAGACCACGTCCAAGCAAGTCGCCAAAGTACTATACCCCACACAGGCACCCACAGAGGACCGGAGCCACGACAGGTTGTTTGTGTTCGGGGGGAGGGGAGTGGTGAGGGAGGCGGGACTCAGACATTGAGGGCGTGAGTCCCTAGGGGATAGCCTGCAGGAGTGCCCAGAGACAAGCATCCCTTAAAGCAGGGAGATCGGGGCCAGGAAGGTGGCGCTAGAGGTAAGGTGTCTGCCTTGCAAGCGCTAGCATAGGACGGACCGTGGTTCGATCCCCCCGAGTCCCATATGGTCCCCCCAACCCAGGGGCGATTTCTGAGCGCATAGCCAGCCAGGAGTAACCCCTGAGCGTCAAACGGGTGTAGCCCAAAAACCAAAAGAAAAAAGAAAAAAAAAAAAAAAAAAGGCAGGGAGATCTCCCCCGCAGCACCCACAAGCCGTTCCTGTGCTCCACTGCCAGCCACAGACCAGCCCTGGGGGGCCGTGTTTGGCCCTGCCTACCACCCCTCAGGTGTCTGGGTTCATAAAGAGTGTTACCCAGAGACCACCTGAAGTGGCATTCTGCCTCCTTTCCAGAAGAAACCCTTTCACCAGCACTCAAGTTTTTTTCCCAAGGAACAGAGAAATCACCACCCAAAGGTAACCCCTGGCTACTACTAGTTTGAGTTTTCATTGTGGGAAACACTTGTTCTATCCAGGAAATCTGGGAAAAGGTCAGTGGCTGGACAGTCATTTCTGCTGTCAGTTCTGCCTCCATCGGGACAACAGCCACAGGCAGCATGTCTGTGAAGGGCCAGTGTCTCAGCAGGGCAGGAGTTATGCTGATTCCAGGCACTAGATGCAGCCATGGCCACTTGCTGCAGAGAGAGGGTCAGTGGAGCAGCCTTGGATCATTCAGACAGTCCTGCCTGGGCTGGTGTCCATAAACCCCTGTGGATCAGGGCATTGGAAGATAGGGCCCACCTGTGTCCTCCTTAAACACACCCTAACGTTTACAGTTGGGAGAGTTAAAAAACACAAACCTGGGGCCGGATCCATAGCACAACGGTAGGGCATTTGCCTTTAATACGGCTGACCCAGGATGAACCTGGGTTCGATTCCTGGCATCCTATATAGTCCCCTGAGCCAGGAACGATTTCCAAGCCCAGAGCCAGGAGGAACCCCAGGAGGATCACCGGGTGTGGGCACACCCCCCCAAAAAAAAAAACAAAAAGCATATGAAAAAATGTATAAAAAGGGCTGGATGGGGCTGGAGAGATAGCATGGAGGTAAGGCATTTGCCTTTCATGCAGAAGGTCATCGGTTCAAATCCCAGCGTCCCATATGGTCCCCCGTGCCTGCCAGGAGCAATTTCTGAGCATGAAGCCAGGAGTAACCCCTGAGCACTGCCAGGTGTGACCCAAAAACTACCAAAAAAAAAAAAAAAGAAAAAAGAAAAAGAAAAAGGGCTGGAGCGGTGGTGCAAGCGGTAGGATGTCTGCCTTGTACACGGTAACCTAGGACGGACCATGGTTTGATCCCCCAGCGTCCCATATGGTCCCCCAAGCCAGGAGCGATTTCTGAGCGCAGAGTCAGGAGTAACTCTGAGTGTTACCAGGTGTGGCCCAAAAACCAAAAGAAAAAAAAAAAGTATAACAAGACAAGAGAAGTTTCAGGCATCTTAATTGGAAAAAAAAATGGGATGGGGACTTAAATAGCACTGTGTGTGAACAGTGCTTGGAAAGAAAAGGAATCAATAGCCCAAGTCTGGGATGCGCTTTTAACCGCCGTGTCCAGTGGCAGTGGTCCAGCATAGCAGGAACAGCCCATTCTTTCCCTCCTGCTCTAGAGGGAGCAAAGCTGTCAGCCAGAACCCAGCTAGCTCTGCAGGAAGCTGAGCCCAGGGGTCTCAGGGGAGCACTGGGAACAGAGCAGGCAGGTGTGAGGTGCCATTGGAAATGGGCTGGTACAGGACATGCAGACAGGCAGACAGAGGCACACACAGCAACAGGGTGACATGGCAAACACAGAGAGAGGGGCTTGAGGGAAGCTGGGAGCCTAGGGCAGTTCTGGCCGGGAGGGACAGTTGGATGTCCAGCAGGGGCGGGGAGAGGAGAGGGAGGAGCTGAGTCACACCTGATCCCCTGGAGGAATGGAAAACACAGAGATCTGGCACTGCTAACCTAGCTGGCCCCGAAAACAGCAACTTCCTTCCTCAAGGCACAAGCCTGTTACCTTGGGTGGTGCCTCGTCAGGCCCAGTGGAGTCCCAGGACACCATGACCTGCCGCCTGGACTCCATCCTTATCCGTTCCTCTTGCTGTACCTTCTCCTCCTCCAGGATGGCACTAGAGAGACAAAGAGCCGTAAGGGGTGACAACTGCAAGCCTTGCCATCAGACCCCCCCATCAGGGTGGGGAACCTTCCACCAGAGTCCCCACTGAAGCCTGAGTGTCCGGCACCTTGGAGATATGCCTGCCCCTAGGTGGCGGATTTACAGCCAAGCCTGTGAACAAGCCACTTACCTCCCGCAGCCGCTTGCCCTCTGCCCCTCTGCTAGCGCCAGGGCCACATGCTCCTCAGCGCCCCATCTACACACGCACATAGGTGCCCGCAGGCAGCCCACACCCCACGCACGGAGCTCCCCACAGTCCGTCCATACCCCACGCCGCCTGAAGTCACTGCAGAGCGCTCTGCCCTCCCGGAAAGCTGCAGCCGGAGCTTGGCTTGGCTCACAGTAAACAAGCCCGATTACTCATGGGAGTGAGGTCAGCCGAGCAAGCGAGCAGCAGACTTTCTAATCTGGGAACTGGGCAGGGGCTCCGGCAGAAAGTCCTTCCTGCTGCACCCCAGCCCCAACCTGGAAGGCACGCCTCAGGGTCACCCAGAGACCCACAGGGAAGGCCCCCCTCTCCCTCATGGAGACGAAAGACAGAGGCCCTGCCGTCCACCCTCAGCACTCTGCACCCACCCTCCAACCTGAGCTGGTCTTTCCTCTCCTCACAGCAGGGTTGGGGCTTTCTTGGCTCTTCGAATCCCAGAGGCTTTGTGGTGCTCAAACTGAAAACACGCAGCACCCAGGCTGGCCTTGCTTGCTGTACTGCCCGACCCTGCTACCCCTCTAAGTCCTCCTGTGTCTCTGAAGCGCCAAGTGCCCATTGAAAAAGAGGGGCATCTGTCCCTGTACCTCGAGTCTAGAGTCTGGACACCTACTGGTGTATGAGTCCAGGACTCTGAGCAGCAGCCCCACACTCGCCACATGCAAATGAATCCCTTCCTTCCCTCCTTCAGGAATGGATGGTGCCTGTCCCTCTCACCCGCCCCCCCCAGCGGCGGAATCTCATTCCTAGACCCAACTTGCACAGTTTGCTGGATCCGACTGAGGAGAGTGAGGCCTGGGGAGGGGGAGTATGTCGGAAATCTCCACGCTCCCATTGCCCAGAGACCCGGACAGTGTCAGGGAGGTCAGACTTGCACAGAGTTTCCCAAACGGCACATATTTTTAGCAGCAATGCGTTCCCCAAGAAAGCCTGGCTGCTGGGAGGAGCTGGCCCAGAGCCTCAGCCTCAGTTCCAGAGCTGAGATACCCGCTGGGCTCGGCCCCCCATCCGGGCCTGCTCCCTGATACATGTCAGAACACTTGAGTCACGTCCGTCCTGGGGAGGGAGACGGCGTCAGTCACCCACTGTCTATCACAGGGATGCTGCAGAAGGGCCGAGACACATGCTAGGCTGGCCTCAGCGGCCTCCGCTGCAAGTCTGGAAGAGTCTCCTCCATCCACTTTCCCGCAGCAAGAACGGGTGAGCTCACGCACCAGGAATTCCCTGGAGAGCACACGAGCAAGTCTGAGAGGCGCCTGGCCCTGAATCCGAGCCAAGACTGAAACTGTCTCCTCCGCCACAGCAGTTTCACAGACAGGACCCAGGGCCCTGGCAGGGCTATGCTGAGGCTCAAAAGCAGGGCCTCAGCACGTGGGGGGGGGGGGGCGCGGGCGGCTGCTCTCGCAGACTGTCCCTCCTTTCCGAGCTCCCTCCTTCCGGGAACCCACTCTGCCCCACTGGGTCTGGGGAGAGAAAAACCAGATCACACGCCACACCCAGTGAAAGCTTCAGTGACGCCTGCTCTGTGCTGGGCCAGGAAAATCCCACAAAGTCCTGCCTTCCCTTGGCCTCACACTCCCTCACACTCACTCATGCTCTCTCACTCTCTCTCTCCTCTCTCTCCCTCCCCCCACCCTCTCTCTCCAGCCTACCCTTGGCCTTAGGAGGCATAGAGCTGACCCACATGACTCTCTTTTCTCTCTTCCCCCTCTCTCCCCCCTCCCTCCCTCCCCCACCCTCTCTCTTTCTCTCTCTCCTGCCTTCCCTTGGCCTAAGGAGGGGCTGAGCTGACCCACGAGAGATCTACAGATACACAGACACCAGTGAGGCCAGTAGGGGAGGACTGCTGTTAGCCACCTCGGGGCACACACAGAAAAGTCCCCGTACCAGTCATCTCAGCCAGGAGCCACCCAAATTACAGATAGCTGTGCCTCTTCCCCACACACCTCAAGTGCTAATTTCTCCATATAAAAATATATCCTGCTGGACAAAATCATGTACATTATTTTAACCTGTGCTGAAGAAACTGCAAAATATACTGATTTCTTTCTCAGGGCAGACCTAAACTGTTTTTTTGCAGGGGGGATTTGGTTCTGGGGCCACACCCAGCTACACTCAGGGGTTACTCCTGGCTCTGCACTAAGAAATCACTCCTGACAGGCTCTGGGGACCATATGGGATCCTGGGGATTGAACCTGGGTCTGTCTGGGTTGGCTGCAAGCAAGGCAAATGCCCTGCCACTGTGCTATCATTCTGGCCCCAGACCTAAACTCTTTTTTGCTTGTTTGTTTAAGCCTACAGCATCCGGTATTCCCAAGCAGTCTCCCATCCAAGTACTAACCAGGCCCGACCCTGCTTAGCTTCCGAGATCAGACGAAATCGGGCGCGTTCAGGGTGGTATGGCCCTAGACAGACCTAAACTCTTAAAGAAAAAAAAAAAACAACAAAATATTCATTTTCTGAAGTTTTTGGAGCCATTCCTGGCACTGCTCAGGGCTCACTGTTCCCCATGGGGGGGGGAGTGTGTATGTGGGGCAGAGCCAGGGTCAGCCACAGGCAGGGCAAGTGGCTAACTCTGTCCCCCAAAAGTTATGTGAGTGATTCGAGCAGCAACAACTTATTTTATTTTGCACCAGAAAAGAATGAGGCTGTTCTCTTTTCTTTCCAGAGATGAAATTCCACTTTATTTTCCTAAATTTGACTCTACTACCTTCCCCCGTCCCGTTTTGGACCACACCCAGCAGCGGTCTGGGGTTACTCCTGGCTCTGAGCTCAGAAATCGCTCCTGGCAGGCTTGAGGGACCCTCTGGGATGCCAAGGACTGAATCCGGGTCTGTCCTGCATCGGCCACATGCAAGGCCAATGCCCTACCAGTGTGCTATCATTCTGTCCCCTCTACTACTTTTCTTTGAAACTACAAAACATTTTTTTTCTTGAATACTTTTTACTCAACTAAATTCAAATTGTTTTTTTTTTTTTTTTTTTGTTTATTTCCGAGTCACTCCTGCAGTGCTCAGGGCTTACCTCTGGCTCTGCACTCAGGGGTCCCCCCTGGTGGGGCTCTGGGACCCTACCGGGTGGCCCAGGAATCAAGCCCAGGGACCTACCACCTATATTATCTCTCCAGTTTTCTCAAACAATTGCTTAAAAAATGAATTGCTCTTTGATCATCTAGACAATAGTTTCATGATGACATTGTAAAGTTTTCTTTGGACATAAAATCAGCCTGGATTCATGGTATTTAGGCAGAGCTGGGGTGCAGCCAGGAAGAGAGTAGATGGGAAGGGAAGAGCAGAGAAGGGGCTGGTGCTGGCAAGCCTGTGGGAATACCAGTTTGGAAACATGATCTCCTAAGAGCGCCCAGCATTGCCTCACCATTGAGGAATGAAGCTGCCCTTTCTTTTTTTTTTTTTTTTTTTTTTTTTTTTTTTTTTTTTTTTTTTTTTTTTTTTTGGTTTTTGGGCCACACCCGGTGACGCTCAGGGGTTACTCCTGGCTATGCGCTCAGAAGTCGCTCCTGGCTTGGGGGACCATATGGGACGCCGGGGGATCGAACCGCGGTCCGTCTCCTAGGCTAGCGCAGGTAAGGCAGGCACCTTACCTCGAGCGCCACCGCCCGGCCCCGAAGCTGCCCTTTCAACAGACCAGGATGTGCAGAAAACAAGCCTGTGGGCTGGGGGGGTGGGGATGCGGGGGGTGGAGGAGAGGCGGGTCCAAAGGCTGGCCTGAGGCTGGGGCCAACACGGGGCCTCAGAGCCCTCAATTCCTCTCAGCCATAGGCACGGCACACTGGACAGTTGGTTTCAGAAACCAGCCAGACTCTCACACTCCGGGAAATGTTCCGGCCAACCACTGGCTTCCTAGGAAGGAGGAGTAGAAGGGGCAGTCAGGCTCAGTAGGCAGGAGGGTCTGGAGAAGATGGCACGGGGCAAGCGAGTTCATGCCACAGCCAGACACCTGGCTGATACCTGATTGGAGTCTCCAGAGCTGATGGAGAGAGCAGAGAAGGCAGGGAAGAAGAGTCACAGAGGGGATCTCAAATTCTCTGTGGGACTGAGTTGAGTGCAGGAAAGCCAGGGGAGGCAGCC
The DNA here is from genome assembly GCF_024139225.1 of Suncus etruscus. NCBI lineage: Eukaryota > Metazoa > Chordata > Mammalia > Eulipotyphla > Soricidae > Suncus > Suncus etruscus. Next base: position 155,956,596 of record NC_064852.1, read on the forward strand.
AAGTACAGGGGATCCCAGGACAGGGGCCAAATGCAGGAGTGTCTGGGGAAGGGGCCGAGTGCAGTGGGTCTCAGGCCACAGTTGTTGAGGATGGTCAAGTGCTACAAAGACTCTGATGAGCACTGGCAAGGCCAGCAGAGACACAAAGGCCCAAAGAAGTTCCTGCTAAGACAGGACCTCAGGGAGGAAGGACTGGGGTACTTGACCCTCCTCCCACACTGCCCAACCAGTTCCTAGGAGAGAGGTGAGGTTCCCAAAGAGCGTAAAAGGAAGGTGTGTCCCCCACACCCGAGAGAGGTGCTAGGTCACTGCTTCCTGAAAAGGAATGGGCCCTATAGGAGGATGCCCAACAGAGCAGAGCCTCTCAGGGGCGAGGCCCACCTGACCCGAAGATACACAGGCCTCCCAACATCAGCCTTCACTATCGGCCTGCCCCACTCCTCACGGACCCTTCCGACACAACAGGGTCATTGGGTCACTCCCTACTCCCACACACATGTATCTGGGAGGGTCCAGCTGAAGACCATGGGGCAGTGAGCACTAAGGAAAGAGGACAGGAAAGAGGAAAGTAGTAGGTGAGCTTAGGCAGAATGCTCCCTGGCACAAGAAACTGCTAATTCTCCTTTAAGTCGCGTAAGGAAAACCTTGTAAGGAAAACCTTGTCCATGGCCCTGCAGCACAGATTGTGACACCGGGTGGTGGAGCCTGGCAGGGCCACCAGGACTTTCAGAGCAAGACAGCAAAGACTGTGCAGGGACCTCACCAGACATGACCCGGTCAGACGGGGACTACAGGAATCTTTCAGCAAATTCCTTTAGCGAGTATACTTCCTATTACTGGAAAGGTCAAACCTTGGGCCCCAACAAACAAACTTGAAAGTTCAGATGTTGTGGGACGATTTAGGATACCTAGAAACAGATGTCTTCTAGATAATTCCGGACCCAAGAGGAGAGCAAGGAGAAAGAAAATGCTGGTCTGGGGCCGGGCAGTGGCGCTAAAGGTAAGGTGCCTGCCTTGCCTGCGCTAGCCTTGGACGGACCGCGGTTCGATCCCCCGGTGTCCCATATGGTCCCCCAAGCCAGGAGCAACTTCTGAGCACATAGCCAGGAGTAACCCCTGAGCATTACCGGGTGTGGCCCAAAAACCAAAAACCAAAAAAAAAAAAAAAGAAAATGCTGGTCTGGGATCTGAGGAACTTGGCCTCTAACTGCATGAGAAATTGTGGAAGCAAATACAAAACTACTTGAGCAAACTGACACATCCAAGAAGCACTGGTCCTGAGGTCAGAGTGATTGCTTAGCACATAGGGCATTTGCCTTGCAGGTGGCTGACGTAGGTTTGATCCCCAGCATCTCCTATGGCTCCCCAATTCTGCCAGAAGTAACCTCTGAGCACTTCCGGGTGTGGCCAAAAGAAAAAAAAAGGCTTGGTTAGCTCAGGCCAGGCCATTGCTGGGCCGAAATACTTAGGCCCAGAAACAGAGTCAGGAGGAATGGTAAAGTCTGGGTAAGGTGCTGCTCAGAGTAAGAAAACCTCAAGCCAAATCTCCACATGCTGTTCATCTGAAAGACATGTGAGTTGCTGCTGAGAGTCGGCCATCAGCTGAGAGTCGCTCTCCTCTCCCCCTCATGTCCCTCAGACCCCCCTGGAAACAGCTGCCAGGGCCGCACTCAGACACCACCTTGGAGAAGTGCCTGGAACTCAACAATTAGTGGACACTGTTTTTTGCTTGATGGGGGCCGTAAGAGAAAGTGTCCAGGGGTTACTCCTGGCTCTGCTTCACTCAGGAATCACGCTTGGAGGGCTTGAAGGACCTTATGGAATGCCAGGAATTGAACCTTGGTTAGTGTGTGCAAAGTGAACGCCCTCCCTGCTAGACTCACTCTGGTCCCAGAGGGCCACACTCCACAGTTCCAACACTCCTTCAGGGACAGTGAAGATGCTACAAACAGTTCAGGAATGCTCAGAGTGAAGTGCCCTCAACAGAAAGGGCTAGAGGTTTCGTTTTTATTATTACTATTTTTTAGGTTTTTAGGTCACACCCGGCGGCGCTCAGGGGTTACTCCAGGCTCTGCACTCAGAAATCGCTCCTGGCAGGCTCAAGGGAGCACATGGGATGCCAGGAATCAAACCACTGTCAGACCTGGGTCAGTCGCTTGCAAGGCAAACGATCTACCACTGAGCTATCTCTCTGGTTTCGAGGTTTTGTTTTTAAAACAGGAGGCATATTGGGGGGTGCATGTGGGGGCGGGTGGGCATCAATCTTGAGAAACCATCACTTTAGGCCACAACCCAAACCAGTGCTTTGCCTCTACTTCCAGCTGGTGCTCAGGGGACCATGTGGTTGGTGCAGGGACGATCAGGGTATGCCTGCACTCCAGCCTGTCTGTGTGCTGTGTCTCTACCTCTGTTTCTTTCTCTTCTGCTCCAGCTCGGTATGTTGTGACTGGCTGCCCACTGCAGAGGGTGCAGAGGGGGCCCAACCCCCCACCTGCCGCTCAGGTCATGAATGTTGGGAAGGGTCAAGTCACAGGAAAGGATCTGGATATTGGGGAGACTCAGCAGGTGTCTGCATCTGGCGCAGGCACCCATGAGAGCCGGAAGTCATCTCAGGGGAGTGACTGACAGGCCCTCAGGAGCCAGGCCAGGGCAGGCTATGAGCATCCATAGGAGTTCAGTCCTCATTCACAGGGCTGGACAGCCACAAAGGGGCAACAGCACGTGCCCATGGCAGGAGACCTTGTGGACAGAGCTGTCTGCACTACCAGGAGGTTCAGGGTGCTGGCCAGGTGGGGGGTTGGGGTGGGAGCAGAGAACACACCCACACCCACACACACCCTTACTCTTCATCTGCTGGACACGCCCCCACACACCCTCACCCTACACACACACACACCCTCTTACCCTTCTCTCTCTCTCTCTCTCACACACACATCTCTTACCCTTCCCTACACACACACACCCTCTTACCCTTCTCTCTCTCTCTCTCTCACACACACACACACACACCACCCACCCACCCACCCACACCCACACCCACACACACACACACACACACACCCACCCCTCTTACCCTTCATCGGCCTACAGACTGGGAGTCTGGGTGGCTCTGCGGGAAGTATCCCACGAGAGAGACACACACACACTTTACCCTTCATCTGCCTACAGACATGGAGTCACACACACACACACATTACCCTTCACACACACACAGACACACACACAGCCTTACTCTTCATCTGCCTACAGACTAGGAGTCACACACACACACAACCTTACCCTTCATCTGCCTACAGACTGGGAGTCTGGGTGGCTCTGCGGGAAGTGTCTCACCAGGGAGGCCCCAAGAGGGAGGTCCTGGATCCTGCACCAGGGGGCAGATGAACGGAAGGAGACATGCTCCAGACATACACTTGTCACGCAGGACTGGGACAAGAGCTCATTCACAGGCTCTCCTGCCCTCCGGCTCTGGAAACAAGGAAGGAAGCCACTGGCCTGACTGACTCAGAGACAACGTGGCAGGCCCTTGGGGCTCTGCAGAAGACAGGGCTGAAAGTCACTTTCCCCCTCTGTGTGAGGAATGGATGCGTGGCAGGAGAAAGGCTGGGCCTGACTAATGCTAGTCTCCTCACAGTGCTTCCTTTTAAGGTAGACAGGGAGGAGATGAGGCACAGGGAAACTGTCCTGAGTAAAGGTGATCCAATGCAGGATGTTCTCAAACCTCGTCAGACCTGAAAATCCCAAAGAAGAACCTACTGGTCTTTCTCCATTGGTCCACTATTGCCCAACCGTCAAGACTCTGGTGACATTAATTTGGGAGTGAGGGGTGCCTTCACAAACAGTGCTCAGGGGACTGCCCAGGCCAGCCTGAAGTACTTAGGGGTCACGCAGTGGGAGGGCTCAGCTCAAGCCAAGCTTGTGCCCCCACCCCAAGCTGACCCTTGTCCAAGTTGGCCAGGAAACATGGGGGATGGAAACAGGGACTTACCTCCCGCCATCTGCCAGACAAATATGCCAGTCTATTAAGCCTGACTTCGACCACATGTTTGCTTGTCCAACTTATACAAGTCCAAAGCACTGATCAAAACCAACACCAAGGGCTGGAGAGAAAGCAGTGGGTAAAGGGATTGCTTGCATAATGCCCAATCCATGTTAGATTCCCCGGCATCCCGTGCAGGGAGCAATTCCTGACTGCAGAGCCAGGAGTAACCCCTGAGCATTGCTAGGTGCAACCCAAAAACAAACTTGAAAAAGGAAAAAGAAAAACCTGACACCTCTGATGGTTTCATGCTGATGGCTGGTTCAAATTTGATAAGAGGCAAAGTCTACTGATTCACGGTTTAGGTCCACTCTGTATACATGTGTGTATGTGCGTGTCTCTATATAGAGACACACGCACATAGGTATATATTTAACAGCAATGCTATTTCTTCCTCGGACTTTGTCTACAGTGGTCTGTGCTCACTGTGACAGGGACACAAGAGGCGCTTGGCAGGGCCTGGCTGCGGGCCCCTGAGGTGCATAGGACGATCCCTGCCCTCAAGGAGCTCCAGTCTAGTAGGGGATGAGACATACTAGACTGTGAGCTCCTCGAGGGCAGGAAAGGTGCTCCGGTCATGCTGCCCCTGGCGGCACCACCCCAGCTCCTGGGCTTGGCGAGGCGGCGCTGGGCCTGAGCTGAAGTTGAGCGTGCGCTCGACTCAGGGCGGAGCCAGGCAGCTGGGTGCCCAGTGCCACTGGAGATGCCAAGAGCCATGAACAGGTGGCAGCAGGCGAGGGGCCGGGGAAGTGTCGCCAGTGTGACACCGGACTGAGAGATGGCTGGGTGGTTACAGAAGCTCTCGTAGGCACAGAGGGGTGGAGAGAGGCCACGGGTCGAGGCCCTGCAGAGAAGAGGGCATGGTGGAGCCCAGAAGGAAAAGGAAGAAGATGGGGGAGAAAGGCACTTGGCTAGCTGCAAGGGCTGAGTGGAGGACAGGTAGGGCCTGGTTCTGGTTCCCACTCAAAACTGCAAAGCCCGAGTGTGGCCCTTGGGAGGAAAAAGCCAAGGAAAGAATCAGCCACGGGAAGGGCAAAGGGTTGGGAGTCGTGCGGACTGGGGTGGGGCAGACCGCAGGTGTGAAGGAAGCGCACTGGGGAACCAGCAGTCAGGACCAGACTTGGAGGGTGGGAAGGCGGCACAGAGTCCCAGGGTGGGAGAAAGCATCCGTGCAGAGCCCCAACTGCAATGCCTGCAGGGGGCCTCTCCGCTGAACCCCACTGTACAAACCCCAGAGCCAGAGCTCGGCTCTGTCTCATGGGACCCACACCACCACCAGGGAATTATGCAGATGGCTGGGTGGGAAGCTTTCCTGTTGTGCCTGTCCCCTCACTCAGCGAGCACCCCAATACGAGCTGCAGCAGACCCATTAAACCAGCGCCCTGCAAACACAGACTAAACTCAAGCACAGTGTCTACTCAAGTCTACTCTTGGTTACCAAGCACTCTGAGCATCTACATAACCACAAAGTGAAGGCCCAGGCCAGGTGGCAGAACAGTTCTGGGGGCTGCTGGGCACGGGCTCAGCACCTAAGAAGACCCAGTTCCATGTGGGGGAGGTTGGCAGGAAGGCCCCAAGGACATGATCAGCAGCACGATAAATGCACCAAAGCGGGAGCCTACATGCCTGGGAGCAGAGGCGGGACCATCTTGAGCACAGGAAGGTCCTGGTGCCCCATGGGTAAGAAATCCAGAACAGAGATATGGGCAAAGTGCTGCATTAAGGTCTGAAGGATGACCAAAAAGTAGTTTAAGTCCGTGGAGAGGGACCACATGGGGACCGGAGCTGTGCTGCGAGAGACCCATGCGTGCCACAGATGGGCAGTGGGAACTGACCCCAGCCCAGCCCGCTACCCCACTCCTACCTGAGCTGAGCTTTGAGCTCAGTGAACCGGGGCCGCCTGCTGGGGTCATAGGCCCAGCATTTCGTCATAAGGCTGTAGAGGGTAGGAGGACAATTTGGAGGCATTGGCAATCTTTCCCCATTCTCAATCCGCCCGATCACATCATTGTTCTTCACTCCTTGAAAAGGCTTCACACCATGCATGAGTATCTCCCACATACACACACCTGTGAGGTGGGATGAAAACAGTGAATCAGCACAAGGGTTGCTCCTGAGGCAAGGCAAGAGGGTAGAGCTGGCACAAGAGAGCTAGCGGTGGAACTTCAGGCAGGCAGCATTTAAAGCAGTATGCAGAGTGTGCCAGCTGTTCCACCGGAGGCTCCACAGACATTTCGCCCACAATGGGAGATACTGCCCGCCCACTGTATGACGGCTCAGTCCAGTGAGAGCTCTGTCCACAGGGGAGACAGTTCCATTCACAGTGGGAGACACTGCCCATAGTGCGATAGCTCCGCCCACAGGAAGCCAACCCTGCCTCAAATGGCATACCCAGTCTCTAGAAATGAAAATCAAGCATTTTTCCTATGAGGTTTCTAGCTGCTCAGGCATGGCCAGCAGTTGCAGCGATGGCTGACACGGGGCATGCTCTAGGGCAGTTTTCCTCAACACCCACAGACCAGTCCCTCCTGCAGACCAACCGACCAGGGACCAGCAGCAAGCACAAAGGTGGTCGGCAGTCATGCGGTCTCAAACACCAGCAGCCAAAGGACACTGCTCTACGCAACCCTTGCCCCAGGCTAGTCTGATCAGTGGGGAAGCACAAGACTGACACAAATCCCTGAAGGACGTCACAGATGTCTCTGGGTGGCAGCACCCAGATGGCTGGCACCTACTCTGAGAGACCCCATCTTCTCAGACAGGCTCTGCTTTGCCTATGCTTTAACATAGGCAGTCTACAGTAGACTGAGGAAGGCTCTCCCCAGAGCAGAGGAAGGCGCCTCCTCTGAGCACAGACCTCATGAGCACTGGACCCCATGCTGCGTCGTGTGTCAACAGCATGTGTCCAAGCATGTTTCCTGCCCTCCAGTGGATTTTGGCCTCTGTGACACCTTTCTCTCCTCTTCAATCCCATCATTAAACGTGTTTCGTATGTAATTGGTGTCTTGAGAACAAGGTCTGTGACTTGCTTGGTTTGGGCCACATCTGGCAGTGCTCAGGCCTTACTCAGGAATCACTCTTTGCAAGCAAGGAAACACCCTCCCCGCTGTACTATTCACTCCACGAGGATGGCCTGTGACTTAATCTGTATCTTCGGGACCTAAGATGTATCAGCCTTAGAAGAAGAAAGGCACATGTATGTGAATAAGAACCCTAAAATCAGAGGTCCATAATTTATAAAGGCAAATTTGTCTGACAGAGACAGTTTCAATTTGGCACTTCTCCCCCAGATGGTGACCACAGTGTGGGAAAGCAGCCTTTTTTTTTTTTTTTTTTTTTTTTTTTTGCTTTTTGAGCCACAACCGGTGGTGCTCAGGGGTTACTCCTGGCTATGTGCTCAGAAACTGCTCCTGGCTTGGGGGACCATATGGAATGCATGGGGATTGAACTGCAGTACGTCCTAGGTTAGCTGTGTGCAATTAGCTGTAGGCAAATGCTCTTATCACTTGCACCACCACTCTGGCCTCTGTTAAAGCAGCTTTGAGGGCTGACCACATGCTGAACACCTAGGAGGCTGGGGTTTGACCCCTGGTACCACATGGTTCCTGAGCACTATGCAAGCACAGAGCTAGCAATAGCTCCTGAGCACTGTCAAGTATGGCCCCAAACAAACAAAAAAGAAAACAAAAAACAAGTCAAAACAAAACAGAAATGATAATCATGCTATGACTGACCAAAGCACCAGGTATAAATCTTAAATATGTCTGGCCCTTGAAATTTCCATCTCATTCTTAAGCACATACCAGACATTTCTGTACTACGCATGAAATCTAAGACACCACTAATTATAAAGTGGATCTTCTCTACGGTTTACGGCTTTTGGGGACCACACCTCCTGAACATGTTCAGGGGGACTGTGAATTATCAAGGACTGAGCCCAGAGTTCCCCCACAAGTAAAACATCTACTTGAACATTCTGAGCTATCTTCCAAACCTCACTTCAATTATAATATTTTTAATTGCCCAAGAAAAGGGGGAACATCAATAAAATTGTAACTCATTTCCGTTATTCTTAAATGCCGTATATTCTGACCCCAAAGATATTAAATTTCATTGATCGATAGGAAAGTACCACAGCAAGGTCAGGGAGAAGGTCCAAGGGTCAGACACGTGCCTTACACGCTCAAGACCCCAGGTATGGTGCCTAGACTCCCGCACTCACTGAACCTCGGCCTAGTTGTTAAGAATGTGGTCGGGCTATGGGCCCAGCACCAGAGGACTACTGGGAGCACCCCAGTGTGGGAACAAGAGGCCCAGGTTTCTCTGCTGCAGCCCTGCCCTCTCAATGCAGGTCGATGGGATGTGAGGAAAAAGGGCTTCCTCCTAGGGGCTGCTGCTCTATAGGCCAGACCTCACACAGATGGTTTCTGCTTCCTGTTCTACGGTAAAGTTCCTTCCTGACCCAGCAGAGATTAAGGCAGGGCCTGATGAGGCCCACAGAAGAGAACCAAAAACAAGGACACACATGGCCCTGCACCTAGGCCCGCCCAGAACACAGGGTGCTCTGGAGGGAGGGGCAGCCTGTACCAACCCAGGGCCTTGCAGGACAGAGAAGAGGAAGACAGGGGGATGGAGAGGCAGGAAGTGGCTATCAGACTGAGAAACTATAGTGAACAAGGCAAAAGGCCATGCCCATGCATGAAGGGACAGGCAGGGACAGGCAGGGCCAGACAGGGAGACCTTGAGCAGCTACAGAAGACCATGACAACCAAGAATCAGTAGGGCACCTCGAGGACAAGCAGGAAGGAGAGACAGCAGAGCCAAAGGTCAAGAGCAGACCCTGCAGCTGGGGCACTGTCGGGCCACCATCAGCACCAAAGGAGACAGAGAGGGAGGGAGAGAGGAAGGGAGGGAGGACAGAGCAAGGGAGGGGAAGAGTGCGAGAAGAGACAGGAGAAGAAGCAGCTGGAACCTTCCAGAAGCCAGCCCTGGAAGCTGTGCCCAGCATGAACACATCCCCACCCGGCCATCTGAGGAACACGAGCCCTAGAACTAGAACAGTCCACACTGTCAGGAGGAACGGTGGCCTGTGTTGTGGACACAGTGTGACCATGGAAGTACATGCCCAGAGTGTCCTGGAGACTCACCGAACATCCACACATCGCTGGCCGAGGTGAAACGCCGGAAGTTGATGGACTCAGGTGCCATCCACTTGATAGGTAGTTTCCCTTTGGAAGCTACAAGAGGAACGTGGGAAAGAAGGCAAATGTCCCTGTCAGCAAACCGCTGGGGGGACTGTGGCTCAGTTCCTTGGGTTCAGGATGAGGCTGGTGTGGGGAGGCAGGAGGGGAGGGAGCCCTGGCTGGATGTGCCGGCAGTCCCTCCCAACCTAAGAGCCTACTCCAGGTCGGAAGGGCTGCCAAGTCTTCCATGTCACCTCTACCAGGAACCAGTGTCCTGGGGAAGAGACTCACTAGGACCCCGGGCAGCATGGCCTGTCAGCCCACTTCCCGCAAGGATAGACCTCGAAGGCAAGACGAGCACTTGTGCACAGAATAGACACAGGGTGGACCAGAGGGACTCAGGATCAGGGTTGCAGGGGATATGGAGGGGACAGCCACGGAGGTGGCAGGGGCTGTCAGAACTTCAACCCCTCCTGGCAGCCCAGGTGACACCTGAACGCAAGTGGATGCTGTTCAAAAGCCAAGTCCCTCACTAGAGTCACCTGCCCCCTACCATGGCCCTGCCTGAGGGGACAGCATGCTGGCAGACATCACCTGAACCCCATGGTGCGGCAGGGATCCTCTGTCCTTCCCTGCACTCCCAGTGGAGCCGGGTGACACAGCATCTCACTGCATTCCTTCTCCAGGACCTACCGCCCACTGGGGATTCACCACTCGCACCCCTTACCTTTGTAGTACGTGCTGTCTTCCATATAGCGGGACAGCCCAAAGTCCCCTAATTTCACACAGTCACCGGAGGACACCAGAACATTCCGAGCAGCAATGTCCCTGTAAGGAAGAATTTGAGACCACAGACTTGGGTCCAAAGGAAGCAAACTGTATCCTCCACTCTGTGTTGTGAAATCACAATGGTCAATGCCCTGCATTTTCGGTTTTTGGGCCACACCAGGTGATGCTCAGAGATTGAAAGACATCAGTCCTAGCTTGGGGGACCAGGTGGGACGCCGGGATTCGAGCCACCGTCCCTCCCGGATCATCTGCGTGCAAGGCAAACGCCCTAACGCTATGCTATCGCTCAGGCCATCTGGGAAAGTACTGATCCGTACAATGCCAGCAGCTTACTGATCAACCAACCTCGAAGGACCCGTGATTGCCCTGGCAGGTATCTTACTCACTCATGCTTCTTGTGCCCTGCAACAGAGCATGCAATGCAGTAATGATTAAGCCATCACATTCCCGCTGCAAGAAGGATCGTGGCCAGGGCCTACCCCAGCGGCCTCACCTCTGAGCTACTAGGGCCAGTTCCATAGCCCTGTGCGGAATTGTACTGAGGCAGCAGGTATGTGTGCAGGAGGACGACACTCAGGCGTGCCGGGGACCAGAGAAATGGGGCGAGGTCTGTGCTTACACCTCTACTGACCCCCACTGCCCATGGGAGGCTGCAAAAAGCATAGGAGTATGGAAGTGCCGCACACAGGCTCAGTGTTGTCTCTGCAGCTGGACTACACAAATGGCTCCAAATGGTGCAGGAGCAAAGGCTAGCTGGAGTCACCACACTTGCCAGGGCATAGTAGCACACAGCCACTTTACAGTGCCATTCCTAGCGAGTCTGGGCTAGGCGCTGGGGTCCTGGTCTCCCCCCACACCACATCCCAAAGCAGCTGGCCTGTGGAGCTACCTGTGCACGAATCTCTTGCTCTCCAGATAGGCCAGTGCTGTGCTCAGCTGGTACGCGTACAGGATCAAAGAGGCCAGGTCGAGGCTGTACTTCCTCACTTGCAAGAATGACCTTAGCTATGGGACAGTGGCCAAGACAAAGAGGGAAAAAAAAAGAGGATTTAGCCACAATTTCCAAGCACATTTTCATGAGAAATGCTTCCATCTTTACTAAGCGATACAACGTAACACGTTAGTTCAGAGATGATGGCTAATCCGTGTGTGTGTGTGTGTGTGTGTGTGTGTGTGTGTGTGTGTGTGTGTGTGTGTGTGTCAGCCACATGTAAGGCCCTCCCCACTGTGCTCCTGGCTACTTAGTATTTTATTTATTTATTTCAGTTAGTATTTTTAAATCCTACAGCAGACATGAAAACTTACTTTCTGGCAAGTGTCTGAAAACCTACAGAATGGGTATGCTTAAATAAAAACATAGAGCACTGCAGACCAACAGATGGAGGACAGACAGACATGCCAGCGAGGGTCCAAGGGCCTAAATGCCACCACCCTACACCTCATAGCTCGGCCGTGGGTGAAGGACAGGAGGATGGGGGGAGGTGGGCCACAGTGCCAAAGTACAGAAAGGTTGCGGACTGGGCAGTTAGACCATTCTGGGCTGCACCACCCAGCAGGCTGCAGCTAAATGCAGCCACCAGAGGCTAGCAGAGAAAATCAACACTAACGCCACCAAGACAATACCTAAGAGAGACATGAGACAGACTGACTTAAACCAAAAAATTAGTAGAATCTTTGGCTGGGAGAAAGCTCAAAGAGCTGGAGTGTGGGGTCTGCAGGCAGAGCCTCAGGGAACCCCTGGCCCTCCCAGGAGCAACCCCCAAGCGCCAAGCCCCACGTGGGCCGATAGCTCAAAATAAATAAATAAATACCACATTTTTCTAAAGTAAAGGCAGAAGAGAACTGTGAACCAAAAGTTCATGCAGGGCTGTATGTCTGGAAGATGCTCAGGTTTCCTGGGGGGCAGTGGGAAAGGGGATGAGAGGGAGAGGGAGAGAAAGAGAGGAGGGGAGAGGAGAGATAGGAGAGACAGATATAGGAGAGCTCTTTGTGTGTTTGTGCACGCATTTCTTTGTGTGTTGGGTCACCCTGGCAATGATCAGGGCTCACTCTTGGTTGACTCAGTGCTCAGAGAAAACTCCTGGCAGGCTCCAGAGATCACATGGGATGCCAGGGATTGAACCCAGATAGGCTGCACGCAAATGACCTCCCCGCTGTGCTATCGTTCTGGCCCTTATTACATACATTATTTTCAAAGAAACTGACAGTTTTCCATTGGTCCCAAAGACAGTCAAGTGACACTTCTGAAGACTTAAGAACGCACAGCTTTTTTTTTTTTTTTTTTTGGATTTTGGGCTACACCCAGTGATGCTCAGGGGTTACTCCTGGCTATGTGCTCAGAAGTCGCTCCTGGCTTGGGGGACCATATGGGACACCGGGGGATCGAACCGCGGTCCATCCAAGGCTAGCGCAGGCAAGGCAGGCACCTTACCTCTAGCGCCACCGCCCGGCCCCAGAACGCACAGCTTTAATTCAGTCCCCAGGAAGAACCATTACCAGTCACAGTAACGGGGACACCTGGATAGGCTACAGGAGCAAAGCCAGGTTAGAGTGAGGGGCCAGGCATGATGGACAGGCAGGAGGAGACTCTGGCACAGACCCTGAGCGCGACGGGCTGAGCTGTGGCAGCAGAGCAAGTACCTCTCCGAGTGTGCAAAGCTCCATGATGATCCACACAGGGTTCTCGGTGATGACGCCGATCAGCTTCACGATGTGCGGGTGGTCAAACTGCCGCATGGTTACTGGAGACAAAAGGACAGTCACTCTCAGAACAGGGCCCAGGCACACAGTAGCACCGCAGGAGAACGCACCAGCTGCCCATTCCCAGGATACAGATGGGGTGAGAGGGCACTGGCTCCCGTTCTTGAGACGGAACGACACAGGTCCTCCTCTCTGGGTTCCCCCCAGATGTCTAGCAGTACTAGATGTCAGGTCTTTACTGACTGACGGTCTTAGGGGAGAACCACCCCCAGGCAGGCATCCCAGAGACAATGTTGCCCAGGAGCAGCACAGTCCTAGCACAGGGACCATGTGACAGAACCAAGCACCCTGAGGGCAGGCACACAACTGCCTGAGGTGCAAAGCTCGGCCCTCCTGGTCCCTGAGCGCTGAGGAGAGGCAGCCCACGCACTTTAAATGCAGCCCACAAACCAAGCACCCGGTCTAATTCCAGAACAGAAATTTCTTTTCCTTCTTTCTTCTTCGTTGGGGCAGGGAGAAACATACATGTGCTAGTGCTCAGAGCTTACTCCTGGCTCTGCACTCAGGGTTTACACCTGTCAGGGGTGGGGGATCCTGATGTGATGGGTCGAGTCCAATACAAGCCCCACCCACTCCAGCCCCAGGAGTTTTATTTATTTTGGTTTTGGGCCACATCCTGTGGTGCTCACGAGTTACTCCTGGCTCTTCTGTCAGGAACTATTCCTGATGTGCTCAGGTTTCTGTATGGAATCCTGGGGATCAAACCCAGGTCTGCAGCTTGCAAGACAAGTGCCCTCCCACTGTATGTACTCTCTCTCCAATCCTTTCTTAAAAAAAAAAATGTAGGGCCAGAGAGATAGCATGGAGGTAGGGTGTTCGCCTTGCATGCAGAAGGATGGTAGTTTGAATCCCGGCATCCCATATGGTCCTCCGAGCCTGCCAGGAGCAATTTCTGAGTGTGGAGCCAGGAGGAACCCCTGAGCGCTGCTGGGTATGACCCCCTTCAAAAAAAAATGTAGGGAACTAAGGGGTCGAAGAGATAGCATGGAGGTAAGGCATTTGCCTTTCATGCAGGAGGTCATCGGTTCAAATCCCGGAGTCCCATATGGGTCCCCCCCCGGGTCCCCCCCCCCCCCCCCCCCCCCCGTGCCTGCCAGGAGCAATTTCTGAGCCTGGAGCCAGGAATAACCCCTGAGCACTGCCAGGTGTGACCCAAAAGAAAAAAAAAAACACAAAAAAAAATGTAGGGAACTGAGAGGGTTACCCCAGATTACTCTGGTTGCATTCTTCTTTGGGTTACACCCGAGTACTCTGTCTGCATTACTCACTGGACTACCCTGGTCTTTTTGCTGAAGTATTCTGTGACGCAAAAGTTATGAGAATTAGAAAATGATGACTAAGTCCTACCTATGAAAGGAGGGCCGGGCTAATAGCCAAAATATATAAGACTCTGATGGAATTTCACAAGAAAAAAACAGCTAATCCCAACAAAAAATGGGGAGGAGAAATGAACAGACACTTTATAAAATAAGAAATGCAGGGGCCAGCGCAGTGGCGCTACAGGTAAGGTGTCTGCCTTGCCAGCGCTAGCCTAGGACGGACAGCAGTTCGATCCCCCGGTGTCCCATATGGTCCCCCAAGCCAGGAGCGACTTCTGAGCGCATAGCCAGGAGTAACCCCTGAGCGTCACCGGGAGTGGCCCACAAAAACAAAAACAAACAAACAAAAAAAATGCAGGGCCCAGGAGCCGGAGAGCTAGCATCGAGGTAGTGTTTGCCTTGCATGTAGAAGAATGGTGGTTCAAATCCTGGCATCCCATATGGTCCCCCGTGCCTGGCAGGGGTGATTTCTGAGCACAGAGCCAGGAGTAACCCCTGAGTGTTGCTGGGTGTGACCCCCCCCCAAAAAAAAACAAGGCCTGGGGCCGGAGAGATAGCATGGAGGTAGGGCATTTGCCTTGCATGCAGAAGGATGGCAATTTAAATCCTGGCATCCCATATGGTCCTCCGAGCCTGCCAGGAGCAATTTCTGAGTGTAGATCCAGGAGTGGCCCCTGAATGCTGCCGAGTGTGACAAGAAAGGAAGAAAAAAGAAGGAAGGAAGGAAGGAAGGAAGGAAGGAAGGAAGGAAGTAATGAATGAAGGAAGGAAGGTAGGGAGGTAGTGATTGAGGGAGGGAGGAAGGGAGGGAGGGAAAGAGAGGAAAGAAAGAAAGAAAGAAAGAAAGAAAGAAAGAAAGAAAGAAAGAAAGAAAGAAAGAAAGAAAGAAAGAAAGAAAGAAAGAAAGAAAGAAAGAAAGAAAGAAAGAAAGAAAGAAAAAGAAAGAAAGAAAGAAAGAAAGAGAGAGAGAAAGAAGAAAGAAAGAAAGAAAGAAAAGAAAGAAAGAAAGAAAGAAAGAAAGAAAGAAAGAAAGAAAGAAAGAAAGAGAGAGAGAGAAAGAAAGAAGAAAGAAAGAAAGAAAGAAAAGAAAGAAAGAAAGAGAGAGAGAGAGAGAGAGAGAAAGAAAGAAAGAAAGAAAGAAAGAAAGAAAGAAAGATAGCCAAAAGGCACATGAAAAAAATGCTCCACATCATTAATCATCAGGGAGATGCAAAACAACTATGAGGTTCCATCTCATTCCACAGAGATTGGCACACATCACGAAGAAGAACAATCAGTGCTGGCAAGGATGTGGAAAGGAACTCTTATTCACTGCTGGTGAGAATACTGTCTAGTCCAACCTTTATGCAAAGCGATATAGAGATTCCTCCAAAAACTGGAAATTGAGCTCCCATATGATCCAGTTATGCCACTTGTAGGTAGGTATATAGCCTAGGAACACAAAAATACAAAACAAAAATCCCTTCCTCACACCTATATTCATTGCAGCGCTATTTACAATAGCCAGATTCTGGAAACAACCAAGATGCCTTTTAACAGATAAATGGCTAAAAAAACTGTAGTACATATATACAATGAAATATTATGCAGTCGTCAGAAGAGATGAGGTCATGAAATTTTCCTATATATGGATATACATGGAATCTATCATGCTGAGTGAAATAAGTCAGAGGGAGAGAGAGAGACGCAGAATAGTCTCACTCATCTATGGGTTTTAAGGAAAATGAAAGCCATTTTTGCAGTAATTCTCAGAGACAAAAGAGAGGAGGGCTGGAAGGTCCAGCTCATGACATGAAGCTCACCACAAAGAGTGATGAGTGTTGTTAGAGAAATAACTACATTGAGAACTATCCTAACAATGTGAATGAATGTGGGAAGCAGAAAGCCTGTCTAAAGCTGGGGTGGCGAACACGCTGCTCCAAGCCAAAATGAATGCAGCTCTTTGCCTCTTATCATTATTTTGTATACTGTGGCTCTTTGCCAAGTTTGGATTTTGTTCTGCTGCTTCTGAGAAGGGACCTCTGAGGAGAGATCTCCGAATGCCTATTCCCGCCCCCAGTCTGCATCCTCCCGTCTCCGATCCCTTGGAAACAACTGCACAGGACAGCGAGTGGAGGGACCCGTGTGTCACATGTTGTGTCACATCTGGCCGTTAGTTCTTAGTGGAGGACACAGCACACCCTCACCATCACTGCAGGATTTTTACCCTCACTCAAAATGGCAAAATGCAGAATGTGTTTAATATATTATTGTTAAACTTATATGCTTTTTTGTGTTTGTCCGTTTTGGGAGGTCACTGCGTGGTGTGGATCTCTGACTCTCACAGTTTAAAATTTTGGCTCTTTGTGTCGAACTTGTTCACCACCCCTGGTCTAGAGTATAGGCGGGGGTGGGTGGGGAGATTTGGGACTTGGTAATGGGAATATTGCACTGGTGAAGGGGTGGGGGTGTTCTTTACTTGACTCAAACCCAACTACAATCATATTTATAATCACTGTGTTTAAATAAAGATATCAAAATAAAAAGGGGGGCCACTGTATGTGGGAAGAACCGTTCACACACTTGTTTCCAGTGCTCCGGCTGAACCCAGGTGAACCAGTGAACTCACACTTGCTACCAAGCAGGTACACAATTTTACAGCTGCCTCTCCTGAAGCCCCTTCAGAATCTCTTTTGGTGAAAGGGTTTCCAGAGCATTCTTTCTCTTGGCCCTGGGTGTGCTGGGTTATTACCTCCCACCATGTGCTGTGCCGTTGACTCCTGCTGGCTCTCCCATCCTCACTTGTCATCATCCCCTCACTCCACTTTCTGCAGCACACTGTTAGAAGTTTCTACAGCTCTTCCTTCCTCAATAGCACTTTGAAAAGCTGCTCTCGGCATTTTTTTTGCCTTCTCAAGACTAAACAATTCCAAATATCCCTCAAGCCTCTTCACTCTCCAGACGATTTTCCATGAAATGACATCACACAGTCTACTGTGCTGGGGCCTGGCACCCAGCTGGACAGCTCCCCCACAGCAGGTGTGGGGGTGGCCCATTCGACAGTGCGCTCTGCTTGGGAGTCCCTGAAGCCCTGGGTTTCCTTCCTGCACCTTTCACTGCCCGCTGCTGTTGTCTGTGGTCCCCACATAGGCAGACTAGGTCGGACGCAGGGACTGTGGTAGACGGGCACCTAGGCACGGCCCCACCACAAAAGCTCTGCAAGGGACCCCAGAGGCTGAGTAACACAGAAAGTGGAGTGAACACCCTGAGATGCTGGAACATGTACTCCAGGCTGTCTGTATCCCTGCTGCAACTGTGCAAGTGCCCTGACCAGGGACAGCTTCTGGGATGCTTCAGTAAGGAGGCAGTTAGGCCACAACAATGCACATGAGGTGCTTGCCTGTGAGTGGCTCAAAAAGGAGAGGTGTGGCAGGATGGCAGATGTGGCTGTGGCTGTGCGAATGGAGGATAGCAGCACCACCACACCTGTTCTCTGCCTGGCACTGCCCAAGGAATTATTTGGTGGGCACTACTGGCTGACAGAGAGGGCAGACACGGTCACTCAGCATGCTCAGAGCCAGGAGAGAGAATAACCAAGATTCATAACCAGCAGCCATGAGTACATTCCACAGAGCAAAGCAGATTGGGGGTGGGGGAGTCCCCTGTTGCCACAGAGCTGCAAAACGGAGAGGAACGGCCCAGAAGAGCTCATTTGGGGGAGCTTAGGGTGCTCCTTTCTGGTGCTCAGGACAACTTGAATTACTTCCAGTAGTGCCCGGAGGCACATAGCAACTGGGCTCTGTTTTTGTCCTCAAGAGACATGTACTCTGAAGGGGCCGGAGCGATGTCACAAGTGGTAAGATGTCTGCCTTGCCCGTGCTAGCCTAGAACAGACCGTGGTTCGATCCCCCTGCAACCCATATGGTCCCCCAAGCCAGGAGCGATTTCTGAGTGCACAACCAGGAGTAACCCCTGAGCATCACCAGGTGTGGCCCAAAAACCGTGTGTGTATATGTGTGTGTGTATGTGTATATATATATAAATAAATAAAGGGCATGTACTCCGAGCCCTCCTGGGCAGAGTGTGTAGGACACTGACTAGTGCCCAAAAGGTGAGCTTGACCATATCCCAGTTAACAGCAGGCAGAGTAACAGCTGTGCTGTGGGGGGCACATGGGCAGGGGAGAACAGGCCGACAGGCTGGACTCATGGGACACTGCTGCCTGTCCATGTTCCTTCACTGGACAGCAGCTGTGTGACAAAAGGATCAGTGACTGGGCTGAAAACATGGGACACAGACACCATCCCAGGGCACAAGTGCCCAGTGGTCAGGATGCTGGAAGAAGGTGGCAGCCGTCACCGTAACAGCTCACCTGGATCTAGGTATCCACAGACAAAATTGAGACGCAGGTGGATAATGAAGGTGCCTTGGAAAAGGCCAGCTTTCCCTATAACTTTTATTTTCATAGTCAAATGAAATTCCACAGAAACATGGAGAAACTTACGGGCTTCCTGAAGGAATTTCTCTCTGACGCTGTCTGAAGTACAGTTTTTACATGTTTTGATGGCAACCGCCAAGGCAGGATTCTCCTGGTGAGGGAAATTCCAGAGTCACACAGAGAAAGAAAGAGGCTTCCACAAAACCTCCAATCCTGGTGATTATTATGCCCAATGAAATGGTCATGCTGGGAGACATATGACAGGGACTGATACAGAGTGAGAGACAGGCCTGGCCCTCTGGGGCGAACCTCGTCACTCTGGACTCTGAATATGCTACTGAGTAAAGTGAGCTCCATTTCGAGCTTTTTAACTGTCAGCCACAAAATACCTCAGCAATATCACATGGAAGGTAATTTAAATTTAAGTGGTCAAATAAGTCCTGGTTTTGAATAATAGAAAATAATTTCTGGAGGGTGGCAGTCCCCAGGGGGTGTGTGGGGGTCCTGAAAAGGCCCTGGTTGTTTTGTGACCCTGAAAGTTAGTTCTGTAGACTTGGTGGCACTGGGGTTCCAGGGTGCTCAGGGCCTGTGATCCAGGATTGGGACACTGGGTCCACATTCAGACTGGAGCTCCATTACTTGGTCCTTCTCCACCCACCCCCCACCCCCGATGTCTTATAGGACTCACTGGGCTCATGTACACGCCTTGGTGGACATCTCCAAACTGGCCTTCTCCAATACACCGGCCAAGCTCTATTCTGTCTCTTTGAATCTCATAGTCCCTGGCTGCAAAACACGATCCAGACATCAAGAACACATGAGGCGAACATGCTCCATGAAGACACTTCCTCTCACTACCACCCACAAGGTAACATTTCATGGAAGCCATGGCATACTATGAAAACGCTGAAACACAGTGGAACTCTCTTAAGTGGCTTGGGAAGAATCCTCCTCTTCAGCTACTAGGCAAAGCTGAGCTATCAGAGGGCACCTTTAATCAAAGACAACGTTTTTCCATGTGGTGAAATCTCTGATTAAGTTTTTAACCTACTGGGTAGTTCTCTAAATAAGTTCTCCAAGTATTAAAGTACATGCGTAATTAATAAATGCTATTAGTTCAAGTATTAATATATGAAGGTAAAAACAGTTATTTGAAGCAATTCCTTTGCAAAGAACTCAAGTTTGTGAAAGGGCAGACAGTGGCCCAGCCTGGGACATTACATCTAAGAGTTTGAGTTTCCATTTCTTCATCATCCTGCCTGATTCTTTTTATTACTTAAGGAGCTGAAGAGTTTACAAAGGCAGATTCTAAAAACTAATTTTAAAATTGGAGGACTGGAAATAAAGGCTAAACAAATCAGAATTAATTACAAATGTCTTTCATTTGTGAAAGCACATTGCCTCAAATTAATTACAGCAGTCAGTAACTGTGATTTGTATAAAACCAATTGTTCCATCCACTGGTGAAGCATGAGGCAAGAAAAGAGGCTTGCTTGGAACAGAAAGGAGCCGCTGAATTCTGAGCCCGTGAAACTCACAGGAGTTTGAATGCCCACACCCCCTGGCCCCATGCCAGCTGCGGTCACCAGGGAATGGTCGAGCCTGGGACGGACGCTCCTCAGGGTCCTCACCCTGCCAAAATGACAGAGACGTCAGTCCCGGGGTGGATGGTGATTTTCCTCTTTAAAATCACGTTAGCCAGTAGTTCCATTGATTTAACAGCATGAGTAAACCAATAAGAGCAGTTTAAAAGTAATAGTTAACCAAAAACAGAAACACCCGGGATCATTCCAAGCAAATGCAGTATGTGAAAGGAGTCCTGTTACCTTCATCTATTCCATAGCTTTCTGGATTGCAATTCAAAGAGAAAAACAAAATGGAAGACCTTGCTTAGAATGATGAGAAGCAAGTGGGCGAATAGCAGTAAACACGGAGAGTACATTTCTGTTTACTTTGTTAACTATTTTACTATGAACACAGACTCAGACAAGGACTAAACAAGTGAAAAGCAAACATGTCACATGAATTCAAAGTCAGGCAGCAATGCTCCTTAATTTCTATTTCATAGCAAGCAATGCTCCTTAATTTCCATTTCATAAATGCCCAAACACTAATCTATTTGTTGTTCTATACACCAAGATTACACCACATTTAATCATGTGCGCGCACACACACATGCGGTTTCAGCTCCTGCCACCAAACCACCCAGATAGGAATCAGAGCCCCCAAACTAGACATCATGAATACATTTAGCTCCACTGGGATTAGGACAGAAAGGTTTGAGGCAGTGGAAGGGCCCTTGGTTGACCTGCATGAGAGGGAAGCTGAACTTTCTCTGATTCTCGGTCTGGCCCTGTGGTGACACAGGGACAGTCATGGAACCTGATCTGCCACATGGCTAGTGCTCAGGACCAGGGAATGGACTTGGGGCCTTGTGGTGGTACATCTTAGAGCATCTGATACTCTATCCCCCAAGTGTTTTCTCTTCAAGAATGAGAAGACTCCTTTTCAGAGTTTGCAACTCAAGCACTGGACAAATACCACCAAATGTGGCATCTTCTACTATACCAGATAATAGGGGCATCTAGACTGGGCCACTGAGCAAGCTGCAGGGACTCATCCCCAAAGCCTGGGCTGCTGGCTGGAGGGAAGCTCTCTGCACTGACTCCATAAGAACAAGAATGAATAACCTCATTTAAAGGGGGAATGACATTAGCAACCGTGCATATTCATGAACTGATACCTGGATGTATGAACACTGAACCTTATGTACTATTAGAATGAAAAGTACATAATCAGGGGCCAGAGAGATAGCATGGAGGTAGAGAGTTTGCCTTGCATGCAGAAGACGGTGGTTCAAATCCCAGCATCCCATATGGTCCCCCAGCCTGGCAGGAGCAATTTCTGAGCATGGAGCCAGAAGTAATCCCTGAGCACCGGCGAGTGTGACCCAAAAACCAAAAGCCAAAAGAAAAAAAAATGTACATAATCATAGAGCCGCAAAACAAAAAATCACACACAAAAAAAGGTGTTAACAAGATATTACACTTTGGGGCCAGAGAGATAGCACAGCAATAGGGCGTTTTCCTTGCATCCAGCCGACCCAGGACAGTGGTTTGAATCCTGGTATACCATAGGATTCCCTGAGCTAGTCAGGAGTGATTTCTGTGTGCAGAGCAGGAATAACTCAAGCGCCACCAGGCGTGACTCCCACATACCCCCCAAAAAAGATATTATACTTTTTTTGGTTTGTTTTGGTTTGGGCACCTCATCCGACATTGCTCACAGCACACCCCTGGCACTGAGCTCAGGTATCACTCCTGGCAGAGCTCAGGGGACCAGACGGGATGCTGGGGATCAAACCTGGGGTCAACTGCATGCAAGGCAAACATCCTCCCCAGTGTCCTACTGCTCTGACCCTGAAATGACATGTTTTTTTTTTGTTTGTTTGTTTTAGTTTTTGGGTCACACCCGGCGGTGCTCAGGGGTTCCTCCTGGCTGTCTGCTCAGAAATAGCTCCTGGCAGGTACGGGGGACCATATGGGACACTGGGATTCGAACCAACCACCTTTGGTCCTGGATTGGCTGCTTGCAAGGCAAACACCGCTGTGCTATCTCTCCGGGCCCGAAATGACATGTTTTAAATGTGTTTCATTTTATTTTATTTTGGGGGGGCACACCCAATGATGCTCAGGGGTTACTCCTGGCTATGTGGTCAGAAATCGCTCCTGGCTTTGAGGGACCATGTGGGACGCTGGGAGATCAAACCAAGGTCTGTCCTAGGTTAGCATGTGCAAGGCAAAATGCCCAGCTGCCAATGCCACTGCCTCAGCCCCTTAAATGTGTTTTAAGCTTTGACTAGTACAGAATTCTAAAAGTAGAGAATATTCTTTATTTTCATGATAGGGTAGATTTTCTTCTTGTATAGTTATTAGCAATGTGTTAAGATAATATAAATTTTTGTTTTGTTTTGGGGCCTCACATGGTGACACTCATGGGTTACTCTGCTATACACTCAGAAATCACTCCATGAGCCGGAGAGATAGCATGGAGGTAAAGAGTTTGCCTTGCATGTAGAAGGATGGTGGTTCAAATCCTGGCATCCCATATAGTCCCCCGAGCTTACCAGAAGCGATTTCTGAGTGTAGAGCCAGGAGGAACCCGAGTGCTGCCGGGTGTGACCGAAACAAAAACGAAAACAAAAAAAAGAAATTGCTCCTGGTTTGGGACCATATGGGACGCAGGGGATTGAACCAAGGTCCGTCCTGGATCAGCTGCATGCAAGGCAAATGCCCTACCACTGTGCTATTGCTCCAGCTCCAGTATAAAAATATTTGAGCTTCTAGAATTCATTCATATCTTGCTAATTAAACTTTAGCTTGGAAAATTATAAAAATTATTCGTTTTAAAACTTTTAGGCACTGTCATTTATAATACTGTCAATGATATGGTCTTGTTCATATATCATAAAAATAGTGTATGATCTATCAATGTGTCCACTTCTCTACATTAAAACTCTACCAAATCTGAAGCTAATAATGGCAAACAGCTCTAACAGGCCAGAAATACACGAAATCCCTCAGTGTGAAGCTGGGACTTACTTGAAGGCATGGTGTAGGTGTCCTCTTCATCTATGATCTCAGCATAATCGTCCGTCTCTGCAGTGAGGGAAGCAAGCAAGGCAGCAGATTATGCTGGGAGATGTTAGACACTTTAGCCCCTGGCCTCTCTTGAAGTTTGGGAAGGCGTGATGACCTGTTCAAACCCCACTCTATGGACACATCACACGCGACATCTTTGCCGGAGCATGAGCCAGCACCAGCATGAGTGTGATGCAAGTCTGGAGCGTCTGTCACAAGATGTGTGTCCCCAGAGGCCACAGTCACCAACAACCACACTGGGTTCTGATCCACGCCTGTCTGGACCTGCAATATCCCCTCCACAGCATCAGCAACGTGCCTCAACTGCTCCGCCCTTCACAGGGCTCAGCCCGGAGCCGTGACCACCATGGTCTCTGGTTTCATCCAGGATAGACTTGCACACGCAACTGAGACAAGTTATCGGCCTAACTTTTGAGATAACCTATTAAACAAATCTCATGCTAGATATTGCCTGTAGCTGTTTAAGACTGAAGAGGGCACAGGATAAACGAGCTGCCTACGTGAAACGTGAAACGGAAGATGAACAAAAAACACATGCAAACAACACTGTTGTTCTGAGATAACAAAGAGCTCCTGGAGCCCCTCCAGCAATGAGGCAACTGGCCCTGCTCAGGGAGACAGGCCTGGAGCCCCAGCTGGCAGAGAACTGGGCTGAGAGGTGAATGACTGGAAATGAGAGGGCTGCCATTCTAGTTGCAATCAGCCTGCCAGAGACTTCGGGGTGATGTCCCAGCTGGGAAGCAGAGGAATCCTGCCAGCATCATGTCCCCGTCTGCACTAATGCTGCTCAGTGGCTCACACAGGGTGCTCTACCATGACCCCCTCACCTTAAAGCTGTACACTTCCTATGGTCAAATGAATGATTATCGGGGAAGAGGAGGACAGCTGTCAGGATAGTGCTAAGTGGGGTTCAGTTCACCCTCCTGCCCCAACCTCGAGTTCCCTACACACCAGCTCACTACTGTGGACCAGAGCGCACAGGCTCAAACGCCTGCTGCCCAGAGGTCCCACATTCAGCTCCTGCACCCTCAAAGTCACTCACTCCAGGACTCCCTAGTTTTCGTGGGACACCCGCTTCCTGTATACCAAGTTCCTTCTGTTCTTTACAGTTGACTGAGACTCTAGTGGCACATAGCAGGGGCTGCACAAAGCACTAGCGTCCTTTTTTTTTTTTTTTTACTGGCGTCCTTTTGTTTTTGTTTTGTCGGACACACCCGGTGACACTCAGGAGTTACTCCTGGCTATGCGCTCAGAAATAGCTCCCGGCTTGGGGGACCATATGGGACGCCGGGGGATCAAACTGTGGTCCGGCCTAGGCTAGCGCAGGCAAGGCAGACACCTTATTCCTTATACCACTCTGACCCCAAGCACTAGCATCCTTAAGCCGACACACCCAGGCTGAGTTCCCGAGAGCTGTAGCGGAGCACAGGGGCCAGACAGAGAGCTGCTGCTGATCAGGCTGCTCAGAAACTGGAAGGAGCTGGCATCTGACTCTTCCAGAACTAGGTCAGCGAAGCCTCAGACTGATGACTGATGTAGAGGACATGGGAATCTCTCGATGGTTCTGAGGTAGAAGATCTGAGTATGAGGGGTCCACTTTCTTTTAACTTTCTAAGAGGGGTCCACTCTTTATGATGCCTAGGGCAGATTCTAGGTATGTGAGAGAATTTCTATGGTAGAAGATGGGGTTAGTGGATCCATGTGGATTGTTTATAGAGTACGGGCAGCCATGCTGAGAGTGGGCTGAGCTTGAACCAGGGCATCTCATGCACAATGCCTAGCACGTTTCCCCACGAGTTCTGGGACCTGATTTGATTCTACATTTCTTTCCTAATTTCGAACTATAAACTAGCACGCCTGTCCACAACGAATGTTCACCTACATGAAGCCGACCTGAGACTGGAAGCATTCACAGCAAGTCCAGAGGAACGCGAAGAGGGTCCCACACTGTGGGCATCAGTACTCACATCATAATGTGAGAAACTGTGCTGGGACAGACCAATGAGATGGATAAATGACCACAAGACAGAACAATTACTTGCGACAATGAGTGACAGAATAGCAGGCAGAGAGCTAACAATGACACGTCACAGCTCCATGGTATGGGACACCTCTACCAATTGTGACAGTTTTAACAATGACACGTGCAACCCTGCCATATTTTTCTTTTTCTTTTTTTTTGTTTTTGGGTCACACCTGGCAGCGCTCAGGGGTTACTCCTGGCTCCACACTCAGAAATCACTCCTGGCAGGCTCGGAGGACCATATGGGATGCCGGGATCCAAACCAATGACCTTCTGCATGAAAGGCAAATGCCTTACCTCCATGCTATCTCCCAGGCCCCCCTGCCATATTATTGGGACAAGGTTCCAAAGCCACAGAAGACACTGATGTGAGGGTGTATACAGTGATTACATGAGCACTGACACAGAAGACAAGCTGAGGACAAGGTCCAGGTGGGCTGTTTGCAGCACCCTAGTCTGAGTCTCCCATAATCTGCCACATGCAGCCAGGGCTGAGGCACTGAGAGTCCTCTATGGTTCTGTTCCAGGTCTGTGGAATCAGATACACAGTGGTGATAGGTTCCAAATTCCCCTGGGGTCACTCGGCTGTACTGCAGGAAGACTCAGGGGGGGCTCACCTAGAGCTGAGAAAGCACCACAGCCCTGAGTTCAGTGTCAACCTGGAGCCTGGCTGCCAGGAGGGGCTGTGACAGAGGGAAAAACCTGGGTTCTCCCAGAGCAGGACTGCTGGTACGCTTGACCTTAGTGGGGTCCGTGGGCATAGCGGAGTGTGGCCAGGAACAGCAGGACTGCTGCTTGGCTGTAACTCAGCCCACAAAAGCTGGACTGAATGCCGGTACCGACACCGGTGACCCTGCACAGCTCTGAGAGCCTTGTCAGACTGACAGGACTAGGAGGGGCCCTTCCCCAGCCTTAACAACTCCAAGGGGCCCCGTATGCACCTGTGGCAGCCTGCTGCTGACCTGACTGTGGTGACTGACTGAGCTCTGCTGCTCCCTCAACTCGACTCGACTCTCAGGCTGCCGAGGTGAGCACATGGACAGTGACGGGCACAAGAGCTCCCAACAAGATCCAGGGCTGCCCTGAATGGCTAACAGGGATGCCACCTGTAGGCCTATCCTTAGCCCCTGGACTGTTTGCTGGCACCCGAGCTTGATCAAGAGACTCCGTCAAGGGGACAGTTCAGGATTCACATAGGGATGTAACGTCCTGTCTAATTTGGGGTACACCCTGAGAAAAATGCACCTCGATGCTCCATCACCTCACAGATGTGACAGTTATGTGAAAGCCTATACAGCAATAGCTGCAACTGCCCTTCCCAACCTTTTCCAGCAAAGAGAGGGGATAAGCCCTAGTCTAGCCCTGTCAGCGCCTGAGGATAGGCTGACCTCTCCAGTGAGCCTCCATTTCCACACACACTCCTGCTGGTGCCATCCCAAGGGGTGAGGGGGGTCTCTGGGAAGCACCAGCATGATCCTCTCAGTGCATATCCATGCCAGACCCCTGGACTCAGGACTCAGCCCTGTCATCCCCAAGATGTGAGGCGAATAGCTAGTCCTGCTCAGAACCACAGAGGAGACAGACAGTTCCAGAGGCCACTGTTGAGGACAGGAGGAAGTAGATTCCAACGCCACACCCCTGAGAACCTTCCCGAAGTCACACGTGGGCTCCTGCTCCCGCTCCTGATTTGGCCTGAGGCCACCCCCACTGAGGAGGGAACCTGCCTCGCTGGGGACATTGATGTCCTCCTGCCACACCCTCCATGGCTGGCTGGCACAGCCTCTTCCCACTGTCCCACACTGGTGAGACCTGAATAATTTTCTTTCGGCCCCTCGTGAAAGCTGTGCTGTGGTCACATGAATAAACATTATTTCACAGAGTAACACAAAGGTGAAAAGAAATATTACCGTCCCCACTAATTTCATCTGCAGATCCAGGAGGCATGCAAAGAGAGGGGACAGAGGGGAGGGTAGGGGAAGGGAGGAGCGGGAGAGGGAGAGGAAGAGAGGAAAAACACTATTAGCAGAGAGTGAACAGATACCCAGCCCTCCCACCCCGGGGCTAGTTCCCACAACACAGCTGCAGGGTAGATGAGCTGGTACTCTATTCCAGGGGTACCTATGTGCACGCGTGTGCGTGTGTATGTGTGTGTACCGTATGCATGCGTGTGTGCGCGTGGGTGTCTGTGTTTGCTCTGCTCTAGGACATTTGTGCGCATGCACACCTGCGCTCTGCTCTATGGGACCCTTCTATGCCAGCAGACAGAACAGCTGCGTGGTGTGGCCACCAGCACAGCAAAGCTCCTGCCCTACATACTGTGCAGGAGGCTGTGCTGAGCTCCCCCCAAGGTCACCTGCAGCTCCCCTCCCTCCCTCCCTCCCGCCCACCACTGAGAGAACGAACATGGCCTGGCACAGCGCCGGGAGGAGGCACAGACTCTGAGTATCTGCATCCCCACAATGAATGGCCCTGTCCAGGTGTGGGGTCTCTGTGCTTCCCCAGGGGGCTCCCCAACAGTCCTGCTGCCGCCTCTACTCCGCAGCACCCCAGAATCCCAAACGCAGAAAACAAAGCTTGCACTGGAGCCCCCTAACAAGCCTTCTCCCTGCTGTTGCGTGC
Organism: Suncus etruscus; assembly: GCF_024139225.1. Lineage (NCBI taxonomy): Eukaryota > Metazoa > Chordata > Mammalia > Eulipotyphla > Soricidae > Suncus > Suncus etruscus. The sequence continues at coordinate 155,984,406 of NC_064852.1, forward strand.
TGTGCTGCGTGGGGACTTCGGGATGATGCACTTAGAAAAGCGGGAAGCCATGGCTGGGTCCCGCCATGCACCCACAAGCCAGCCATTGGGCAACAAAAGTGGAGCCCTGAAGGGGGCTCAGCCACGCAGCAGGCAGGCAGCACAGACACAAACACCCATAGGTGGCGCTGCCGGGCACAGCCGCAAGCTGGGGGCACAGCCTGGCTGGGCACTGAGGCTGTGCAGAAGGGGGCAGTACCGGCGGAAGGAGGCTCGTGGGAGCAGAAGACCAGGGGGAAGAAGCGCCTAGCCCTCTTAGCTCTGTGCTGGCAGTGACTGATTCCTTCACACAGACGCAGGAGGAGGAGAGAGAAACAGAAACACATTATTTCAGTGGGAGAGAAAATGCCTGCGACATTTTAAAGACACACATACACACACACACCTGCAACATTTTAAAGACACACACATACACACACACAGTCACTCACTCACTCACTCACTCACACACTCTGGCAAAACTTTTACCTGACTGACAGGGTGCCCTACATTACCACGACTGACAGACCGGGCTTGTGAAAAACCAATGGTCTTTTAAAGAGTCTTTCCTTGCTCAGCGAGATGTTAACTAGACTCTGCAAACTCCTGAGAGCCAGTGCACAGACGGTGACCACTCATCTTACATACAGAACAGAAAGAAATAAAGAGGGAGGGAGGAAGGAAGGGATGGAGGGAGGGAGGGAGGGAGGAAGGAAGGGAGAGAGGGAGGGAGGGAGGGAGGGAGAGAGGGAGGAAGGAAGGAAGGGAGAGAGGGAGGGAGGGAGGGAGAGAGGGAGGAAGGAAGGAAGGGAGAGAGGGAGGGAGGGAGGGAGGGAGAGAGGGAGGAAGGAAGGAAGGGAGAGAGGGAGGGAGGGAGGGAGAGAGGGAGGAAGGAAGGGAGAGAGGGAGGAAGGAAGGGAGAGAGGGAGGGAGGGAGGGAGAGAGGGAGGAAGGAAGGGAGAGAGGGAGGGAGGGAGGGAGAGAGGGAGGAAGGAAGGAAGGGAAAGAGGGAGGGAAGGAGGGAGGGAAAGAGGGAAGGAGGGAGGGAGGGAGGAAGGAAGGGAGAGAGGGAGGGAGGGAGGGAGGGAGGAAGGGAGAGAGGGAGGGAAGGAGGGAAGGAGGGAGGGAGGGAGGAAGGAAGGGAGAGAGGGAGGGAGGGAGGGAGGGAGGAAGGAAGGGAGAGAGGGAGGAAAAAGGAAGGGAGAGAGGGAGGGAGGGAGAGAGGGAGGGAGGAAGGAAGGGAGAGAGGGAGGGAGAGAGGGAGGGAGAGAGGGAGGGAGGAAGGGAGAGAGGGAGGGAGGGAGGGAGGGAGAGAGGGAGGGAGGGAGAGAGGGAGGGAGGAAGGGAGAGAGGGAGGGAGGGAGGGAGGGAGGGAGAGAGGGAGGGAGAGAGGGAGGGAGGAAGGGAGAGAGGGAGGGAGGGAGGAAGGGAGAGAGGGAGGGAGGGAGAGAGGGAGGGAGAGAGGGAGGGAGGAAGGGAGAGAGGGAGGGAGGGAGGGAGAGAGGGAGGGAGGGAGAGAGGGAGGGAGGGAGAGAGGGAGGGAGGGAGGGAGGGAGGAAGGAAAGGAGAGAGGGAGGGAGGGAGGGAGGGAGAGAGGGAGGAAGGGAGGGAGGGAGAGAGGGAGGAAGGAAGGAAAGGAGGGAGGGAGGGAGGGAGAGAGAGAGGGAGGAAGGAAGGGAGGGAGGGAGGGAGGGAGAAAGGGAGGAAGGGAGGGAGGGAGGGAGAAAGGGAGGAAGGGAGGGAGGAAGGAAGGGAGGGAGGGAGGGAGGGAGAGAGGGAGGAAGGAAGGAAAGGAGGGAGGGAGGGAGGGAGAGAGAGAGGGAGGAAGGAAGGAAGGGAGGGAGGGAGGGAGGGAGGGAGGGAGGGAGGGAGGGACGGAGGGAGGGAGGAAGGAAGGAAGGGAGAGAGGGAGGGAGGGAGAGAGGGAGGGAGGGAGGGAGGAAGGAAGGAAGGAAGGAAGGAAGGAAGGAAGGAAGGAAGGAAGGAAGGAAGGAAGGAAAAGAAAAAGAAAGGAAGGAAGGAAAGAAAGAAAAGGGAGCCCCAGGAAGGACCCTGAGGCATTATGACATTTAACACTCAACCCGACAAGGCAATGGTAGACAGGCCCAGGCTCGTGCCCAAACTGTGCCATGGCTTTCCATGCTGGGGACCTGGCTGGGGGCTACCTGTTCCTCTGTCCTCCTTCCGGCACACCCAGGACTGCGCTGGATCTGAGGTGCCAGGAGCCCAGAGCCATGATCACAGGCAGGGCCTGGAGCAGGAGGAAGAGGGGCTTCAAGCACTGCCTGGGATTCTGGGAGGGCTGGGCTGGAGCCATGAGGGGCTTCTGCAGGGTCAGAGGAGCTTGCTTTCACCAGCAGAAATGGTGCCTGCTGGGCAGACACCTCAGAACTGGGGAAGACGGTGCCTTTGGTTGGGGATCACAGCCATAGTTATGTGGTGCATTGCTGTTATGTGGGTGCCAGGGACGGGACCCATCTTTAGCAGCTCACCATCTGGGTCTAAGTTACAGTGCTTTCAAACAGTTTGGGGAAGGGGAGCGGGACGCGGGGCTCGGGTGGTTTCCCTTCACTCAGCCATTCTCACAAGACGAGAGGAGCTAACTGCTGCCCCCCATCGGGAGTTCCCAGTGGGCGTGGGAGAGCCGAGGCCAGCCAGACCCCTGAAGACTCAGATCATGCTGACCTCTTCCTCTGTTCCCAGGACCTGGGCCCTAAAAGCAGCTCATGCTCAGCCCGCCCCCCCTCCCCCCCTGCGGCTCAGTCACTAGCCATCATCAAGCTCTTATGCCCCGGACCAGATAGAGAGCTGGTCAGTCTCCAACCCCGACTGCTGGCCGTAAGCAAGGGCACCAGGAAGAAGCTGGAGTGGCTGGGACTGGGCAGACAAGGCTGGACAGGCATAAATGAAAATGGGGGTTGGTCAGACCCCGAGGTCAGGGCAATCTAGCTGCCGTCCAAGATGCTGTCATAAGCCTCTTCCTGTGCAGCTGTGAGTGGGGAGCAGTGGGTGTGAAGCTGTTGGAAGAGGTCACCATGGCCATTTCCGTGGGCCCTGGGACCGTGCTAGCCTGAGTCCTGACACCACTGCCCACACGGCCCCCACCTCATCCAGTGCCTCAGGCCTGTCCTGTCAGTTTGAAGGGGTTGATCCCCAGCACCCCTGGGGCCCACACTGATCCCTGCCACAAGCTTATTGCCCACCTGGAGGAATCCAGGAGCTCAGTGGGACTCAGCTGACAGCCGTCCAAGCGGTCACAATCAGGACCAACTCTGGGTGCTGTGGAGGCTGAGGAGGATGAAGACCTTCCTGGTGACTCAAACATACCCAGAAGCAAGCAGTGAAAGACTGTTTGGAGACCCAAGTGCTGGCCCCCAGAAAATTGGTGGCCACAGAGGAGGGGGGAGTCAAGTGGGCACCAAACAGAGTCAGGGAGGAAAGCAGGAGGGCGAATGACTGGGCCAAGAGTGAGATGGGGAGAGGGGAGACAGAGGCTGGGGGGCGGGGAGATACCAGCACCGAACCTTGCAGGTCCATCTCAGGCTTTCTTGTTGGAAAACTGACCACCGCTTAGGAAAAGAAATGTACCCCAGAACTCCTAGAAGGGAAATGCCTAGGAATGCACTGCCAGCATGGGCTGGGAGGACATGCTGAGAGGCCAAAAGGCTGTGAACTCAGGGGGAACAGAACTTGGGAGGCTGCCAGGCCTAGGTAAGCATGTGGGCGGAGGGCAGGAGCAAAAGCAACTGCAGTCATGCCCCAACTCTGTGGCAGCTATTGCTCCCTGTTGATTCTGGAGCAATGGCTCAAAGCTCACGCACCCTCTGGAGCCCCCTGACCTGCCTATGCTCCACATGGGTGCTCAGCGGCCTTTTTCTCTCCAATCCCATGACTCGCCTGCTCCCTGCAGGCCTGGTCAGGTCCCCAACAACGAGCCAACTGGGGAATGGGACAGAGGCTGGAAGCAACACAGCGAGACTGTCCTTTAAACGGGGGAATCTAAACCAATCTGGTCTCCCAAGCCCCTTCCATAAGCCACTTGGTGTCACCCAGGAAGCCACCTACTTCCCAATCACTGTCATGCAGGGTCCTACCTGCTGTGGGAACATTCAGGACAGCAAGTGCAGCCCCCGCTCCTTGCTATTTGGAAGCTTATTTGGGGATGCTCAAGGACCCACAGCTGCACAATGCCCACCCCGGGCCTCATGCCCATCACCAGAGCTAAGGTGCACACAGCAAGGCCTTCTTGGGAAGAGTCGAGGAAGCAGTGTGTGAGTGACTAAGTGGCAAAAAAACTATGAATTAACAGTGGGAAACAAAGGAAGAATAGAGGCTCCCTTGGTTCTCCGCACCTGGAGGTACTTGGAGGAGCAGGAGCCATCAGGGGTGGACACCAGGGCCTGAGTCTCTCCTACAGAAGAAACGTACTGGGCAAAGAACACCACACACCCTGCCCACCCCACAGCAAGTCTGCTGAGCCACTGGGCCAGTGTCTTAGCCATGGCTTTGGAGCACATCACACACATTGATGCTGATCGTGAAAGATAAAATACCATCGGAACTGGCTCACTCCACACAGCAGTACAAAACTGCTCCGCAGACACGCAGAGAGAGGCTCCTAGGCACTGGGGAAGGGAGCATCCACTCTGTGCTGACTGGCGAGACGTGAAGATGAGACGGAGTGACCGAGACATGCCACAGTCACGGACCGAAAGAGGGTGACACAGACTGGGGGGTAGGAGGCTAGACTCACAGCTGGGATGGCGAGAAGAAGGAGCAGAGGGCCTTACCTGACACAGAGACGGCGTGTGTCCGCACACCCTGTTTCTCGCTATTGGCTAACCTGCAAGAGAGGTGCGGGTCGTGAGAGGCCTCTTCAGAGTTCTAGAGGTAAATGAGCACACAGACGCCCCCGCCCCGTAGGCATGGAACAAAGCTTGAGAGTTCAGACAACAGGAGTCACAGGAGAAAACTCATGAGCGGAGGTGTGAGTGCGGCCCGTGAACATGGCGGTGGGAGTGGGAACAGGACATGCTCTCTGGCTGGCAGAGACTGTCTCCCTGGCAAACCAGCTCTCTCCAGCAAACAGCATTGTGGCCCACGACTCTAAGGACAGTGAAAACAGGGCTGAGAAGTACTTGAAAAGCGGAGAAAAGATGTGTGAAAGACAGCTGGCTCTTGATAAAGGCAGGAAACCTCTCCCCAACATTTCACCCCGCCACAAAAGCATCAAAGCAAAGCTGGGCTCCAAGTCCCATGAAGTCATTTCACCCCAGATGCCGCAGGCTGCAGGCAGTATGGGGGGCAGGACCTGAGCTCAGGGAGAGCCAGCACCTTCAGATCACCCTGCCTCCTGGAGCTGGCCCTGTCTCCTGGTACTTTGCTCTCTCTGGTGTCCTCAGACCCTCAGCAGTGCTGCCTGTATCCCCTCCCCTTCATACTATCCCGTCAAGGTTCCCCAGCAATTGGCAGCTTGGGAACATGAGGTACAGTGATAGGAAGATCAGTGTCCCCACCCAGCCCCAAACAGGGCCCGCACCCCCTGTGGCCCTCCTAGGCTCTATTCTGGGTTCTGAGTGCACCACACTCCAGGCCGGGGACACAGACACAAAAGCCCAGGAGAGCCTGGGCTGCTGCACAGGGTGGGGCAGCGAGAGCTGCACTAAGCTTCATCTGGCAGCCTTAGTCAGAGAGCAGGGACAATGGGACCATGGGCCAAGGAGAAACTGGCTTTTTAGAAGCTTCAAGGCAAGGGGCCAGTGAGATAGCACAATGAGTCAGGGCACTTGCTTTGCACGTGGCTAACCTGGATTTTGATCCGTGGGATCCCCCTAGCCCTGAGCTTTTACAGGGGTAACCCTGAATGCAAAGCCCTGAGTACTGCCAGGGTACTGTGGCTCCAGGCCAGAGACAAAACAATAAAAAAATAGAGGCTTCTAGGCAGACGGGCTGCCCAAGTCTGTGCCTCCAACCCTGCTGCCTCCTTGCACTGTCCTGAAGCTGGACGCACACAGCCGTGAGCAAGTGACTGCAAGTGAAGTGGCCGGACCAGACAGACATTCCAGTGTGAAGTGGTCAGACTGACCAGGGTTAGGGAGACTACAGGCTGGGAGGGACCATGTAAGGGCCCTGTGGTAAGACTTCCTGGTCCCCTTGTACCTGCCCAACAACAGTGGCCTCTGTCTTGTGTGATATTTTTACCACATGTTCAATCTTTTTTGGGGGAAGGGGTCACACCTGGTGGCACTCCGAGTCTACTCCTGGCAGGCTCGGGGGACCACATGGGATGCCAGGATTCGAACCACCGTCCTCCTGCATGCAAGGCAAACATGCTACCTCCATGCTATCTCTCCAGCCCCCACATATTCGATCTTGACCAACAAATGTGCCATGATTGGCAGTGCCGAGGTTTACACTGGGCCTCTGTAATGTTACTGGAACTCCCACCAGAAGGGAAAAGCATTTTAACCTCCGACAAGACCTACGACATACTGGCTCCTTCCAGGAAATGTTTGCTATGGTCTAGAATTCTAGAATGCTCCTGACAGCTGCCATGAGCACCAAATACCCCACCCCCAACCCCACACACACCACTCACACTCTCACACTCCCCACCCTCACCCCCACACTTTCTCACCCTCACACAAACTCACACAATAGCACTTACTTTGGTATCGATGGCAAAGCCCGCTCACCTTCTGTGGGAGAAAAAAGAAAGCAACTGAGGATCTGTGGATTGCTCGCCCACAGGTTCCAGGGCCAGTCTCCTCACGGCACAGTGTGACCACTTAAAGGGCACTGCCCAGGTGGCGACCGAGAGGCAAGGTTGGGGGAGTGGTTTCACAGGCCCAGAAACATTCTGAATCAGACCGAAGTGCTGATCACTGAGCATCAGAGAAGCTAACAGACCCACCCCGTGACATACCAGGAACAGTGTGCAGTTGGGGACAGGACAGCAGGAGGCAAGGACAAGTGTCATCCACCAGGGTATCTGCCTAACCCCCAGGGGACACAGTGACAGTGTATCTGGGGCTGTTCTCGGGGGCGGGGGCAGCACGAAGCAGTCCCTCCCATCAGGCACCCCACTGAGCCTCATCCAAAACCTGCCTCCAACCTGATCTTCCCCAGTGGAAAGAGTGACAGACAAGCCATGTTCAAAGGTCACAGCACCTGCTGCCACAGGTCGAGGCTAGGGGACCCCTTGGACACCCTCATCTCTAAACCTGGCACTCACACGGATTCTGGGCTGGAGTGAGCACCCCACCCTGCACTCCCAGGCCCCCCTGGGAGTGCTCCACAACCCTCACCTCAGAAACTTCCCTGGGATGGGGCCGGAGCAATAGCACAGTAGTAGAGCATTTGCCTCGCACGCAGCTGACCCAGGACAGACCTGGGTTCGATCTGAGAACAAAGCCAGGAATAACCACTGAGCTGCCAGGTGTGGCCCAAAAACAAACAGAAATAGGAACTTCCCTGGGAGTGCTTCCCACCTTGGAACTGTCCCCTCAGTGGCCACCCCCTGGGAGCAGCCCCTGAGCACCACCAGGTATGGCCCCAACATCAAACATGAGGAACAGTTGTGGCCCACAAACCAAACCAAACCAAACCCAAAAGGAAATGGGTGTGTTCCCTCATCCTGTCCCTCTGCCCTAGTGTCCCCATGCCCCAAATTCCTGTGTCCTTAGTCCACGGCTCTGTGATGCTAGCCCCCCTCCCAACCCCACCCCCCAGGATCACATGAGGGCTTTTTGTCTGTCGGGGTGTCCAACCCAAAAAAGGGTGCTATTTGTTGAAGGGTGAGGTGCTGGGGGTGAGCAGGTCTGCTGGGCAGTCCTGGGGGTGGTGGTGGTGTCCTCTGAGGGAATCAGTTCAGGCAGTGCAGGAGACCCTGGGGAGTCAGGCACAGGCTCCAGCCCTTGCCAAGCCTTCCTGGTTTGGAGGGACCCACTGCAAATCATGCTATAACCTCACTCAAGATGTAGGCAATAGGCAACTCCAGCAAGGTCAGGCAGGGCCAGGCATGTGGATTCCCCCCAAACTGAGGGTGTGTGTGTGTGTCTCCCCCTGCCAGCAGGAAAAGAAAGGACAGCCACAGCCTCTGCCGACCTCTCAGCGGCCAGGAGCCTCTGCTGCTGTGCACAGATGCAGTGGTGTGGACCCCATCTCCTGGCAGCACCTGAGACTGGTGTCACCCCAAGCAGCTGATTCACTGATAAGCCAGTTGCCTACATTGCTTTCCCAGGAATCAGTCTAATGCTAATGTTCGTGGGCCCCTGAGAAGCTAGAGCAAAGCCCCGAAGTCACTAGCACACCTGGGAGCTCTGCCTGAGGAGCCCCAGGACGTGGCACCCCTAAAAGCTGCAGCGTATCGCTTCACGAGTCAGGGACAGAGGAGCAAAGCCACAACGTGGGCACAATGGCGCCTCGGAGAGCCTGCTGGGAGACAGAGGTATCGTCCACCCTGGGGAGACAGGTGTCACCAGCCGGTTGGGTGAACGCAGTACCTGGGAGTCAGGCCTCAGAGTGGCAGAAGATACCAGGCAGCAATTTAACTCCTAGGAGGAAAACTACCACATTCTGGGGCCGCGAGGTGGCGCTAAAGGTAAGGTGCCTGCCTTGCCTGCGCTAGCCTTGGACGGACCGAGGTTCGATCCCCCGACATCCCATATGGTCCCCCAAGCCAGGAGCAACTTCTGAGCATATAGCCAGGAGTAACCCCTGAGCGTTACCGGGTGTGGCCCAAAAACCAAAAAAAAAAAAAACAAAAAACCTACCACATTCTGATTCCCTCCCACCCCCCACCCTGTCACTCTCTGGCTACACCAGAGGCCAACCTCACCTCATGGTCACCTGAGTTAGCATCAGCATGGAAAGCAGATGTGCTGAGCCCAGGAAGTTCCAAAAGCTGGAGTGGGACCCTCACACTGTGCAAAATAGGCTGGCGATGGTCCCCCAACACAAGTCCCAGCGAGTAGCGCTCTGGTGGCCAGGCAGGGGCCCAATCTCCCCATCCCCCAGGGCCTGCCACCATTCCCTCAAAACAGCTTACAGCCCCCTGCGTTCCTCCCTGGCTCAGGGCTTCAGAGATGACAGGGAGGAAGGGGGGGACTTTTGGGATGACTAAGGACACCTCAAAGAAGCTGGATTATACAGTAAGGCACTGTGCCTTGCACAAAGCCAGCCTGGGTTTGATCCCCAGCATCCTGGAGGGTCCCGAGCCCCTGCAGGAGCGATCCCTGAGCATTGCTAGAACACAGCTCTGAGCATCGCTGGGTGTGGTCCCCCCCCAAACTAAACACAAAACAGCAAGCAGTGGTGTTTGTGTGGAAACACTACTGAGAAAGAGTCCAGGGCCCCCCAAGGGAAGGTGCTTCAGGCCCAGCAGTCCCCAAGGCACTCACCTTTCTGCGGCCGGATGATGAAGGACTGTGCGGTGCCGCTCACCAGCCGGCAGTAGCCGTCGATCAGGTCGGCCATGTTCTCCGCGATGGTGAGGGACGGCGCGGTCACAGTCAAGGGCTACAAGGGGTGGACACAGACACTATTGTTCTTGGCCAGCAAGGACAGCTGTGCCGTGACATCAGAGCTCACTAGGCGTACCCTGTGCCCCGGGGACAGCAGAGAAGGCGGCACAGAGGTGGGCACACAAAGGACCCCAACAGGAAGGGAACACTGACCTGAGAGGTGCCCGTTCCAGAGTGGAAGGTGGAAGGCAAATTTCTGCAGTGTCGGGCCCCTCTGGCTCACTCTAATTAAGGAGGAGCCCAGCGCATGTGTCAGGCACAGCTTGTTTTAGAAACTAGGCTACTGAAGAACCTTCGGTGACCCCCCCCCCTAACGTTTCCAGAAAAAATATCTGGCACGTAGATGCCCAATGCTCTCTGGCACGTTCAGTGCATGGTGCCCAGAGCCAGACAGCAGCATAGGCAGGAGCAGGGAGTCCAAAGTGGCTGAATGCCCCCGAGCAGTGGCTGAAGGACCCTCCCTTCCAGGAGAGCCAAGCTCCCTCCTGGCCCACGACACCCACAGTGCCCCTCTCGGCGGCACTGCCCCACTTTTCATTTGGGGACAGTGAAAAGGAGGCCAGCGCAGGACGCTACAGGGCGTTTCCAACCAAGGCTTCTGGCACCAGAGCTCTAAAACCAAGATACCACAGCATCGCCCAGACACTGGGTCAAGAGGGGGCCAGATATCACCAAACAGTACAGGTGGGCTCAGAGGCCATGGCCATCTCTCAGAGGTCACATCAACTCAGGGGCACTGGTATGTGACAGCAGCCCATGCCTCATCAGGATCAACTGTGTGGGATATACTCACTTCCATAAATGACGGGGATGCTCAAGAAAAGGCTTTTGCTCAGGATGCTAGAGCGTCCATGGACTCCTGGGTAGTATAGCAAGTGCCAGAACTGTGGGGCACCTGGCAGCGTGGCATAGGTGGAGCAACACACAGGGAAGCAGTACAACATGGGGATTCCCGAGCACACAGCCGCAAACTGACACTCACAACACATGAGGGAAGGCTGAGGGGGACCGGCTGAGGAGCCCTTACCTCGGGGGCACCCGCGATCTTCAGTTGCAGCATCCCCTTCCGGTCCTTGTCCTCACTATTGGAGTACTGAATGGTCTGCACTTGGTGGAAGTCAGCCAGATGAGTGGGCTGGGGAGAGAGGCGTGGCCTGTGGGTCAGGCGGGCATCAGGCTCCTCCAGCATGCCTGGTAGTGTAGCCTGGGCCCCAAGACTAGAGGGTGGGGAGCAGGTGCATGTGGGGGGCATGGCTGGCAAGGGGAAGGAGTGACAAGTCAGCTATGGGAGACACTAGGCGGCACCTTTGTGCTGACTAGCTGGCCCAGGAGGGCGGGAAGGTCTGTGCGTGCAGGTAAGCCAGCAGACCACAGGCCGGGAACAGGCGACACACCCGCAAACAGGTGACAGCTGAGAGATGTCAACAGGCTGCTCCCACACACGAAGGAGCCAAGCTGATAATCCAGGGCCCTCGGGGCCTCCTAACTGTCCCACCACTACCACCACCACAGCATCTCTGCTCTCTGTTATGAACACTTTCCCTGGGTTCAGAGCTGGACATCTCAGCCATGAAAACCCGTTTTAAAGGTCACGTTCATACAAATCAACCCTATTCACAGCCATCAAGACCCCAACAGATCAAAAAGGTTTAGGAATCACCTTTGAATAAAAGAGCAACATAGGGGAACCCATGGACTAGAGCAATAGTACAGCGGGTAGGGCATTTGCCTTGCAAAGGCCAACCCAGGTTCGATCCTTGGCACCCCACATGGTCCCCTGAGCCTGCCAGATGCGATTTCTGACTGCAGGGACAGAAGTAATCCAAGTACCACCGGTATGGCCAAAAAAACAAACCAACAAACCAACAAACAAAAAAATGGGTGGGTGTATGTGGCCTATTTCCAAAGCTATTTAAAAATCAAACAAGACTTGGGCCCGGAGAGATTGCACAACGGCGTTTGCCTTGCAAGTAGCCGATCCAGAACCAAAGGTGGTTGATTCGAATCCCGGTGTCCCATATGGTCCCCCATGCCTGCCAGGAGCTATTTCTGAGCAGACAGCCAGGAGTAACCCCTGAGCACCTCCGGGTGTGGCTCAAAAAAAACAAAACAAACAAACAAACAAAAAAAATCAAACAAGACTGAACTTTCTTTTTTCTTTTTTTTGGTTTTTGGGCCACACCCGTTTGATGCTCAGGGGTTACTCCTGGCTATGCGCTCAGAAATCACCCCTGGCTTGGGGGGACCATATGGGATGCCAGGGGATCAAACTGCGGTCCGTCCTACGCTAGCGCTTGCAAGGTAGACACCTTACCTCTAGCGCCACCTTCCTGGCCCCCAAGACTGAACTTTCTAAACAAAAAAAACAAACTTTGTGGAAATATAACAGGGGCTGCCACCCATGAAAACTGTGAGATGCAGTAAAAGGTGCCCAGGAAAAGAGCTGAGGTACACAGAAGCCCTGGGTCTGGGTCCTGGTACCTACTGGTCCCCTGGACATGAGCCTTGGATCTGAGTTCTGGTCTCCAGGTGGCAACTGGCTAGGAGCAGGGTGGGAGGCGGTCTGATGTTTCATCCTGCCATCTCTCCCATCAGGGGGATGAACAGCCAAGCCTCTGGGTCCAGGAGAGGCTGAACTGGCTCCACAAGCACAGCTGAATCAGGACTGTCTGCCCACAGCACAGCAGAGCCAGAGAGGGCTGGGCAGGACAGTGACCAGGAGTCCCGAGGAGAGGGATGGGTGTGGGGCATGGCCCAGAGGACAGGAGGCAGGGAACATGGGGACAGGGATGGGGAGACAGAGAGGACATGGCGCAGGGAACACTTACATTGCAGCCCTTGTCTGTGAGGTAACTGATGCCTTCCTCAGGGCCAATGGCCAGTTCCACCGAAATAATCCAGCTTGACTTTGGAAGAGGAAACCAGAGGGCAGAGAGGCGGAAGGGAAAAGAATCGTCTTATAAGAAGACCCACGAACACATCTGACCCCAGAGCCAGACAGGCACCCGAGTCCCTTGGGGCCTGCTCAGACACACAAGTGGGAGATTCTGGTCAGGGAATCACAGGCTTAAGATTCAGTCTTTAGGGGCCGGAGAGATAGCATGGAGGTAAGGAATTTGCCTTTCATGCGGAAGGATGGTGGTTCGAATCCCAGCATCCCATATTGTCCCCCGAGCCTGGCAGGAGCGATTTCGGAGCATAGAGCCAGGAGTAACCTCTGAGTGCTGCTGGGTGTGACCCCCCCCCCCCAAAAAAAAAAAGATTCAGCTCTTAAAAGTCAGCAGGGCTTTTCTGTCAGAATACAAAGAACACACAAAGGTCCCATACAAAAAACAGAAAAGGTTCTCAGGTTGTGAAAGGTGCACAGCCTTTCCAATCAGTGTGACAAACACTCTTGCATGACAGACCCACTCGCCCACGGTGCAGCCATCCCAGTGCACTCACCACAGCACCCACTTACCCCAGCACTCGCCCAGTACACACTCACCCCCAGCGCACACTTGAAGTACTCCTTGTCAAATCTGTATACGGGAGACAGAATCTCAAAGAACTTGAGGATACTTTCTTCCCGGTTCAGGTTAGCGAACTGTCGGAACGTTTGCTGGATAAGTTTTCTTAGTGTTTTGGCCTGAGGAGTGAAACACAAACGAACAAGGCTCACCACCTTCGCAGGCAAAGCCCACAGCAGTGACCATGGACAGGGGAAGGTTTGGGCCAGGCACACAGCAATGACCACTGACAGGGGATGCGTCTGTGGCACCACTTACACCCATGCCGTTATGAGTGGGAATGTCCTTTCTAAGTCGTGGGTAGGGATGGCACCTTAACCCTCTACTGGCTGGTGCCAGGGCTTCCCACTTGCGAGGCAGTGCTTTATCCTAACCCACAGGCCTTTCCTTTCACTGGTCACTGTTGACAGTCCACTGGACTGAGCTGCCATCTTTCATTTCATTTAAGGTCCTTAACAGAGCTCAGGGGGCCAGGGCCATGACCTGCAACTCTCCAAGCAGGCAGGATGTTTCAGTCTAGGGGTAGTAACAAACCAGAGAATGGCGACTGAGGTAACATGCCTGGGGAGTGTGGCACTGCTCAGGGCCAATGGGGAGGATGTTGCAAGGTTCGAACTCAGACCCCCAAGCATGCTAGGCATGATCCCCTGTCCACTGAGTATGAGCCTTGTATCTGAACCATGAAGCTGCAAGGAAGCCATGCACAGACTGTAGCCTGCAGGAGTCGACCCTAAAGACCCTTCATCAGCTGGTTCCACGAGGGTTTTCTGGATCCCAGCCTGCTCAAACCCTCACATTGCACGCTAGAGGGAAGAGTAGTGCACTGAACTGCAGGAGAATGGGGGAGAGGGTTGTGCTCTGCAAGGGGAAGGGGAGGACGCTGTGCTCTGCTGTCCTTCAATAGGGATGAGCTGTCCAGAGTGAAGGCAGAGCAGCTAGCTGGGTCTGGCCTTTTTCTTGCCCCAAATACTCATCAAGGAACCAGGGACTAAGTCCTAGTCTAGAGAAGGGCCATGTGAGCTACGGAGATGCCGAGAGGCAGGTATGCTTGCATCACCAGCGAAGACTGAGGGGCTGACCCATGACTTCAGCCCTGGACTGAATGTGACCAGCAAATACCACCGTGTTGCCCACAGCTGCAGCGCTGGTTTCACAGGTTTGTCTCACCAATGTGTCTGGGACAGGGTCTGCTTCCTGCAAGCTCCACATACTGCCCAGCACAAACCACTGTGAAGAGAAGTCAGAGGCCCAAGTATTGAGGGACAGTGGCTCTGACATCTAGGGCACTGACAGGACGGGATGGACACCAGATTATCCTATAGCCTGTCCCTAGAGGAGTCCACCAGGGTATGCAAGCTCCAAACTGGACGAACAGAAAACCCGGAGGTACCTCCTGGGATCTCGGGAAGCCCAAGGTCTTTCCTGCTTTCTCTGTGAGAGTACATCACCAACTGCACCTTTCTAAAATCTCCTGATGCGAACCAACACACTCCCAGCACTGACAGACAAGCAAGCCTGTTCTTTATTTATAGTATCCCCATCTACTCTGCCCCTGCCTGGCCCAAAAAAGTGGGGCACAGACTACACTGCCACCAGGTGGCGAGTGAGCTGGCCACAGGGAGAACCATGGAGCCCCACAATCTTTGAAACTGAGCGAGAGCGAGCCATGGGATCAGGCTGAGCCACAGAAGTGGCTGCTACTCAGCTTTTCTGAGCTACTAAAACTTTCCTGTCAGTCTACCAGGTCTTGGCCAATGCTTCGACAGGCATGAGCTGGATGGGAAAAGGAAAGTCAAGTTAAAAGCAAGATGGCCCGGGGCTGGAGTGGTGGCGCAAGCCTTGAGCGTGCTAGCCTAGGACAGACAGCGGTTTGATCCCTCGCCATCCCATATGGTCCCCCAAACCAGGAGCAATTTCTGAGTGCAAAGCCAGAAGTAATCCCTGAGCGTCACCAGGTGTGGCCAAACCCCATTCCCCCCCCCAAAAAAAGGCAGGATGGCCCTTCCCAGTAGCTCCTCTGGGCACTGTGCACCCAACAGCTCACAGGGGCCACATCAGAGGGGCCCCTCAGGCCTACACATACCAGAAAGGCTGGGAGATGGGGAGCTGTGCTAGCCCAACCCTCAGGTTCAATGACCACTGGCGCTCAAGAGTAGGAGTGGGGCCGGAGAGATAGCATGAAGGTAAGGAGTTTGCCTTTCATGCAGAAGGTCATCAGTGAGAATCCTGCTTCCCATATGGTCCCTTGTGCCTGCCAGGAGCAATTTCTGAGCATGGAGCCAGGAGTTTCCCCTGAGCACTGCTGGGTGTGACCCAAAAACCACACACACACACAAAAAAAAAAGTGGAAGGGGGGAACAAAGCAATAGCACAGTGGGAGGATGTTTCCTTGCACGCGGCCGACCTAGGACGGATCTGAGACAAACCTGGTTTTGTTTTTTTTTCTTTTTTCCTTTTTTTGGTTTTTGGGCCACACCCGGCAGTGCTCAGGGTTACTCCTGGCTGTCTGCTCAGAAATAGCTCCTGGCAGGCACGGGGGACCATATGGGACACTGGGATTCGAATCAACCACCTTTTGGTCCTGGATCGGCTGCTTGCAAGGCAAACACCGCTGTGCTATCTCTCCAGGCCCGACAAACCTGGGTTTAATCTGGGTTTCCCACATGGTCCTCTGAGCTTGTCAGGAGTGACTTTTGTTTTGTTTGGCAGCCACACCCAGTGACACTCAGGTTACTCCTGGCTATTCGCTGAGAAATCGCTCCTGGCTTGGGGGCCCATATGGGACACCAGGAAATTGAACTGCAGTCCGTCCTAGGTTAGCACATGCAAGGCAAACGCCCTACCATTTGCGCCACCTGCTCCAGCCCCAGGAGTAACCCGAGTGACACTGGGCATGGCCCAACCCCCCAAAAAGGAGTGGAAGTGGGGGTTCTTCTGCTGGTGAATCTGCTTGTGAATGGGGAAACACTGCATCTTGTTACCCAGGCACTGGACAGCCACTTAAGAAAGCAAGAACGATCTACACCATTAGCTCCAGAAGTCAAGTGCCAGGGAGAAGCAGAGCCGAGGAGAGAGTGCCCTGCCCATTCCCTCCATGGGACTGGCAGGGGACACTCTTGGGGTGAGCAGCCCTTGCACCTCTGGCCTCAGTCCCAGGGCTCTGCACCCTGTCTTCCCCACACGGGTGGGGTATCTGAGGTGAGGAATTATGCATCACGTGGACATCTAATTCCACTCAAGCAAGTGGGCTTACCTTGACAGAATCCAGTAAACTCTTAGGGAAAAACCGCTTCAAACCCACATCCTTCCTGAAACAGAAAGAAGTAAGTTAACAAACACCACAGTCCCCAAAGTCTTTCCTGAAATGTAGAGAGAAGTGTGTTAGTAAGTACCACTGCCTTCAATGCTCATCCTAAAATGTAGAGAAGTGAGTTAAAATGTACCATGGGAGGCCGGAGAGATAGAAAGGAGACAAGGTGTTGTTTGCCTTGCATGCAGAAGGCTGGTGGTTCGAATCCCAAGATCCTATATGGTTCCCCCAGCCTGCCAGGGGTGATTTCTGAGCGTAGAGCCAGGAGTAACCCGAGCACTGCCGGGTGTGACCAAAAAACAAACAAACAAAAAAAACAAAAAAACAAAATGTACCATGGCTCCTAGTGTCCTTCCTGATACACAGAGAATTGACAAGTACCACATGCTACCATGCCCACTCTGTTAAGATAATGGCTCTGCTGCAGGAGCACAGAAGCAGCTTAAGGTACTTATTCTCCGGTGGACTGTTTGGGAAGCAAAGTAGGTCTAGCACTGTACTCTGAGATGAGTGGTGGAAGGTTCCAGAGCTCTTCACATAGCACAGTATAGCCCCCAGCCCCATCAGTGCCAAGTGGATAATGAATTTTGGGAATATACTAAGAGACTTTTTATATCTTGAATTAAGGCAAAAACCCAAATCCTAGAAAGCATTTTTGAGGTCTGGAGCGATGGTACAGTGTTAGGGCATTTGCCTTACATGCAGCTGACCCAGAATGGACTGTGGTTTGATCTCAGGCATCTCATATGGTCCCCAAAGCCAGGAGCGATTTCTGAGCACATAGCCAAAAGTAACACCTGAGCATCATGGGGTGTGGCTCCCCCCCCAAAAAAGCACTTTTTATTAAAAGGTTGCTATACCCAAAAAAGGTTTACAGAGAAAGAAATTAAGCGAATACTGTGTAAATGTCAAAAATCACCGTGACAGTCTACAGATCCCAGCACAAGATGTTTTGGTCTCATCAGACCCTCAAAGATTCAGCACAAGAAGCCAGCACCAGTTTCTACCTACTGTGGGATCTGTGACCATGCACTCTGGCCACTAGATGGCAGTCACATGCCTTAAGACAAGAGGATGTGGGTGTGTAGCTCTGGGACAGGGGCTGAAGGGGCCCAAGGACATAGAGGCAGGGGCTCAGGGACTTTGGGGACAAAGGGGCTAGGAATACACCTGCCACGGGGCATTTCAAGCAGAACTTAGGATTCCGGGGGGGGGGGGTTTTCCCGTGGATAGGTAAGACCCAGCCAGGGTGGCTTCCCTCCACCCTGGCACTGCACAGGGTCCCCAATCCCCAGGAGGCGTTCCCCAGTTCTCAGCCCTGCGGCCAGGGAGATGCTGTGCCCCAACTTCTCAGTGAAAGTAAATTCGCAGCAGCAGGGGCTGGAGAGATAGTACAGCAGCGGAGTGTCTGCCTTGCACACAGCCCATCCAGGACAAAAGGCGGTTCAAATCCTGGCAATTCCATATGGTCCCCTGTGCCTGCCAGGAGTGATTTCTGAGCACAGAGCCAGGAGAAAGCCCTGAGTGCTGCCGGGTGTGACCCAAAAACAAAAAGTAAAAATTCACAGTAGCCGGAGAGACAGCACAGCGGCGTTTGCCTTGCCAGCAGCCGATCCAGGACCAAAGGTAGTTGGTTCGAATCCCGGTGTCCCATAGGGTCCCCCGTGCCTGCCAGGAGCTATTTCCGAGCAGACAGCCAGGAGTAACCCCTGAGCACCGCCGGGTGTGGCCCAAAAGACAAACAAAAACAAAAACAAAATTCACAGTAGCACCTGGACTTGGAGCAGCAGGATACAGCGAAGAGAGGATCATCTGGGGTCACTGTCCATGGGGAAGCTGCACTGTGTGTGGTGACAGGACTCCATGAGGGGAGGCACCCTGGGACCACTGGGTGGCAGACAGCTCGGGACCATGGGTACCCCACACCCCACACGAACACAAGAGTGAGACACACAGAGAGGGAACAGTGCAGCTGCCGCCATCAAAAGCCAAGTGCTGACAGGAGGTGACTTCCACAGGGACAGCTGACCTGCATCAAGGGGCATCAGCTATACTCAGTGGCCAGCAGGGCAAGAGCACTCAAAGCTCTGCCTGCAGGGTGCAGGGAACACGGTGACAGGTCCAAGGGAGGGAGGGGCCCAGCACAGGCACAGGACAATCAACAGAGCACAGGAGCTTCCCCGTTGGGGCCCTGACAGGAAAGAGCTTCTGCGTCAGGGCCCGGATGGGGAAAACTGTCCATGATGGGTCTGAAAGGAAAGCTGAAACTGAAAAGGTGTCCAGGAGCCTGTGCCTGGAGTGAATCTCAGAGAAAAGGGAAGAGCTGAAGGACTAAGACTCCAGAACAGCTCAGTATGCACTGATGACTGTTGGGTCATTTCCAAACTCAAAAATCTATAGAAAAAGAAAACTAAAAGCACCAACCAAGAAATAAATAGCAAAATCCACACACCCAACTACCAGAAAAAAAAAAGAAAGGACGTGTGGTGTACCCCAAGACCCACCCATATCTGGGAGGAGTTTTGGGAACCGGATAATAGGTGTAACTACCTGCAAGACCTCCCATTTCTGGGAGGGGTCTGGAAAAGGATAGATAAACCTCTGAGCCAGGGGATTCGGGCCTTTGGCCGTTTCTCTCTTGGCCCGGCTTGGCTTCCTGGCTTTTGGATCTTTGGGCCGCATGGAGCCCAAAGGGAAGATGGCTAACAGGAGATAAGATGCAGGGCTAGCAAAATATTGCTGAATGCTTGAAAGGTTAACATAGGCCACACACCTGTGGTGGCTAGAGCATAAATAAAGATGATTCTTCCTGAAGCCTGCGTGTGAGTGATTTCACCTGGGCCTGGAACTCGCCGGCTGCATGGAGGTTGCAGAGCCATGTGGGCTGGATGGTATCCTCCACCATCCAGCCTCATCGTTAATTATTTAATGCAACAAGGACGGTAGAAATAAAGACAAACCAATTCAAAACACTTATCCCAATGAGAGGAAATAGATTCAACCTGCCCAAAAATGAGCTAGATTTAAGAAATCAAGCCCCATATACCTTATGAGATTACTACAGCTAAGCACAAAGGGACAGAACTGTAACAATGAAAAGAGAAAAGAAAAACCAGCCAAAGGCAGGTGAAATCAACTTAGCAACTTTTGGACAAAAAACAGAAGTCATGGGGCCGGAGAGATAACATGGAGGTAAGGCGTTTTGCCTTTCATGCAAAAGGTCATCGGTTGGAATCCTGGCGTCCCATATGGTCCCCCCGTGCCTGCCAGGAGCAATTTCTGAGCACGGAGCCAGAAAAAAACCCTGAGAACTGCTGGGTGTGTCCCAAAAACCACACAAAAACAAAAACACAAAACCAAAACAGAAGTCATCACTCAACACTAAAAACAAAATGAACCTATGGAGAGAAGCTTCCTGCTTCTTTGCTTACCAATAAAGGGCCAAAGTACCAAGCAAAAGACCCTGGCGGGGGTTGGGGGGACCCTCAGATTCTCCTTTCTCTCTCTTCTTATGAGGTTGTTCTCCTGCCTCCCGAAGCAAGACTCAGGTGTGGGCTGACTCTGAGGCTCTCTCAGTCCAAGGGGTCAATGATGGGAGCGATAACACAGCAGTACGGCGTTTGCTGTCCTGTCCTGTCCTGTCCCAGGACGAACGGTAATTCTATTCCTAACATCCCATATAGTCCCCCGTGCCTGCCAGGAGCAACTTCTGAATGCAGAGCCAGAAGTAACCCCTGAGCGCTGCGGGTATGACCCAAAAACAAAACAAACAAACGAACAAACAAAAGAGCCAATGATGCACAAATGCGAGTTCTGGGGCCTCCAGGGCTGCTCTAGAAGAGACTGGAAGACCATGTGGTGCCATGGACTGAACAGGGTCAAGGCATGCAAGATCAACACCTGCCCAGCCCCTCAGTCCATGTCCAGAGACAAAGATGCCAGGAAAGGCAGTCCTCATGCTCTCCGGAAAGAATGCTGGGGTTCTGCTTGTTTGGGATCACACTGGTGGTGCTCCAGGGCTCCTCCCATGCTCAGGGGACCATTTGTTACCAGGGCTCAAGCCCAAGTCTCCTGTAACAAAGTATATCTTCAACCTACTGAGAAAAAAAATTAAAATGGGGGGTGGGAGGGGACAGAATGATAGGGTGCTTGCTGGTCTTGCACATGGTCTATCTAGGTTTGATCCCCAGCGTCCCATCTGGTCCCCGGAGCCTGCTAGGAGTGATTCCTGGCACAGAGCCAGGAATAACCCGTGAGCACCACCAGGTATGACCCGCAATTCATTAACACAATTTTTAAGTGTTCTTGGCTGCTTTTCAAAGCCCATGTTCTCTGTCAAATACATTCCCCATCTTTCCTCTCTCTAAGCAAGTTTGACATCTTGAAAAAAATCAGTGTGTTCTTGAAACCACATTAGCACTACAAAGAGCCCATAAAGCAAATCCATCTATATGCTCCAGGACCTAGAGGCCTGATATGCACTGAATATGCAATTATTGCCACTTGGTTGGTGTCTGGGATCTGCTCACAATAGTGCATTGGGGAGAGGCCAGATGCTATTGAGAGATCCCAACAAGCACAGGTCATGCTGAGGTCAGTTCACAGGTCAGAGTACATTTTCAGAAAAATCATACAATTTGGGGCCAGAGCAATAGCACAACAGAGGGCGTTTGCCTTGCACACAGCTGACCCAGGACAGACCTGGGCTCAATCCCCGGCATCCCATATGGTCCCCAGAGCCAGGAGCTACTTCTGAGCCCATAGCCAGGAGTAACCCAAGCGTTCCCAGGTGTGGCCCCAAAACAAAACAAACAAAAAAGATCATGCTTTTTTTTTTTTTTCCCACGCACACTCGATTGTGTTAGGAAACCCTGCCTTTGTCTAAATTCTGGCATCTGATTTCTATAAGGCACTGCATCGATCCCGGGTGCTCGCGAAATAATCGAGTTCTTATGAAGGAGAGGGATCCTGGGGCAGAAGTGATAGCACAGCAGTAGGGCAATTGCCTTGCATGCGGCCAACACAGGACAGACCCCAGATTCCCATATGGACCACCGAGCCCGCCAGGAGCAATTTCTGAGCACAGAACCAGGAGTAACCCCTGAATGCTGCCAGGTGTGGTCCAAAACTCAAAATACAAAAACAAAAATAATAAATTTAAATAAATAAATAAATATCCATGGGTCTGGAGTGATAGCACAGTGCTGAGGGTGCTAGCTCAGCTGCACACGGCCAGTTCAGGTTGGTCCCTTGAACATAGCTAGGAATAATTTCTGAGTGCAGTCAGGAATAACGCCTGAGCACCAATGGGTGTGGCCCCCAAAACAACAACAAAATAAAAGAAATACTTCAAGTTCAAAATAATTCAACCCCAGCTTTGGAGCAAGCTTGGACTCACCTAAGCCAGGTCTTGAGTGAAACTCCACCCCCCATCCCACCCCCCGCCCCACCAAAGCTGTTTCTCTCTTCCCTGTTTGTAGCCGACAGCTGTCACCCCACAGGGTGAGGTGGGGGGCCCGCAGACACCCCCTCACCACTCATTCCTCAAGGACACTGAGCACCACTGTGGCCGGCTCAGGAGAGTAGAAGACCCTTACAGCCAGTGGGCCCCTGAGGACAGGCAGGGTGAGGCCTCTCCTGGGCTCCTTGCACACCCCATCTTCACACACTCGAATTCCTGAGACGGCCATCTTCACCTCGCTGCTGGCCATTTCCTCCTCTTGCTTGTAAGAGTGAGGCCGTCTCTTCACAGAGCATCTGGGAGTCGCACCGTCATTGTGTCATTGTGTCATTGAGACAGTGCTTAGCCCAGCTACGCGTCAGGCTCTCTCTCCCCAGATGCCCAGCAGTGCCAGAACTAGATCAGGGTTCGAGATACTCAACGAGGCACCATCAGATGGGGTGATGTGGGGGTGGCAGAGACCAAGGCAGAAAGAGCAGGGCCTGAAATCAAAGCTGCTGCTGAAACACAGCAGACCCAGTCTAGCAACAATAAACGTACAGGCTTTCACTGAGGCATCAAAGATGAAGCATACAACTTTCAGTTCAAGCTTTCAGCCTCGTTTAACTGCATTTAAAATAACCTAATATAGGGGCCGGAGAGATAGCACAGTGGTAGGGCATTTGCCTTGCATGTAGCTGCACCGGGAGGGATCCGGTTTGATTCCCAGCATCTCATGTGGGCCCCCAGCCTGCCAGAGCGATTTCTGAGTGCAGAGCTAGGAGTAACCCCTGAGCAACGCTGGCTATGGCCCAAAAACCAATCAATCAATAAAGTTTAAAAAAAAAAAATAACCCAATATAATCTAAGATAAACAACTTAATTTCACTGTTGGGAAAAGGTTTAAAATTTCTGATATCAGGGGCCGGGTAGGTGGCGCTGGAGGTAAGGTGTCTGCCTTGCAAGCGCTAGCTCAAGGAAGGACCGCGGTTCGATCCCCCGGCGTCCCATATGGTCCCCCCAAGCCAGGGGCGATTTCTGAGCACATAGCCAGGAGTAACCCTTGAGCGTCAAACGGGTGTGGCCCAAAAACCAAAAAAAAAAAAAAATTTCTGATATCAGAGCAACAAGAACCTCCAGAATTTCCTGGAATAAAGGGGGTGATCTTAATATTTTAGAGCTTAATATAAATCAGAAGTGAAAATGCTTTCCAATACAATTAAATCTATAATGACAACAAAGTTTATTATTATGCACATGCCATGGATATTAATTGGTCTTAAGACACTAACCAACACATTTCAATGTTTTCTAATACAATGTCTTCAGGAATTCTTTACTTTTCTTTTTTGGTTTTGTTTTGGGGCCATACCCAGCAATACTCCAGTTACTCCTGGCCCAGAGGCTCTGTTGGGGTGGGGTGGCGAGGGTTGCGAAATGGCATGCCAGGGATCAAACCCACGTCAGCCGGAGTCAAGGTAAGTATTACCCTCCTCACTGTACCATGTCTCTGCCCCAGGGATTATTCCTTACCCTGACTAAATATGAAAGCTCTCGTGCCCCGTGGCTCTGGGAGCTGCGTCCCAGAGAAGAACCCCAGAGAAACCGCAAACTGCAGACGGGCCTCCAAGGAGGGTCGGGCCTACAGAGCAAAGAACAGAGCCTGGAGCCTGCGGAGACTCAGATACTCACTCTAGCACTTCGTAGTTCGATTTCTTCTCCAGGGCATTGCCTCGCATCTCCCAGTATGATCGCCTGAAATCAAGAAGACGTGGTTTCAACAAGTGACAGGCTATGCACAGCTTGGACACCTAGCATCATGCCCCCCCCCAACCAGACCCAGGCCCCAAGGGTCAGGCTCGGTGGTGGGTGCCCTGACTGTAACCGTCACAGCTGGTCTGTCCCTCCTCAAGTGCCAGTACAGCAGCTACAGTGAGGGACTCAGTGGCAACAGCAAGGGACCCATGTCACTTAGGGTGACGACCATGGGATCCTGGAGCCATACCAGGGCCATGCAGGGTAGAAGGACCCAAGTCCATAAAGTGTGTGTGAAACATGGGGACTTAGGGGGCCACAGATGGCTTCACTGTCCTGGGGTGCAGGGACAACACCAACCACCAAATGATTGTCATCAGGCAGCGGTCAGTGTGGCAGCTGACTGGGGGAGCATTTTTGCCCTTGACATCCTGGTCACTTTTCTTTGGTCTTCTTAAAATAGGGGGACTAGATTGAAAATGGGCATACAAGCGGTATAGATCGCTCTGTGAGTGGGGGGATCCTCTCCTCTTTTCTGGGCTGGGGCCATACCCAGGGGTGCTGGGGATTGAGCCAGGGTGTGCAACATGCAGTATCTTCACCCCAGCCCATCTTTCCAGCTCATGCATCAAGGACACCAGAAGAGCCAGGAGGTGAGAGGGTTTGGGGGGGAGGGCTGGGGAGGTTCCCTGAAACCATAAAGAAACATATAGTTCTCTCAACTACTCTGAGATGGGGGGCGATGCCTCTCCTCCATGGCCCACGGAGCCTCCCTAGACAGAGGGAGAGGGCCCTCCTTACCGTATTTCGAGACAACCCAATTTCAAAGCAATTTCCTGGTCCACTTGGTCAGCCATCTCCGACATGTAATCGCTCTTTACCTACAAGAGACACATGAGACACAGACTGCTGTTGCAGGGTGTTGCACCCTCTACTTGCAGGTGACTACCTTTTCATTGGCTGCAACCAGGAGGAAGAGTCAGAAACGGGGAAGGGGCCAGAGAGATAGCATGGAGGTAAGGCATTTTGCCTTGCATGCATAAGGCTGGTGGTTCGAATCCCGGCATCCCATATGGTCCCCTGAGCTTGCCAGGAGCGATTTCTGAACGTAGAGCCAGGAGTAATCTCTGAGCACTGCTGGGTATGACCCAAAAACAAAAAAGAAAAAAACAGATACGGGGAAGAACACACATGTCACCCACCCTCTGTGGTTAGAAGGGCTGCTGAGAAAAGGCAAGCTTTCCCTGACTTCCTGCCACATCCTCTCCCATGCTGTCCAAGGGGAGACCGAGAGACCCTAGCCTTCCCCCAGCCAACCTTTGTATCAGCAGCACTCGCAGCCTCAGAATGGGGCAAAGTGAACGGCCCCATTTCAGTTCATCTAAGCTCTGCACTCAGGGCACCTCTGCCTGAGTACTCTGCAGGCTCAACAAGTATCTACTGTCAGATTGATATCACCAATGACAAGGGCAGGGCATGGCAGCTGCCGCCAGGTCTAAGGGGACCCACGAGGGGGAGGGGCACACTGTCAAAGGTAAAACGGAAATGAATACTCCTTATAGGTACTGAAACGATAGCACAGTGGGGAAGATGTTGGCTTGAATACAGCAAGCCCCGGTTCCATCCCAGCATCCCATATGGTGCCCTGCACCAGCACTAGGAGTGATCCCTGAGCATCGCCAGGGTACCTAAAAGTAAGAGTGGGAAGATGGGCCAGAGAGATAGCATGGAGGGAAGGCATTTTGCCTTGCAGGCAGAAGGACGGTGGTTCGAATCCCGATATGGCCCCCCGAGCCTGCCAGGAGCAATTTCTGCACATAGAGCCAGGAGTAACAACCCGAGTGCTGCTGGGTGTGACCCAAAAAACAACCCCCCCCCAAAAAAAAAAAGAGTGGGGAGGAGTTCCCTGATAAATCACAGATCAGCATCCTTAATTGATTCAATCTGGTTTATTTTTAATTCTCTTTTGCAGGGGTTAATGAACAACACCTGGTGGTGCTGAGGGAACCACTGCCCTGGGAACAGAATTAGGAAAACATTCATTCTAAACCTCAATTCAGTATAATGTTAGTCATGGCTTAGAAAGGAACTCTGTTGTTCATCAGGAGACCTTCAGTGAACAACTGCACTCAACTGTCTTAATTTTGGGTTTGGGGCCACTCCAGGTGGTCCTCAGGGGACCATACAGAACTAGGATCAGATCCAGGCCTCCTGCTCATGAAATGGGTACTCAGACCTTGTTTTCTCTTTGGCCCCATCCTCCATTTTTATATTATGGGTTTTTTTGGGGGGGGGGAGGGCATACCCAGCAGCACTTAGGAGTTACTCCTGGCTCTGTGGTCAAAAATTACTTTTAATAATATGGGATGTTGAAGAAATTACTCTTAGTGATATGGGATGTTGGAGTTTGAACCCAGGTCAGCCACCTACAAGAAAAACGCCCTCCTAGCCGTGCTATTTCCAGCCCCTTAATATTATTGATTTTAGGGCTAGAGCAGTGGTGCAGCGGTAGGGCATTTGCCTTGCACGCGTCTGACCTTGGATGGACCACAGTTTGATCCCCTGGCATCCCGTATGGCCTTCCAAGCCAGGAGTGATTTCTGAGTGTCTAGCATCAACGGGTCAGGCCCCAAATACCCCCCCCAAATTATTTAATTATTTTATTGATTGGTTTTGGGGCCACACCCAGCATTGCTCAGAGGTTACTCCTGGCTCTGCACTCAGAAATTGCCCCTGGAAGGCTAGGGACCATATGGTATGCCGGGAATCGAATCGGGTTCCTCCCGAGTCAGCTGCATGCAAGGCAAACGCCCTACCATGGTGCTATCTCTCCGGCCTCAAGAAATTTTAAGGACATGCACCATGCCTCTTATTATTAGGTATTTCCTAACACCCTTCACTTCGCTGTCTCTTGTTATTAAGTATCTCATAAAGCCATTCATTTTGCTGCTTGATGTTCAACTTTACATCTACAAGCTGGAGCAAAAATACTTATTTAGGGCCTCAGCTGCAGACACCAATTCCCAACTTCCTATGTCCACCTTCTGGATCGTTCTGAAGCCTCCAAACACACCCCACTCAGCCAGCTGCCTTCAACTCCCTGGGAACTCACCCGGCTGAACCCCGCCTGCCCCTGCAGAGGGCCCGGAGGTGCGGTGGCTCATCCTTCCCCGCTGCTGGTTCTGGGTGTTCCACCAGTTAGAAAACTTCTGGGCTGCTGCGGTCTTTGAGACAGACCAGTGTGTGCAAGCCCAGAGCAGCTAATCCTCACCCCCTCAGCCCCCACCAGCCCCCAATGACAGCTCTAGAGCGAGCATGCAAGAGGAACTCCAGGTACTGAAGGAGTTTTCCAAGCCCCTGGTCCTCCCAAGCCATACGTCATCCAGGCAGAACTCCTCAGCTAGGCAGAAGCTCTCCCAACAGATTTCAGACCCCTGCGTCGGGAGAGGAAATGCAGGAAGCCCTGTCTGCCAACGCAGAAGCCGGAGTTGCTGAGCCACGGGCCTCCCACCTCATCTCCTTCCCCTTCCTCCACTGCTCGGACCAGACACACAAGATTCTTTCGGGGGAAAAACTTCTCAAAGTTGCTCTCAAAAACCGTGGGGGGAGGGGGGAGAGTTCTCTGGACTCCTCTAAATCTCCTCCAATGGCCCATGGAGCCTCCCCCAAGAACATGAAACTTGCCAAAAAAGCAGTTAACAGATGGCCTGGCCAAATGCCAACCAGCTCTGCCACCTCCCCAACAGCAGCAGGAGGCAAAAACACAGATGGGGTCCAAACGCTCCGGGCACAGCTCCCCAAGTCCCATAAACCACTAGAGACATCAAGCTTAACACGATGGCCTTTCTCAGGGGCACTCGGTCACTACACGAACTCTGGTCTAGCTGTGAGAGGCTGAGGATTCAGGGCTAAGCGAGCCTCAGCAGTGCTGGACCTCCAGGGATTACCCACAGTGCTCAGGGGGACTGTGCAGTACCAGAGACAAAACTCAGGGTCATGTGTGTACAAGGCAAAGGCTCCAGTTTATCTCCTAAGGCCTACATGAACAATTTAAAGAGCCAATGGAGGAGCCAGAGCGAGAGCACAGAGGTTAGGACATTGGCCTTGCACACGGCCAACCTGGATTCGATCCCTATATGGTTCCCCAAGCCTGCCAGGAGTAATTCCTGAGTGCATGTGACCCCAGGTATGGCCCCAAAAAAAACAAAACAAGAGGCAAAAGGGGGATGTTCCTAGTAAATCTGAAGGTATTTGTAGGTGCACCTGGGGGCCAGCCCAGCTTAGACCCAGGCATCTTGAGCTAAAATCTTCAGCATTTTCCAAAGGCGCCTATTCAAGATCAGGCCCAATGGACCGAGAGCTCCTGACGGCACCGGGATGGAACCTTTACACTGCAAGCAGCACTGCTACCGCGCAAGCCTGCCCACTGCCTCCTTGAGCCTCTCATTAGTCAGTGTGGGCTCACATGCCCTGGAACATGGCAGACCAGAGCCACAACAGGTGGCCCCAACAAACACCCAGAACCTGACTGGAGCACCTTCAGGGTGAGCACACATGCACATTGTTAGGGCTGAGAACCCGTGTGCAGAAGCACAGGAACTTTTGTACATGGTATTTAAAAAAAGTAACTGGAGGGGCCCGGAGAGATAGCACAGCAGCGTTTGCCTTGCAAACAGCCGATCCAGGACCAAAGGTGATTGGTTGGAATCCCGGTGTCCCATAAGGTCCCCCGTGCCTGCCTGGAGCTATTTCTGAGCAGACAGCCAGGAGTAACCCCTGAGCATCACCGGGTGTGGCCCAAAATAAAAAACCAAAAAAAAAAAAAAATACACTCACTTGGGCCTGGAGAGATAGCACAGCGGTGTTTGCCTTGCAAGCAGCCTATCCAGGACCAAAGGTGGTTGATTCGAATCCCGGTGTCCCATATAGTCCCCCATTCCTGCCAGGAGCTATTTCTGAGCAGACAGCCAGGAGTAACCCCTGAGCACTGCCGGGTGTGACCCAAAAACCCAAAAAAAAAAAAAAAAAAAAGTAACTGGAGAGATAGCACAGTGGTAAGGCGTTTGCCTTGCATGCAGAACGACGGTGGTTTGAATCCTGGCATACCATAGGGTCCCCTGAACCTGCCGGGGCAATTTCTGAGTGTAGAGCCAGGAGGAACCTTGAGCGCTGGCAGGTGTGGACCCCCCCCCCCCCAAAAAAAAAAAAACCCCAGAGCAATAGCACAGCAGGAGGGTGTTTGCCTTGCACGCAGCCTACCCAGGAAGAACTCATGTATATTCCTGGTATCCCACAGGGTCCCCCAAGCCTGCCAGGAGTGATTTCTGAGTATAGTAGAGCCAGGAGTAATCCCTGACGCTGCCATATGTGGACCAAAAGCCTAAATAAATAAGACTGATCGATAGATTGTAAGATTGACAGGTAAAATCAACAACTACAACCACTTTAGTGGCAGTCGGGGTAGTGAGTAGTGTTTTTGTGTGTATCCAGCTTAGGCTCCATTCCCAGCACCACATGGCCTCCTATCCCCCCACCCGGCTTTTGTTTTTTTTTTTTTTTTTTTTTTTTTTGGTTTTTGGGCCACACCCTGTGACGCTCAGGGGTTACTCCTGGCTATGCGCTCAGAAGTTGCTCCTGGCTTCTTGGGGGACCATATGGGACGCCGGGGGATCGAACTGCGGTCCGTCCTAGGCTAGCGCAGGCAAGGCAGGCACCTTACCTCCAGCGCCACCGCCCGGCCCCCCCCCACCCGGCTTTTGAACATCAAGTCCCCCGGCCTGATTGGCCGAGAATCACCATGGAGTCCCTAGACCACTTGAGCAGCACAAAGCCAACCCCACTTTGTGGACTAAGGAAAGATTCAAAGGACCAGTGTGCCTGCTCTGTTGCAGGAGATACATGTCAAACCCAACACCACAGGGTCCCACAAGCCAGATGAAAATATCAGTGTTCGGGGCCGGGCGGTGACGCTGGAGGTAAGGTGCCTGCCTTGCCTGCGCTAGCCTAGGACGGACCGCGGTTCGATCCCCCGGCGTCCCATATGGTCCCCCAAGAAGCCAGGAGCAACTTCTGAGCGCATAGCCAGGAGTAACCCCTGAGCGTCACAGGGTGTGGCCCAAAAACCAAAAAAAAAAAAAAAAAAAAAAAAAGAAAATATCAGTGTTCAAGGGCTAGAGCAAAGCCACAGGGGGGTTGCCTGGTCTTGCATGCAGCCAACCTCAGTTTGACCCACAGCATCTCATATGATCTACAGTCTTGGGTTACACTGCCATAACTGTCATAAAAGGGTCTAGTCCTTGAAAACAAACCCCTGGTAACTGTCATTTAGAGGCAGTTGCCCAGGAGTATATAATCCCCAACTCAAGTTGGTGGTGGGGGGAGGCAGTGGTGGCAGCAGCACTGCTGCTGCTGGCTGGCAGTTTCTCCCAGGAGCTGGCTGCATGTCCAGGACAGATTCACTGCAAAAAACTGTTGGTTGTTTCTGCTATCTTCATCTCTAGTCCTCTCTGAATATTTGCCTAGGTCCCAACTTCTCCCCACCACCACCCCCCTCTCTGCCTGTGGTTGGCTGTAAGGCTGGCCTCCCTACCCTGCCTCCTGTTCCCCCATTAAATCCAGTCTCCAGAAAACCCCTTTCTTGTCAGAGTCAGGCAGCAGCCTCTGGCATACCAAGTGCATCAGGAGTCAACCCTGAGCACTGAGCCAGGAGTGAGCCCTGATCATGGCTGGGTGTGGCTCCCACACAAAACAATTCAGGAAACGTTCTACGTTTTACTTATAAAATCACCAATGTTGTGATACCAGAAGGCGAAGCTCAAGGCCAGAAACATTAAGGTCATGTCACTTCATTACTCTGAAAACCCTCCTTACCCTTTGTGGTCTCCCCCATTCTGGGTCTCCCTCCTGCGTGGCCTCAGGCTGAGGTCCATCATGACTGAAAGGAGCGAATGGAAGTGGGGTGCAGAATGGCATCTGGGCTCTCCACTGTGTGGACTTTGGTCAGTGTGGGATGCAGGATATATGGTCCCTGGTTGGGTCCTTGCCACACAGAGCCCCCTACCCCAACCCTAGCACTGTTAGGCGTAGGCCCAGAGATGCTCAAGCACTGCCAGGATGATCCGAGGCTTGTAGCACCACCCCTTGGTTCTTCCCAGGAAACCACCCCTGGCTTGATCGTGCCCCATGCAGCATGGTCAGGGCACTTGGCAGCACAAGTGAAGCCCAGGCCGGGCTCCTCCTGGCAAGACCAGGAAAGCAACAGATCCAACCTTGAAAGAGGCAAGGAGTAGGGGCAGAGCAGGTCACACTGGGACAATGAGCAGGGAGAAGACGAGGGCACGGGCACATGCCATGTCCTGCTCCTGGCGGCATCCTCATCATGAGCTCACGGATAGGTTACAGTGTGCATGGGCTTGGCCAAGAACAAACCTGAAACATGGGGGGGAGGGGCTGGTGTCTGAGAATCGAGGTCCCTGAAAGGTCACTGTGGGATAGGGAGAACTCTTCAGTCCTAAGGCCAGCCTGAAGCTGCCCCAGAAACCAAGGCAGCCAGTACCCGGCCCAAGGGCCACGCTCCACAATCACAGTGAAGAGTCTTGCAGCTGGGTAGCCCTGAGCTTGTCCACACGGTGACCAGGACCATCAAGGAGAGGGGAGTATGGAAACACTGCTGCTCTGTCCCCTGCGGGCCCACCTCAAATGTTCAGTTTCTACAGGCTTCACCCACACACACAAGCAGACTGACGTACTCCTGGAAATGTCTGTACTTCCAGCCCTGTGGGGAGCAGGACCCCTCACCCCGGGAATGCTGGGCACCCCAGATCCCCTTCTTATGGGGGTACCAGTGCCCAGTTCCCTTCAACTCCACCCAACACCCATCCCTTCATATGGACACACACCAGCCCTTCTCACACAGGCACACCTGCCTTCCTTACATACATACCTGCCCCCCTTCTCTCCTAAGTGCTATATGCTTCAGGGGGGCTATCACCCGGGTTCACACTGCAGTTTCTGAGGTCCTTTCTTTTGCCTGTCTAAGTGGCCATAGGGACCTCAACTCACTGTATTTTTTGGGAATCCAAACCATTCTTGGCAACGCCATCGCAGAAGGCAGAAGTTCAATACGAAACAGAAAGTACTCGGTACAGGGCACTCACTAATGAGTCATTTAATTTGGTTGATTTCTATGTTGCTGGCATTGAAACCAGGATCCCATCCATAAAATAGCTCCTTCACCTCTGACCTGCAGCCCCTGCCTAGTGAACATCTTTCAACGGCTCCTGATCATCTACAGGAGAAAACCCCCAAATCTCTCCAGGCCATTTGTTTTTTGTTTAGTTTTGTTTTGTTTTTGGGCCCAGACAAGGCAGCATTCAGGACTTAATCCTAGCTCTAAGCTCACAAATAATCACTCCTGGCAGTCTCAGGGGACCATGTGAGATGCCGGGGATCAAACTTAGGTAGGCTGCGTACAAGGCAAACACCCTCCCTGCTGTGCTGTCACTCGGTCCCTCAGGCCTGTTCTGCTAAGATTCCGATGCACTATGCTCCCTCTCTCTCCCCCAGGCTGACTTGGCTGTAACCCTCTTATTGATTGACAGAGCTGAAATCTCCTCAAGGGACTTGTAGGAACAAACTAGCATGTGCCCATGCGCCGCAGACACTGGGAACCACCACCCCGATAATGACCTATTAGTGAATTTCAAAACTGTGGGGCCACTTTTTACCACATACACTGAAGGGGCTTTCTTCAAAGCTGGCACTTCACTGCCAAAATGGAAAAGTTTTGCTCTTGTTCTAAGAATACTATCAAAAGTCTATGTGTAAGGCCAGTTCTGACAGAGACTTCTAGAAATCAGTG
The DNA here is from genome assembly GCF_024139225.1 of Suncus etruscus. NCBI lineage: Eukaryota > Metazoa > Chordata > Mammalia > Eulipotyphla > Soricidae > Suncus > Suncus etruscus. Next base: position 156,016,822 of record NC_064852.1, read on the forward strand.
AGACTCTTCCATTGGGATGGAAAACAGATAAAAGCTGTGTCCTTTAGGTCTCATGACACACAGAAAAATGCAGAGCTCGAGAGAACCCAACACTTTCCCAGTGCACAAGTAGCTTCTCGCCCCCCTTGGAAATGAGAGTAGCTCAGAACAGGACTCAAGCTAAGGAAACCAGTGTAGCAATAAAGCACCTTTTATACCTGCTGATAGAAGAAATTTAGAGTCGGCTTGTCTTCAGTAAACTGGTTTAGGAATCCTTTTGGCAAGTAACGAATTCTCAATTCATACCTAAAAATTAATTCACAAAAAAACAGAACAAGTAGGTGAAGTCGCATCTAAGTTATTGCTCACAAATACAACATTATTATTTTTTTTTTTTTTTTGGTTTTTGGGCCACACCCATTTGACGCTCAGGGGTTACTCCTGGCTATGCGCTCAGAAATCGCCCCCTGGCTTTGGGGGACCACATGGGACACCAGGGGATCGAACCGTGATCCGTCCTACGCTAGCGCTTGCAAGGCAGACACCTTACCTCTAGCGCCACCTTCCCGGCCCCCACAAATACAACATTATTGTAACTGCCAATTATCCTGAAATGAGTTAAAAAAGTTAAGTGTGAATGTTTCATTTCTCAGCACAGAAATGTACCTGAAGTGGGTTTCGATGTTACAGGGCTCTCGGGGCCCAAGAAATGTGTGGAAGCACCCCCGTTCCACCCCACTCACCCCTCTTTACACAGTGGCCCCTAATATGGCTGCATACTCCACTGGCTGAGCCTAGTCTGACTTTACCCCTGGTTACAAGTGCAGTAGAGTCAGAGAAGTCACAGTGACCTCCTCACAGGAAGGGGAAGGTCACTAACCCACTCCCATTCTCTCTCGGGATCCTAGACATGACACTGGTCTCAATAACTATGTCCCTCCTCCAAGCACGGACCATCGCTTACTGGCTCAAGATGCAACTTCACGGGAAAAGGACAAATCTTCCCAGAGAGTTCGGGCTCCTCTGCATACTGTTCATTGGGCATGCAGGATGTGGTGTGGTATGGATGCAGTATGTTTATGAACCATGTAGGTTAGGTGGAGTGTGCAGTGTCTGGCGAGCATACATGGCATGTTTGTTATATATTCCGTTATATACTCTCCAGAGAGTGTAGTGTGTATTACGTATGCGGTATATGTGTGCATATGTTGTCCGTGTACTGACTGGCGAGTGTGTGTGGCATGTGTGGTCTGTCTGGACGCGGTATGTATGTGCAGTGTCCGGCAACCCCATGCATTGGCCTGTCTTGGGGCCTTGTTGCGGGGATCAAATCTAAATGGAATAAAGGCCTTGAAATCAGACCTGAATCCTAGAGGTACACAGAGAAAACACAGATGGAGCGTTCCGTGATACTGAAGCCACAGCATCTTTAAAGATGAAATCTGGCCACGGGCCAAGCAAATAGATACAAAGATAAGCAACGATAACCATTGCACTAAGAAGCTTCTGTACCTCAAAGGAAACAATGACCAGGATCTAATGGTCCACAGATTAGGAGACATTATTTACCCAATACTCAGCTGATAAAGTGTTCATAGCAACAATAATATATAAAGCACTGATAAAACTTCACAAGAAAAAAAAGCATCTAATCCCATCAAAAATGGGGAGAAGAGATGAACAGAAACTTTCTCAAAAAAATACAAATGGCCAAAAGGCACACAAAAAGATGCTCTATTTCACTAATCATCAGGAAAATGGAAATCTGAACAAGTACCGTCTTACACCACTGAGACTGGCGCACATCAAGAACAACCAGATGTGGGGAGAAAAGAACTCTCGTTCACTGCTGGTCAGAATGTTAACTAGACCAGCATTTTTAGAAAACAATATGAACATTCCTCAAGAAACCAGAAATTGAACTTCCTTATGGCCCAGCAATAACATTCCTAGGAATACACACTATGGGACACCAAAGCACAATGGAAAAAATACCTCTGCACTCCTATGTTCAGCCACACTATTCACAATAGCCAAAATCTGGAAACGACCCAAGTGCCTAAGAACAGAGTGCATAAAGAAGTAATGGTACATCTACACATCAGAATACTATGCAGTCATTAGAAAGAACCAAGTCATGATTTGCTCCTATTAGGATGGACATAGAAAGCATTGTGCTGAAGGAAGCAAGTCAGAGAGAGAGGGACAAATAAAGGACGGCAGGGAGGGCGGTTAGGGCAGGAAAGAGACCACAAATGATCTAAGGTGTTGAAAAGAAGGAAAGTGATATGCATAATATCCCACCAGTAACAATACTAGAAACCAGTGCCTAAAAGGGAAAAAAAGAAAAGTGTCTGTCATAGAGGCAGGCGGAGGTGGGGTGGGGGATGGGAGAGAAACTGGGGACACCAGTGGAGGGGAGTGGACACTGAAGGGAGGTATTCAAACATTGTACCACTGAAACCCATACTAGAATACTGAAACCATGACCAACTAAGTCATAATGACTAAATAAATTTTTTGTAAATAAAATTCAAGTACATGTAGATGGGGCCCAGACTATCAGACACAGGAAGGGCACGTGCCTTGTAAAGCGCCAATCTGGGTTCCTGGCATGGCAAGCACGCCAGGAGAGATCCCTGAGTGCAGAGCCAGGAGTAACCCCTGAGCACCATTGGGCATGACCCAAAAACAAAACAAAAATTGTGTTTGTTAATATATAACTCACACCTTCATTTTGAGAATACACCTTTGTTTTGTGGCTGCTGGGGGCCATACTTGGACCAGGAGGTGTCAGGGAGTGAGCCAGGGCTTGGCATCTGCAGGATCTAAGCTCCACCCCTTGAGCCATAGGCCAGCCCCTAATATAAGCCTTTGACAAGAGAATATCTGGGACTCAGGGAGGCAACTGCCACCTTTGGGTCTCTGGGGAACAATTGTGCGGCCAGGGAACTTCCTGAGGCCACAAATGCCATGCTCACCCACTGCCAGATGTCCTGGCCTTGTGCATTGCCCCATGGGTGAGCTGTGGCTCCTGGCTGAGGGCTGTGAACCCTCAATCCAAGTTACCAAGTGTAAAGCCACTGTCAAACAGCAAAGAACAGACACAAGTGGGCAGCAGAGGAACAGGAAGGGACACAGCGGCCAGGCCCAGCTCTGAGGAGCCCTGGCAAGTACCTCAGATTTGAGCCTAGGACTTACAGGGGCCACTAGAGCCCACTGTCCCCCACACTCTGGCCTGGAATGAAGCCTGCTGAACACATATGGGCTCCGGGTCAAGGCTCCCAGGGCAGTGCAGCCCAATGCCCATCCACAGTTTCAAAGAGGCCACAATGCAGACTAGGCCTTCACAAGGAGATGCAACTCTAACAGGTGTACGACATGCACACATCAGACTCAAAGAGTGTAGCTCGTACAAGCACACGTGCACACACACACACACACACACACACACACACACACACGACACTTCAGCTCTGTGGGTGTATCACACATGTACATGTCAGCCCTTTCCCGCTATTCTCTCTCTCTAGCCTCCATACATCAATACACTCTCTCCAACCTGCGTCTTCTACCACAAAATGGATCAAAATGAGCAGCCATATATTCCCTGGGAGTCTCATCTCAAGAGAGGGGCACTTAAAAGTGTTTCCTTCTTCCATCTCCTCCACTCAGTGTGGAAAGACACAGCAGCTGAGAGCCGGGGACAGACCATGACAGAGCAGAGCTCCAATCTGCACCAGGACTTCAGCTGTGTGGGCTCCTGCCTCATTTCCAGATGCTCATCCATGGTGGCCAGGGGGGCACTTTTCCCAGGCAAGGGAACACCAGCCTTCTGAGACCAACTCTAGTGCCTCCACCCCAGAAGATGCCACCAGAGAAATGGTGCAAAGTCCTTGGGTGGATTCTCCAGGGAACTTCGCTGACTGGAGAAGTGTGGCCAGCAAAGGCCTCCAGAGCTGAGCTGGGGTGTCCTGGGCCTAAAAAGTCACCCTGACAAGTGGTGCCCACACCCCTCCCTTGGTTGCCAGGACAAGCAGGAGAGGAAGCCGTGGCAGGTCCAGTCAAGTCTGTGCAGGTGTGTGCATGTGTACACATGTCTTCAGGGAGCCACGCCCACGGGCCTGCCCCGGCACCTCATCTCCACTCCTCAGGAGGATGTGCAGTTCATGCTTCTCCTGCACGTGTGTATGTGTGTGCACGCGCGTGTTCAAGGAGCGATGCCCTGTGCCCTGCCATGCCACCTCACCTCCACTCTTCGGGCGGATGTGCCAGCTCGTACTTCTCCCGTGCGCTGGCCACACCCATGTCCAGGTGCAGCCAGTGAGTCTCCTCAGAGCGCAGGTGGCGCAAGCGGAATCCGTAGCAGGCCACATGCTTCACCTTGTGACTATCCACAATCTTCTGAATGATGCCCTGTAACAGAAGTGACTGTCAGGAACAAGGAGGCGATCCTGCACTCCCGTGGGAACACTCAGAAACCCGGAGTGGAGGAATCTCTTTTTACTCAACAGCATTTTCCTGAACAGGGAGAGGTGTGGAAGGAACGGAGGAACAAACAAGGCACAGAAGCTCGAAAAGTTTCCAAGCAAATACAGTTAACCCCACCCCAACCGAGCTCACTAGCTGGACAAAGGAGGAAAAGGTTTTCAGAGCAGCACAGAGGCCCGCTGTAGCCTTGGCGTTGTTTTCAGGACATACGGAACCCTGTGGCTCTTGAGGCATTATCTGGGTCTGGGTCTATGGAGATGTCTGCTCTCCCTCCCGACTCACAGGCAGCCCCCACAGAAGCCTTCAATCTCACACACCGAGAGTGCAGAAAAGGTGTGGTTCCTAGAGTAGGGAAAGCTGACAGAGGCTGCACAAAGACTGGAACTGAGAGTCCAGGGCCAGAGAGTTTATAGCAGCAGAAGATGTGTGCGCAATCAATGGGCAATCTGTGGGTGATCGGTGGCTGGTCTGTGGGGGACAGATGGGCGACTGTGGATAATCTATGGGTGATCTATGGGGTGAGCTGTGGGTAATCTGTGGATCATAGATGTGATCTTGGGTATCACTTGGGACAGGGCAGACTCTAGCCATTCCTCCCTCAAGGGGAACATCTCATCTACCACTGGCGCCCTTTCCACCAAGATTTTCTTCATGAAATGGCAGTAACATCTGACTACTAGAGAAAATCTTCCCCGACCACCAACTGAACCTACAAAACATACACACACACACACATACATAATGGGGCCTGAGCAGGGAGACTGTGCCTTGCCTGCAACCAACTCAAGCTTGATCCCTGGGTCCTTCAAGGACCACCAGGAGTAATCCCTGAATGCAGAACCAGGAGTCTGAGCACCACTAGGTGCAGCTCCATAACCCAAAATATCAGATCACACAGATGCCATCTTCATAGCTGGAGCCGCACTAGTATATACTTCATGGTATGAAGGGGTGTCTCTAAGACTTGGAGGACATCATCAGTCTGACCCCTGGAAAATGGTAAACCGAGGCTGGCACCCAGGGCTCAGCTGCTCCAGAAACAAGCAGAACAGAACAGGTCAAACAAGGGTATGATGGGACCAGAGTGATAGCACAGTGGTAAGGCGTTTGCCTTGTACGCTGCCGACCTGGGACAGACATGGGTTCAATCCCCAGCATTCCATATGCTCCCCCTCCCCGAGCCTGCCAGGAGTGATTTCTGAGCACCGAGCCAGGAGTAATCCGAGCACCACAGGGTGGGGCCAAAAACAAAAAACAACAACAGCAAAAACAGCCAGGAGTATGAGTCTGACCCACACACCAGAAGGCCATAGGAACAGGCCAGGGGCTGCCTGCTGGGGCGCCTGCAAATGACTCCCCAGGGCCACAGCGAAGGGAGGGAGTGACCTGGCAACAGGAGCAAAGAGCTGGGCAGCTCCCCAGAAAACACCCCCACAGCCTGCTGTCACACATGGAGACCCAGAATGAATGGTCGCGGATGCCCGGCCAAGCTGGCATGAGCCCAAACAGTGGCTCTGAGCACTGGCTTGGTGGCTGGCCTGGCGGCGGGGTCCCTGCTTCCCGGAATCCCTCCACAGCCAACTGCCAAGTTCCTCCAGTCCTGAGGTGCCAAGGACAGACTGTGGCACCCCTTCCAAGCGCCCACAGAACAACTCTGTCCCGCAGCTCTTACCCTGACGTCAGTGGCGTCTCCGTGGCGGATGATGCTGGCCCACGTGGTGGGCTCGCTGCTGCTCTCAAAGTAGTGGAAAACCTTGAGCACCCGCTCCATGGCTCCCGGGGAGCGCTCGGCCCCCACGTTCAGGTGGGTCTTGGTGCTGGAGTTGGGCGTGTGGTTCAAGTTCGGGTCAAGGTAAGCGGCTGCCATGGTTCTGCGTAATGGCGGGAACTGGTCATACTCTGTGGGAGAGAGAAGCAACTCAGCACACAGGCCAAGGGCCTGCCACCCCCAGAACATCACTCTTCACCATCTTCTCCAAGCAGGGATTCAAACCCCCCACATGGAGCCAAGGCATTCCCACCTTGTGCACCCCTCTGGCTGCTTCTCTAAAGGCCGGGGAGAGGAAACAGGGAGCTGAGAGATACCTGAACTATACAACCCACCAGGAGTTGGGCCCAGGGGTGGTGAAGTAAAAATAATAAAAATAAAAAAAAAAAATAATAATAATACATAATAAGGATTTTGGGGGTGTAATGAGTCCAAATCCTCTGCTGGCTATGAGCCTGTGACTGAGCTCCCATTTTATTTTTATTTTATTTTGGTTTTTGGGTCACACCTGGCAGCACTCAGGGGTTACTCCTGGCTCTACGCTCAGAAATCGCTCTTGAAAAAAAAAAATTGCTCTTGGCAGGCTCGGGGAACCATATGGGATGCAGGGATTTGAACCACGGTCCTTCCACATGCAAGGCAAATGCCTTACCTCCATGCTATCTCTCCAGCCCTGAGCTCCATTTCTAACTGCTGCTCTGGCATCTGTGGGGTCTCCCAGGAAAGTGATGGGGTGGCTCCTACCTGAGATCACGGTCTTTGCTCCCCACACTGCCCCAGCCCAGCATGGCTCCAACTTCAACTGCTTCACGTCCCCCAGACCCTAATTAGACCCCACAGCACCCCAAATGCCAAGTGTGTGCCCAGTGCAGGACTGTGGATATTCAACACTGGGAAGACAATGTGATGGGGGTGGGGCCTGGACCCACACTCTGAGGTGCGCAGACTGGATTCTGGTGTGCACACGTGTCTGCCAGAGGTGCAGACTAGGGGTAGGGGAACCACCAGAACAAACGAATAGAACAGATCCTGTAGCACACACATGTCCACCATAGTGCATACAGGACCCTGGTGCATATACATGTCCACCACAGAGCAGAAGGAATTCCCAGAGGGAGAGGAAAGAAGAGAAAAACAGCAGCCTTCATGTTAACAAGGGCAGGCGGCAGGCTGGAGGGCTGCATCCTCTCTGCATGCTGATAACAAGCTAGTGCCCCACCCAAAAAAAATCCAAAACAAACAAGAAAGAAACTACTTCATCTGAAATCCGGCAACATATAAACAAACACATCATCATCAGGGGCCAGAGCGATAGTACAGCAGGAAGGACATCTGCCTTGCACAGGGCTGACCAGGATTATGTTCCTGGTATCCCTTATGGTCCCTGAAGTCTGCCAAGAGTGACTCCATAGTGCAGTACTGAGAATGCCCCTGAATGCCTCTGGGTGTGGCCCTAAAACCAAAACATATTACCATCAAGTGGGGCTGCCTCAAGAGCAGAGGATTGGCTTGACAACTCAAAGGTAACTCAACACATTTCAAAACAAAAAGCTATAGGGGCCTAGAGTGATAGCACAACGGGTAAGGCTCTTGCCTTGCATGCAGACTACCCGGTTTTGATCCCCAGCATCTCATATGGTACAAAGAACCTGCCAGGAGTAATTTCTGAGTGCAGAGCCAGGAGTAACCCCTGAGCATCGCCAGGTGTGGTGTGCATGAGCACGCGCACACACACACACACACACACACTCACACAGACACACACACCCCCCTCTGAAAATCTCTTTTGATCAAGTCAATAGGAAAAGAGCGGAACAAAAAAAAGAGTACAGGCTTAGCAGAAAGAGAGAAAGCCCTTCACGGACGCACAAGAACGACCCTGACCCCTGGAAGCACAAGCGTCCCCAGAGCACAACACAGAGGGATCCCCGACTACAGAGCCCCAAGTTGCAGCTGGGTGCACCTCCCCAAAAAAGGGGAAAAAATCCTTAGGGAATTAGGAACGAAAAGGAAAGCCTCTGAATGAGATGAAAGACAGGGAAAAGACAAGACTAGTAGCAAACCTTACTGAACATTCACTTCCACCCCTCCCCGGCCCCACTTCACAAAGGCAGAACAAAAAGATAAAAATGCCTGAAAGACTCAAGTGAAAAGAGCTATTTGCAGATGACATGATTACAGGTTCTTATAAGCTTCCTACTTGCTCAAACCAACCACCAGAAATAAACACAGGCAGAAGGAGGCCACAGGACACACGAACGAGTTCATCTATTTCTCTTTCTCTCGCTTGACTTTTGAAGCTACACCTGGTGGTGCTCGGGGCTTACTCCTGGCTCTGTGCTCAGGAATTATGGCAGGCAGTGCTCAAACCAGGGTCAACTGCTTTCATGCAAACACTTTACCCAGAGTACTATCACTCCAGCCCCTACATTGATCTATTTCTGTACCCTCGGTCAGAAATCGTAGAGTTAAATATAGCAGCAAGATAAAGTCAGACCAGGGATGCGGGCCCCGAATGCATGAGACCTGGGCTACAGTCCCCAGCACCAAGCACTCTTACACACACACATGCTCATCGGCAATCCCATGTAACACGTGCACACACTCACACAACACACTCAGACACAAACAACACACACACAACACTCACCAAAACACATTCATTCATACATACCCAACACACAAACAACACGCAACTGCATTCAATTCACACATTCACATTCACACAGTCAACTCACAAGCACACAATACACAAATACATCAGATTGCACACATGCCCGAAGCCTGATACAAGTCACTTCTCTCGCATTGATCTACTCCCTCCATATGGCCCCCTCGTAGCAGTCAAGCCAGTTCAATCAAGTCTAGAGATAGTAGAGCTGGGTTGCTCCGATCCACGCCCGAGGCTCACTCGACACTGTCAGGAGCTGACACGAGAGTTCCACGGACATTTACAATGAAGCGCACAGAAAATAAGCCAAACCCACAAGAACCACAGACTGTGCCGAAGCTCGATCTTCTCTTCCCCCGAAAAACTCACCACAAGGGCTTCCTCCAACCTCACGCTGGTGGGAGCCCTAACATTTGATGCAGGAGGAAGATCAAACACAAGCATGGGCGTGGGCAATAGGTGCAAGTCCAACTCTGGCACTAGCCCATGAGACAGCATGGCCCAGGTGGCATGAATAAGTGGCAGGCACAGCCAGCCCATGACAAGAGGCCTGGGTCAGGAGCAGAGTGTGTATCCTAAGGTCCCTGACACAGCCCCCAACGTCAGTCTTAGACGTGAGAGCAAGTACTAGGGCGGAAGAGACTCTCAGACACCACTTAAAACAAAGCCAAAATGAGTATGCAAATTTTTGTTGGTTTTGACTTTGGTTTCTGGGCCACATCTGGCAATGCTGAGGGGTTACTGGCCCTGTACTCATCTCATGTGCTAGCTTACACTCTGCTTTTGCCTGTGGTAAAGGCATTCCCCAACTTCCTCTTTTTTTTTTTTTACCACACCCTTTGACTTGAGAAAGTCCACCTGATCTCACTCAGCCCTCCACCTCCAGTTGAACTGGAGAAAATGAAGCAAATGACTCCACGATTCTCTCCTGACTGGCTTGGTTTATTCATTCTTCACAGCTACCCTGCTTCAGATCTCTTCACCTGGGGTTAGAAATACGACGTGTGGCAATTTCACAACTGGAGCCTAAACAGGGACCCAGGGACCCAAGAAGCCTCTAACAATGGTGAGTGACGTGACCCTCTGGTGGATAATCACCGAGACGGCATCCTCAAGCTAGATATATACCTGCAGAAAGGTTCTAATGTGATGTTCACAGAAGTCTATGAAAAAATGTTGTGTTGGGGCCAGAGAGATAGCACAGCGACAGGGCGTTTGCCTTGCATGCGGCCGACCTGGTTCGACTGGGATCTGGTTAACTCCAGGTATCCCATGTGGCCCCCCAGCCTGCCAGGGGTGATTTCTTTTTTTTTTTTTTTTTTTTTTTTTTGGTTTTTGGGCCACACCCTGTGACGCTCAGGGGTTGCTCCTGGCTATGTGCTCAGAAGTTGCTCCTGGCTTCTTGGGGGACCATATGGGGCGCCGGGGGATCGAACCGCGGTCCGTCCTAGGCTAGCGCAGGCAAGGCAGGCACCTTACCTCCAGCGCCACCGCCCGGCCCCCAGGGGTGATTTCTGAGTGCAAAGTCATGAGTGATCCCTGAGTGCCACTGGATATGGCCCAAAAATCAATCAATCAGTCAATCGTTTAAAAAAAAAAGGGGGGCCGGTGAGGTGATGCTAGAGGTAAGGTGTCTGCCTTGCCAGCACTAGCCAAGGAAGGACCATGGTTCGATCCCCCGGCATCCCATATAGTCCCCCCAAGCCAGGGGCAATTTCTGAGCGCTTAGCCAGGAGTAACCCCTGAGCATCAAATGGATGTGGTCCGGAAAAAAAAAAAAAGAATATTTCCTCACCACTTTACTTGCCACCAAAGATTGTTTTTTTTTCTTTTTATTTCCCCAGCTCTTAACAGTGCCTCTGCAAATTAACAGCCTCTAGCTCCTTTCTGGAAGGTTTCTGCCTCTTGCAGAGAACAGAGCCCTTCTCAATTTTTGAACAGAAAAGGGTGAATTGTTAGTTTACACTCTGCTTTTGCCTGGGACAGAGGTGTTCCAACTTCCTCTTTCTTTTCACAAGCCCTTTGGCTTGTGAAAGTCCACCTGGATCTCACTCAACCCTCTCCTCCCCAAAGAGTGTGTTAGGCTGGGCACTGGGGAGAGACCATGAAGTGAGAAGCAACCAACTCCAGGATTCTCTCCTGACAGGCTTGGTCTATTAATTCTTTGTGGCTACCCTGCCTCAGATCCATTCACTGGGGTTGGAAAACAGTAAGTGGGGTGATTTCACACTCAATAATTACCCCAGAGGGCTTGAGGGGCCAACCATCTGGAACACCAGGGATGGAACCTGGGTCAGCAATATGGAAGGCAAACACCTTCCCTGCTATACTATCATTCTGGCCCCTGAAAACTGTTTTAAAGTTAGATTTTCTCTAGGGGCTGCGTGAGGTAAAGAGGTCTTTGAGACAAAGGTGGTTGGTTCGAATCCCGGTGTCCCATAGGGTCCCCGGTGCCTGCCAGGAGCTATTTCTGAGCAGACAGCCAGGAGTAACCCCTGAGCACCACCAGGTGTGGCCCAAAAACCAATAAAAAAAAAGAGGTCTTTGTAATAGTTCTCATTCATATCTGTTCTGGTTGCCTGGGGAGGGGAAGGTGCTGTTTGGAGCTGAATAAATGGGAGGCAGGAAAGCTATGGGAGAGAGCTTTTTTCCTGCAGGCTTGGGGTTCCTTCTATGAAGCAAGGGGCTTGTTGGTGAACTGCTTGTAGTGTGAATTTCTTTTTTTTTTGGGGGGGGGGGGGTTTGGGCCACACCCGTTTGACGCTCAGGGGTTACTCCTGGCTATGAGCTAAGAAATCGCCCCTGGCTTGGGGAGACCATATGGGACGAACCGCGGTCCGGTCCGTCCTACGCTAGCGCTTGTAAGGCAGACACCTTACCTCTAGCGCCACCTTCCCGGCCCCGTGAATTTCTTGCCTCTTATAACTTTCATATCTGTGTGGATTATTTATTGCGGACTACTACAACTGGAACAGCTTCCCTCCCTGGACAGGGGATACGGGATTTCCATTTCCCTTTTGGGAACTGGAACAACCAAACCCTAACCCAACATCTGAGCAACCAAACCCTTCAGGCCTGGAGTAATAGCACAGCGGTAGGGCATTTGCCTTGCAAGCAACCGACCCAGGACAGACCTGGGTTCAATCCCCAGCATCCAGTATGGTCCCCTTAGCTTGCTAGGAGAGATTTCTGAGCACAGAGCCATGAGTAACCCTGAGAACTGCCAGGTGTAGCCCCCCCTTCAAAAAAAAAAAAAGTTAAGATTTTTCTCATTATTTAAAAAGTGGTGGGCCCCGAGAGATAGCACAGCAGTGCTTGCCTTGCAAATAGCCGATCCAGAACCTAAGGTGGTTGGTTCGAATCCTGGTGTCCCATAGGGTCCCCTGTGCCTGCCAGGAGCTATTTCTGAGCAGACAGCCAGGAGTAACCCCTGAGCACCGCCAGGTGTGACCCAAAAACAAAACAAAACAAACAAAAAAAAGATTATTTAAAAAGTGGTCATCAAGAAAACTATGAAATTTACAACAAACTGCTTACAGTTTCAGCAATTACATGAGTATGAAATCAAAGGTTTTGTTTTGGGGGGATTATTTTGGGGCAGCAGTCAAACCTGGTGGTGCTGAGAGATCGCTTGTGGCAGGGTTTAGGCGCCCCTTCCTATGTGGTACTAAAGATGGACCAGGTAGGCTGCATGTAGGGCAAACCCTTTAGTCGTGCTAAAATATTGTCCAGTGTTTGATAACAAAGGGGTGTAAAGAGCAAACAGTGTGGAGGGCCACGAGGATCGCCAGGGACCAATCATCGACAGCATGCAAAGCCAACAGGACCTTGGCACCACCTGACCCTAAGCACTGCTGAGTATATCCCCAAGGCCTCCCAGAGTACCATGTCAAGGCCTTGGCATTGCGGACATCCTGCAGTCACCACCTGGGATGGGTCAACGCACAGGACAAAAGCCCATAAAGCCCTGCCACCCTTCCTGGATCACTCCTCATGATCCTTGCTACTCTCCCATTGTTCTGAACAGCAATAGCTTCTTACTTCCTTCCCTTCTTCCTTACTTCCCCTCCTTCCCTCTTCCCTCCCTGCCTTCCCTCTTTCCCTTCCTCCCTTCCCTTCTATCTTTCCTTGTGCTCCCACAGCACTGTGGCCTTAGAATAGGGTAGGAAGAGCACAGGACACAGAGTAGGACCAGCAGGCAGTCAGCAGCAGGGAGGACACAGCGGGGCTCATATGTTACTGCAGTGGAGATGTGGGCCAGGATCCTGAAAGTCAGCAACTGTGGCCCACACAGTCCCTCCCGCCTGAAGAACTGGACACCAAATGCCAAGTTCCCAAAGGGCACCAGAAGGAAAGGCCCCTCCCGGCAGCGCCCTTTCCAGGCAGGCACATGTGCACAGAGGCCTCTGCTGGCCATCTCGGCCCTGGCCAGTAGCCCTGAGGGGGCGCCCATCAATCCCCACAGAGATCAGGGACTGTGTGCAACCCCACTTGGCCCACCCCATGAGAGTGGGGTTGCCCAAACACACAGACCCTCAGGTTTCCCCACCAGCCAACCAGCTATCTAGTGCCAGGTGTGGAGGCAGACCCCTCTGCTGCCAGCAGCATTGTCAGACTTCCAGAGAAGGGCAAGGGGTAGGGTTGGGGGCCCACCAACACGCCAGCACAGCACAGCCTAGTGACTGCACATCGCCTGGGGAGGGTGCCCCCACTGGCCCCCCACAGCTAGCTCTAATTCAGCGTCTCATGGATCGTCTGAAAGTGGGGCACCGCGGGGGGCAGGAGAGCAGAGCACGGCTGATAAAATCAAACCCAGGTCTCGGTCTCGAATGTCTGGCTGCAAACACAGATTTGTGTGTATTCCTCAGCTCTGAGCTTCTCACTGTCTTTGCCTAAAAATAGTTACCTCTACACTTGGAAATAGCCAATTGCACCACAAAGCAAAAGCAGCCCTCTCAGCATAGCAGAGGCACCAGGAGGAGATACGCCCCCTCCTGCCCACCCTGGGAGTGAGAGGGAAGGGTTGGGGGTCTGTGGGAATACAAGTGGAATGTGCAGCCCACAGAAGGTGGGGAGGGTTGGGGTACCCTGAAAATAAAGCTGTTCTACCCCCACCTCTGTCAAAAAGCACATTTCCACTCATTCAGACGCCTCCACACAATGCTGTCAGCACATGGCAAGATCCAGCACCTGTGTCATGCCCTCAAGCCTCCTCACCAATTTCCTGATCCCAGCCACAGGGGCCAAAGGGGATCGGGCAAGAGCGATAGCACAGCATGCAGACCCTGGTTCAATCCCCGGCATCCCATAAAGTCAGTCCCCTGAACACCAACATGAATAATTCCTGGGTGCAGAGCCAGGAATTACCCTCTGGGCACAGTCCTGTGTAGGTCCCGTCCCCCCCCCCCAAAAAAAAGCTACTTCAAATTATGTTTTTCTTTTGACATTGATCTTATTCAGTGATTACAAAGTTACAAGGTAGTTCAAGGATACAGTGTTCCAATATCTTAAGATTTCAGTCGTTGAGACCAAAGAGATAGGTATGTGAGTAGGAGTTTCTTGCCTTGCACATAGCCTGCCCAGGTTCAATCTCCTGAGCACCGCACCCCAAAGAAAGAATCAGTAACTAATTATAATGATTACAAGTCCCAAAACCCAGGTTCGGGGATCAAGAACCTGGCTCCTAGTTAGGTTTCAGGGCTAAGGGCCTAACCAACACTTGCTTTTTTTTTTTTTTTTTTTTTTTGGGTCACACCCGGCAGTGCTCAGGGGTTACTCCTGGCTGTTTGCTCAGAAATAGCTCCTGGCAGGCACGGGGGACCCTATGGGACACCGGGATTCAAACCAACCACCTTTGGTCCTGGATCAGCTGCTTGCAAGGCAAACACCGCTGTGCTATCTCTCCGGGCCCCTAACCAACACTTGCTCGCAACCTGACTGCATCATGCAAACTAACCCTGAGAAAGTGACTGTCCCGGACAGAGAAGAGCGAGTGGGAGGCAGAGCAACACTCTTCTCCCAGGAGATGAAACAAAGAGGCAGGCATCAGTCCCGGCACATCTACCTTGGAGAGAGTTCAGGTGTCACGCTGGGCCAGTGTGTGAGGCCCAGGGGAGGGTAAGAAAGGATCTAGGGCTGAGCTCAGACCGGCGTGTTTGCCTTGCGCACAGCCGGGTTCACTCCCAGTGTCCTATATGATCCTGAGCCTGCCAGAAGTGACTTCTGAGTACAGAGTGGCCCTTGTGCACATTTGTGGCCCCAAAGCAAAACAACAACAAAGGAACTACTAAGAGTCTCCAAGGAACGGCTGGTTCTGCAGCTCTGAGCTCGCTCGCTTCCCCACCCCCACCCCAACTACCAGGAGGTCAACAGCCAGGCCCACCGAGACCTGGTCCCCGGATCAGGTGGTCCTGGGACTGAGGCGGAAGCAGCTCAGTTCTCAGTTTCCTGTGTCCGGGACGCTGATGCTTGGGGCAGGGAGAGCAGGCGTGGGCAATACTTGCGCACCCGCCCACTCACACTCACTCACTAGACAGCAGTGCAGGGCTGGGTGCACAGCAGGGGCTCCGAATGCAAAACTGCTCTTTGGCTGAGTCACCCTTCTGGACGCAGATTCCGCCTCTCAGTCACACGTGAGCTCTCGGGCAGTATAGGGCCAACAGGGCCTCTAAGACAAATACTGTATTAATGGTGACAATAAAAAGGAGATGTTGGGCCGGAGAGATAGCATTTGCCTTTGCAGAAGGACGGTGATTCGAATCCCGGCACCCCACACGGTCCCCTGTGCCTGCCAGGGGCGATTTCTGAGCATAAAGCCAGGAGTAACCCCTGAGTGCTGACGGGTGTGACCCAAAAACAAACAAAAAAAAATGAGATGTTATATTTATATTTTACATAAAAAAGAAAAAGAAAAACCGACCTTAACAACAAACACAAGACTATCAGTCACACCTAAAGAAGCATGCAGAGCCGGTCAGTAAGAGCGTTCGTTGGGTTTCATTAACAATCCTCTGTAGAGATGAAGAAAACCCATTTCAAAGTATGAAAACGACGCTTACTGTTTTACCTAATTCAACTTAAACTTCAACTATCTCTTTCCTCCTTAAAAATTTCCCATCAAGGGTCAGAATAGAGAGGGCATTTTGCCTCGCACAGGGCTGACACCTGGGTGGGACCCCCAGCATCCCAATGGTCCCCACCCACCCACAGGCTCCTCCAGACCGCATGTCCTGATTACAAACAGAAAGGCACACAACTCTAGGAAACAGCTGAGAGGGCATCCGGAACACCTGGGCTCATGGAGGCCTTGCAGCAACTGCAGACCAGACCCCAACGAAGCAGCTCACCTGAGAGCACCCACTAATCTACTGGGAGAAAATCCCTGCAGGGACGGGGCCGGACAGGAAGAAGGGGAGTTCTTGGTACCTCGGGCCCAGCACACGGGGAACGGGCTGCACCGTCTCTCCATGCTGGTAGCGCCGCAGGCTCCGGGGCCCCAGGCCCACCAGTCCCACCACATCCAGTCCTCGAGGCGCAGCGCAGCTCGGGGCCGGCCTTCCTGCCTTCCTTCCTGCCTGCCTGCCGTCCCTTCTGGCTGGCAGCTGTGGCCCGCCTGCGATTCCCCGGTTTCCAGCCGCTAGCGTAAACTCTGCAGCGCTCCCCACTGGCACCGACTGCCCCGGCCCTTTTCCCCACACCGGCGATCTGGAGCCGGGAGCGGCCGGGCCAGGTGAGGCAGAAAAAGAAGCCGGTGCACAGAGACCGGCCCGAGCGCCCGGAGTCAGGAGGAGGAACAGGGAGGTCCGGGGGTCAGGGGCCCGCAGCCAGCAGCTCATTAATATGCTAATCTCACCCTTCTCTCCCATTCACCATCGGGCAGGCAGGCTGGCTCCATTTACACACCGACTGTTCTCCAACAGAGTAAGTGGCAAATCAAGTTTGACCCAGATCCTGCCTGCAGGCATCTCCAACTTACTTGGTCGGCAAAGTCCAGCCTTGAGCATTTCACCAGCCCGGCTCTGACCTTGGAATTAAGGTTGCCACTTCCACGAAAAGCTATCACGTGGGGGGAGGGGGATGGAGGGACAGGATCCCCAGGGAAACTGCGTCCATGGGAACCCAAACAGGTAAACATTCCTGCATCGGGACACTGCCCCGCTAAGTTTGTGCACCCACAAAACCACCTAGGGGGTCAGAGGAATAGCAAAGCAGGTAGGACATTTGCCTTGCACACAGCCGACCCGGGTTCAATCCCTGGCATGCCATGTGGTCCCGAGCCTACCAGGAGTAACTAACTTCTGAGTGCAGAACCAGGAGTATCCCCTGAGTAGCACTGGGTGTGGTGTGGCCCACAAAACAAAACAAAAAACCCATACCTAGATAGCAGGAATCAACAAGAATTTGAAGTCGCCAGGAAATGCCAAAGGACTAAGGACTTGCAGCAAGTTCACTAGGCAGAGATCAAAAGGAGGAGACTGGCCTGGGTCCCTCCTGCCACTGAAGAAGTTAAAGTCATTCCCAAGCACAATGCTACAGTTGGCCCTGCCCTGCCCTGCAAAGAGGACATAGCACTGTGAGGAAGAAGCAGCACCCAGGGCTGACTCGCATTTGGGGCTGCAGGAGAGCACAGGCCTGCACCCCTGACAAGACACACACCTTCATCTCTGACCCCACAATAGGCGCATCTCCTCTCATGGTGTTGGGATGCCAAGGTGTGTCTCCCCCCATAGTGTCAGGATCCCACACATGTAACCCTGGCCACTGGTGCCATGATTTCTCGCTGACCTGCAGGTGTTACAACTCACTGCCTCAGAATCGTCCCCACAGATGGAGGCACAGGGGCGCAGCTCGGCGGTTATGGCCTAGGGCCCAGAGCCAATGTCCTCTGTGTGGCCAAACTTTTGCTCCCAGATGAGGGAACGAATGGGGTGCCCTGGACCTTCCACTCCCTTGTGGTCAGGCTGGTTAATGTCCAGACGGGCCCCTCTTAGGGCACACAGCGGACAGTGGTTAGGTGGGGACAGAGGCTGGAACACTGAGTCCAGCAAGACTCAGCCAGGAGAAGGGGGTGCCAAGGCCTCGGACCTGCCCATGGGAGCCCCCACTTCTTTTTTTTTTGTTTGTTTTTGGGTCACACCCGGCGGTGCTCAGGGGTTACTCCTGGCTGTCTGCTCAGAAATAGCTCCTGGCAGGCACAGGGGACCATATGGGACACCGGGATTCGAACCAACCACCTTTGGTCCTGGATTGGCTGCTTGCAAGGCAAACGCCACTGTGCTATCTCTCCGGGCCTGGAGCCCCCACTTCTGCACCTCCCTGCTTGTCACTCTGAACATGATTAGAGGAAGGATTATTAAACCCACCATCCATATCTTTGGCATAGTACTTAATCAATCCCTTTAGAAATCGGTAGTTGGGGCCGGGGAGGTGGCACTAGAGGTAAGGTGTCTGCCTAGCAAGCGCTAGCCAAGGAAGAACTGAGGTTCGATCCCCCGGCGTCCCATATGGTCCCCCCCAAGCCAGGGGCAATTTCTGAGCGCGTAGCCAGGAGTAACCCCTTAGCATCAAATGGGTGTGGCAAAAAAAAAAAAAATGAAATCGACAGCTAAAAAAATCCCTAAACCTCTGCGGTATAAACCAGCACTGGCAACCACGTGGATCCTCTTCCAACAGGGTGAAATGAGACAGTCCCTGGCCACGGACCGTGAGAGGGACCCGCCATCTCCCCAGGTGCTGAGCAGAGGCCCAGCCCTCAAGACCCAGTGCAGCCTGTCTGAGCTCAATTCTTTGTTTCTTGCTTTCTTTATTATTACATTTGGGGCCATACCCACTGGTGCTCAGGGATCAGGGATTGCTCCTAGGAGTGGTCAGGGACCATCGGAGACACAGGTGATAGAACCGGGCCTGTCGATGCAAATAGAGAGCCCTCCCACTGTGCTATCATTGTAAACCCCTCATTTCTGATAATCAGATCTCACGGTTTTCTGAATTCAGATCTTCCTTTTTACCAAATCTGGGCAATAGAAAGAATGAAGACAAGCAGGGAGCAGTTTTCTTTTCTTTTTTTTTTTTTTAAATAAATTCTTGGGGCCAGAGAGACAGCACAGCAGTAAGCCATGCACACAGCCAACTCCAGACTGACCTGGGTTCAATTCCCAACATCCCATATGGTCCCGAGCCTGCCATGAGCAATTTTTGAGCACAGAGCCAGGAGTAACCCCGAGTGCCGATGCGGACCAAAAATCAAAAATAAATACATTTTTTGAATTGAATCACTAAGATGCACAGTTGCAAAGTTTCAGTCATATAGTGTCCAACACCCTTCATCAGGGCACAGTCCCCACCAATAATGCCAATGTCCCAGTTTCCCTCCCACCCTCCCCCTCTGCCTGCCTCTAACTTCTCCTCTCCTTTGCTCCCCTCCCCTTCTTTCTCTTCCCTTCCTCTCCTCTCCCCTCCTTCTCCCTTCCTCCCTTTCTCCCCCATTTTGCCTTTTAGACACTGTGGTCTACAATACTATTACTGAAGGGGTATCCTGCATATCACTTTATCTCCTTTCAGCAGCCAGTTCTTATCCAGAGTGTTTCCAATTTTCACTGTCATATTGATCCCTTCTCTGTCCTAACTGCACTGCTCCCCTTTTTGTGGAAATCTTTCTATCATGGACTAGTCCTTCTGGCCCTCATCTCTATCGTCTCTGGATATTATCACAATACTATTTTTTCTTATATCCCACAAATGAGAGCAATCATTCTATACCTGTCCCTCTTGCAGAGAGTATTTTCATCAGACCCCACCAAAATTAGGATGACATGCTGGTATTTCACTGCCATGGTCTACGGTACCAGAGAAAAAGGCACTGGCACTGCCAGCCCAGGTTCCATCCCTGGGTACTTCCAGACAGTCCCCCAGGCCCTACAAGGAGTGATCCCTGAATACAGAGCCCTGAGCACCAGTTTGGCAAAAAAAAAAAAAAAAAAATCATAGTAACTCCCTTAGGAAAAACATCTTTATAAAATCAAGTGTCATACAGCTCAATGTTTCTAGCAGGGGTCCTCAAACTTTTTAAACAGGGGGCCAGTTCACTGTCCCTCAGACCATTGGAGGGTCTGACTCTAGTAAAAACAAAACTTATGAACGAATTCTTATGCACACTGCATATATCTTATTTTGCAATGAAGAAACAAAACAGATACAAATACAATATGTGGCCCGAAGGCCATAGTTTGAGGACCACTGTTAGGGTATGAGCATCCAGGCTCTTTAGCAGCCAACAAAAGTGCCCAATCAAAAGCAGAAAACAAGAAACGGAACAATGAATAGATAACAGAGAGTGAGAGTCCCCCCAGTCCCGACATACAACAAGAACACAGCCCTCTTCCTACAAAGGAATGACTATGATTATGGAATATGCAATTAAAAACTAATCTAGGGACCGGAGAGATAGCATGTGGCCGACCCCAGATGGACCCAGGTTCAATTCCCAGCATCCCAGCCTGCCAGGGGACAATTTCTGAATGCCGAGCCAGGAGGAACCGCTGAGTGCTGCCAGGTGTGACTCAAAAACCATAAATAAATAAATAAATAAATAAATAAATAAATAAATAAATAAATAAATAAATAAGTAAGTAAGTAAATAAATAAGTAAATAAATAAGTAAATAAATAAAACTTTAGCTGTAGTTTCTCGTACTCCCACACCTGACTGGCTAAGAACAGACAGACTCCACTTCAAGGCTGGCTATAATTACAAAGGGTGGGAAGACTTTGTGCTCCAGGAGCACCCCCCCAGCCGAGTTCACTGGATGTGGCCCCAGACACTGAGCTCCGGAGCTTTCACACAGACCCCTTCAGGGGCCCCAGAATCTGTGAGCACAAGGGTTTCTTTCCATTGTGTCACTTCCAAGCAGTTAGTGAAAATCAAACACTCTTTAAACAGCAGAATGTAAGTTTATCTAACCAGACTTAGAGAGAAGCTGAAGATAACAGGATTGCCCCAAAACTCCCGGACAGTCACAAGTCACAGTTCTTCTGAGGAAACCCCGCCCCCAACAGCCATTACCGCCACCTGACTCCTCCCCTCCTTCCCGGGTGAGTGCTCCGTAAGTGCTAGGACCAGTCTCCCCTCAAACCCATTGGGCAGTGACCAAGCAGGCACGATCAGCTTCTGCACACACTCGCCATGGAGGGGGGAACGCAGGACACCAGGCCTTGTCTCCTGAACCCCAAGCCAAGGCAGGCCAAATCCATCAGACCTTGGGCCCTATCCCCCAGGTCCCCAGCTAGGGCAAGGTCTGCCCTGCACTGTTCTCCGGAGAATTCTTGGCAAGAGCCAGCTTGGTCCTGACCTCGGCATCGAAAACTGCCCATCCATACCTCCTAATGAAGCCACCAACATGGTCCATGGCTGAGACCTACACAGTTGTGCCCTCAGAGAGGAAAAGAAGCGCCACAGAGGCGTGTCTGGGGAGAGCTAGGGCCTGGCCACCATTGGCAGCTAATGAACTCCTGGCACGAAGACTGAAGCATTAATTCCATTTCAGGCCAGACACATGTGATTCTGCTCCTATTCCAGAGCCATGTGTCTATCCACTTTCTCTCTTGAGGAAATCTAAATGATGGTGCTGAACAAGCGTAGGCGTGATCTGGGCACTCTGGATGCTTTCCCACAGCCCCACAGTCACCAATACCACCCATAGGCAGAGTCGGAGCCTTCTGGGTCATGGGTCATGGGTCCCATCTTTCAGCACCCAGAGCCATAAAAGAGCCCAGAGTGTAGAGACCATGCCAAGGGCCAGGAGAGTCTAGACACCTTGTGCTGTGGCCCCTAAACCAAGTACAGACCCCTACCGCCATCACCGGCCACTCCTCTGGAGATAAGAACCTGCATGGTCCATACATGCATGCTCCATGGCACATTATTCTGCAATGGGCCGTCTAAGGAAAACAGATTTTGGGGCCTGAGTGATAGCACAGCAGCAGAGCGTTTGCCTTGCACACAGACAACCTTGGGACAGATCTGAGTTTGATCCCTGGCATCTCATAGTCCCCCGAGCTTGCCAGGAGCGACTTCTGAGCACAAAGTCAGAGGTAACCCGAATGCTGCTGGGTGTGGCCCAAAAACAGAAGGGAAGGATAGGCCCCATAACTGGGGGCACAGCCCAGCACACAGCTGCAGAAAAGAAGGGAAAGGGAGGAAAGGGGAGGAAGACAAGAGAAGAGGAAAGGAGGGAGGGAGGGAGGGAGGGAGGGAGGGAGGGAAGGAGGGAAGGAGGGAAGGAGGGAAGGAGGGAAGGAGGGAAGGAGGGAAGGAGGGAAGGAGGGAGGGAATGATTCTAACCCATACTCACAATTTCAGGTCCATGGGTTAATAATCCAGGTTTGGTTTTGTGTAATTTAGGGGAAGTTTGGGCCACACCCAGCAGTGCATAGGTGTTACCCCTGGCTATGCACTCAGAAATCACTGCTGAGAGGCTCAGGGAACATTTGAAGTGCCAGAGATCAAACCTGGGTCAGCCACTACCAGTGCAAATGCCCTCCCTGCCGTGCTATCACTCTGAGCCCAATCCAGATATTTTTAACAGAAGAGATCGAGTGACTAGAATTCATGTCAAAGGTGCCTAGAGCAGAGTCAAACACTAATTTTTGTTCTGCTCTGCACCAACGGGACTTTTGCAGGCGAACAGAACAAACAGCATATGGCACAGACATTTCAGGGCCTCCTGACAATTTAGGTGCTGGCTGGCAGTGTGAATCCTGGGTTTGATCCCGGCACATGGCCAAGGACAGGAACAGCCTCTAGACCAAACTGGTCTGTAGCTTTTCTTTACCTTTTTTTTTTATTATTATTTGTTTTGTTTTGTTTTTGGGTCACATCCAGCAGCACTCAGGGGTTACTCCTGGCTCTATGCTCAGAAATTGCTCCTGGTAGGCTCGGGGGACCATATGGGATGCTGGAATTCGAACAACCGTCCTTCTGCATGCAAGGCAAGGCAAATGCCCTACCTCCATGCTATCTCTCTGGCTCCAATCTGTGGCTTCTTTTTTGGTTTTTGGGTCACACCCAGCAGTGCTCAGGGGTTACTCCTGGTTCTATGCTCAGAAATCACTTCTAGCAGGCTTGGGGGACCGTATGGGATGCTGGGATTTGAACCACCGACCTTCTGCATAAAAAACAAACACCTTACCTCCATGCTATCTCTCCCGCCCCGGTCTGTGGCTTTTCAACCTGGCACATGCTCTGCTACTCTGGGTGCAACCCTTTCTCAGAGCCAACCAACCCATGTGGCAATTTAACTACCCAGCTGCACAGCAACCGCAGTCAAAAACCCACTTATGGGCCTGGAGAGATAGCACAGTGGCGTTTGCCTTGCAAGCAGCCGATCCAGGACCTAAGGTGGTTGGTTCGAATCCCATAGGGTCCCCCGTGCCTGCCAGGAGCGATTTCTGAGCAGACAGCCAGGAGTAACCCCTGAGCACCGCTGGGTGTGACCCAAAAACTGAAAAGAAAAAAAAAACCCACTTAAGGGGCTGGAGCAGTGATGCAAGCAGTAGGGTGTTTGCCTTGCATGTGCTAACCTAGGATGGACTGCAGTTCAATCCCCCAGCGTCCCATATGGACCCCAAGCCAGGAGCGATTTCTAAGCGCATAGCCAGGAATAACCCCTGAGCATCATCAGGTGTGGCCCAAAAAGGAAGGAAGGGAGGGAGGGAGGGGAGGGGGAGGGAGGGAGGGACGGAGGGAGGGGGAGGGAGGGGGAGGGAGGGAGAGACAGAAAGGAAGGAAGGAAGGAAGGAAGGAAGGAAGGAAGGAAGGAAGGAAGGAAGGAAGGAAGGAAGGAAGGAAGGAAGGAAGGAAGGAAGGAAGGAAGGAAAACCCACTTGAGGGGCCAGAGAAATAGCATAGCGGTAGGGCATTTGCCTTGCATGCTGCCGATCCAGGACGAACCTGGGTTCAATTCCCAACATCCCACATGGTCCCCCGAGCTTGCCAGGAGCGATTTCTGAGCACAGAGCCAGGAGTAACCTGAGCGCTGCCAGGTGTGGCCCAAAACAAAATAACAAAAAAAATCCACTTAACCTACGTAAACTACTGTACCCAGCAAAGCCACAAGGCCACACATCTGTGCACATTCTTGTGCGCAAGAGGTTGTAAGCTGGGGAAATGAACAGACATTTATAACCACTCTCTGATGAGAACTAAAATAGTGGAACTGAAATCTGCATAATTCAATTTGTCTCATTGAGATCAGGAAAAGCATCATTTGTTTTGGGGTTCTTTTGTTTTGGTTGGTTGGCTGGTTTTTGGGCCACACCCGGCTCAGGGGTTACTCTTGGCTCAGTATTCAGAAATAGCTCCTGGCAGGCTCAAGGGTCCATATGGGATGCTGGGGATAGAACCCAGGTAGGTCCCAGGTCAGTGGTGTGCCAGATAAATTCCTTACCACTGTGCTATCACTCCGGCCCATTTTTGGGTTCTTTATTTGTTTCTTTGGGTTTGGTCTTGGGACCATACTCAGTGGTGCTCAACAGCCTGCTCTGTGCTCAGGAGTAACCCCTGGCAGTAACCAGAGGTGGTGCAGGGCATTCAAACTCAGGTCAAAGCAGCTGAAGACACACACACAGGGAAAGTACCTTTTCTACCCCTTTCTACCCCCAGAAAGCACTTTTTATTAACTTTGTTTGTTTGTTTGTTTTTTGTTTTTGGGTCACACCCGGTGGTGCTCAGGGGTTACTCCTGGCTGTCTGCTCAGAAATAGCTCCTGGCAGGCACGGGGGACCATATGGGACACCGGGATTCGAACCAACCACCTTTGGTCCTGGATCGGCTGCTTGCAAGGCAACAGTATCTTTTTTTTTTTTTTTTTGGTTTTTGGGCCACACCCGGTAACGCTCAGGGGTTACTCCTGGCTATGCGCTCAGAAGTTGCTCCTGGCTTGGGGGACCATATGGGACACCGGGGGATCGAACCGCGGTCCGTCCAAGGCTAGCGCAAGCAAGGCAGGCGCACCTTACCTTTAGCGCCACCGCCCGGCCCCGACTTTTTATTAACTTTGAACTATGTGAGTTTTGACAAGGTAGAAGGAATCTGAAAACAACTTTGCAAACATCTTTAATTTATGCTAATTATGTGATATCTCTGCCAGTAGGTGTGGTCAACGTGAAATCATATAAAACCCCAAGATCATGAATAAATACTAGAAAAGTGAATAAATAATGGGGAGGCTGAGCAGATAACTCAGAGGGGAAGGCACTTTCCCTGCACATGGCCAACATGGGTCCAATCCCCTGATCCTGGCCAGGAATGACCCAATGGGTATGGCTCCAAAACAAAAAATAAATACAAGAAAAAATTCTCTTGAGGACTCAAAACTGGGGCCAGAGCGAAACTAGTGGGGAGAATGCTTCTCTTTTACATGGTTGACTTGGGTTTGATCCCTGGCATCCCATTTGGTCCCCTAAGCACTGCCAGGAGTCAGTCCTACGCAGAGTCAGGAGTGATCCCTGAGCCAGAACTGAGGCCTGATGTGGCCGGGGTGATAGCATAGTGAACAGAGTGTTTGCTTCGTTTGCCTTGCACGCAGCCAATCTGGTTTTTTTTTTTTTTCCTCTGGCATCCCATATGGTCCCGCAAGCCTGCCAGGAGTGATTTTAAATCACAGAGCCAGGAATAACCAATCCCTGAACACTGCTGGCATTAAAAAAAAATAAAATAAATAAATAAATAAAAAGAACTGAGTCCTGAGCATAAAGCCAAGGGTGAGCCCTGAGCTGAGTCCTGAGCATAAAGCCAAGGGTGAGCCCTGAGCAGAACAGAAGTGAATCCCAGATGGAACCATTGGCCTGCCCACATGTACTGGTCACCGTAAGGCTTCACTGACAAAGTATCACAGACCAGGCAGGCTCCAGAGTAATGGAAAACAGAAAAAGAAAGTCAAAACAGATACACTGTGCAATAGGCTTGCGGGGCAGAGGGGAACAGGGGGGCAGCCCAGGACCCTTACTCAGAGGAGGGACAGGATCTGGAAGGGCAGTGCCACTGCCTGGGACATCCAAGAAGGGGCAACAGGGAACCAGAGGGCAGAGGGAGCTGCTAGCAAGGGCACTGATAGCACCTTCCACAGAGTGAGCACCCGGCACACGGTGCCAAAGGAGCATGAATTCCGTGGGGATCCTGGCTATAAGGCTGCATCGGCCAAAGGTAGCGCTGTGTCCACACCTCCCGGCTCCCTGCAGACCCCTGGCTTTCCCTCCAAAGATCTCTGTGCCCCGAGTGTGCCCCTCAGCTGCTGCCTGCTCTCCCCATGTGCCTCCACTCACTGTCCCAAGTTTCACCCTGGAAAAGGCATCAGGCTGGGCCTGCACTGCTCAGAACAGCTGCTCAAGGCTCCCACACCTGCTCCAGCTCCGTGTTCCCGACCCCCAACACTCCTCAAGCCCCGAGACTCCACGGGGGCCCACAGCCTGACTAACATCCTGCCACCCCACCTGCTCTGT
Source organism: Suncus etruscus (assembly GCF_024139225.1). NCBI lineage: Eukaryota > Metazoa > Chordata > Mammalia > Eulipotyphla > Soricidae > Suncus > Suncus etruscus. Next base: position 156,043,226 of record NC_064852.1, read on the forward strand.
CCCCTCTCATCAGCTGCCCGGTCCTGCCCCAGACACCAGCCCCTTCCCACTCTGGTTACCCCCTCTCAGGAGAGAGGCATCCCTGGTCTGACCACTCCATCCCTATAGCGAGCCTTCCCTTCCCTCATCACCATGCCTGTCCCTGCACCAAGCACTGCACGGGCCTGAGCTCCGTCTCATAATAGGGTTGTCCATTTGGATGGCCTGGCAGACAAAAGCCCAGGAAGAATGAGGACATGCATTAGTTTACTCAGCTGTAGGCTCCTAGAGCAGAGGGAGTCTCTCCTGCTCCTGCTCCAAGTGACCGTGCTTATGCTCAGGCGCCAGTAACACCAAGTGCTGGATGGGCAGCAGTCTGGTGCCACAGACGAAACAAAGCTGGATGTACCCGGGGCCTGGCCAGAGGAAGGGTCTGCTCCTGCCAGAGACCGCGTGGAAACCATGGCGGTTCAATGGACCTTCTTGAGCTGCAGCCTCCATCCACACCCACAGTCCCTCTACCTCTGGCTCTTTCAAGAGACCGCGTGGAAACCATGGCGGTTCAATGGACCTTCTTGAGCTGCAGCCTCCATCCACACCCACAGTCCCTCTACCTCTGGCTCTTTCAAGAGACCGCGTGGAAACCATGGCGGTTCAATGGACCTTCTTGAGCTGCAGCCTCCATCCACACCCACAGTCCCTCTACCTCTGGCTCTTTCAAGAGACCGCGTGGAAACCATGGCGGTTCAATGGACCTTCTTGAGCTGCAGCCTCCATCCACACCCACAGTCCCTCTACCTCTGGCTCTTTCAAGAGACCGCGTGGAAACCATGGCGGTTCAATGGACCTTCTTGAGCTGCAGCCTCCATCCACACCCACAGTCCCTCTACCTCTGGCTCTTTCAAGAGACCGCGTGGAAACCATGGCGGTTCAATGGACCTTCTTGAGCTGCAGCCTCCATCCACACCCACAGTCCCTCTACCTCTGGCTCTTTCAAGAGACCGCGTGGAAACCATGGCGGTTCAATGGACCTTCTTGAGCTGCAGCCTCCATCCACACCCACAGTCCCTCTACCTCTGGCTCTTTCAAGAGACCGCGTGGAAACCATGGCGGTTCAATGGACCTTCTTGAGCTGCAGCCTCCATCCACACCCACAGTCCCTCTACCTCTGGCTCTTTCAAGAGACCGCGTGGAAACCATGGCGGTTCAATGGACCTTCTTGAGCTGCAGCCTCCATCCACACCCACAGTCCCTCTACCTCCTCTGGCTCTTTCAAGAGACCGCGTGGAAACCATGGCGGTTCAATGGACCTTCTTGAGCTGCAGCCTCCATCCACACCCACAGTCCCTCTACCTCTGGCTCTTTCAAGAGACCGCGTGGAAACCATGGCGGTTCAATGGACCTTCTTGAGCTGCAGCCTCCATCCACACCCACAGTCCCTCTACCTCTGGCTCTTTCAAGAGACCGCGTGGAAACCATGGCGGTTCAATGGACCTTCTTGAGCTGCAGCCTCCATCCACACCCACAGTCCCTCTACCTCTGGCTCTTTCAAGAGACCGCGTGGAAACCATGGCGGTTCAATGGACCTTCTTGAGCTGCAGCCTCCATCCACACCCACAGTCCCTCTACCTCTGGCTCTTTCAAGAGACCGCGTGGAAACCATGGCGGTTCAATGGACCTTCTTGAGCTGCAGCCTCCATCCACACCCACAGTCCCTCTACCTCTGGCTCTTTCAAGAGACCGCGTGGAAACCATGGCGGTTCAATGGACCTTCTTGAGCTGCAGCCTCCATCCACACCCACAGTCCCTCTACCTCTGGCTCTTTCAAGAGACCGTGGAAACCATGGCGGTTCAATGGACCTTCTTGAGCTGCAGCCTCCATCCACACCCACAGTCCCTCTACCTCTGGCTCGTCATACATGGCGGTTCAATGGACCTTCTTGAGCTGCAGCCTCCATCCACACCCACAGTCCCTCTACCTCTGGCTCTTTCAAGAGACCGCGTGGAAACCATGGCGGTTCAATGGACCTTCTTGAGCTGCAGCCTCCATCCACACCCACAGTCCCTCTACCTCTGGCTCTTTCAAGAGACCATGTGTGGTCCCTGCTGCCTCCACGAGGGCACTGGGGCATGTCTACTCACACCAGAATCAGGCACAGTGCCCCAAGCCTGCCACTGCTCCCCTGCCATGCGGAAAGTGCCCTCCTCAACTGGCTACATTGTCTGCCGCAGCCCCGCCCGGATATCCCCCTGAATATCCACGGCCCCTGTCCAACAGGGACAACCCTCGGGTCCGCACAGTTCCAGGGCTAACAGCGGTGGATGCTACTTCAGTGGGATCTTTACAGAAGTGCCCGTGGCAGGCCACGAGGCTTTACCAGGCGAGCGTCCAACCTTGACATGTGCCCTGGACCCTCTGAGCACCAGCTCTGCCTCTTTCTGGGTCACCCCATGACCCACAGTGCCCATCAGGCAGATGATGAGCAACAGATGCTGGACAAATGAGCAGCGCACAGCTGAGGCTGTGAAAGGTCCATGTCTGATCACTGTCGGACAAAGGAGTGAATGAATGAGTGAATGAGTGAATGAATGAATGAATTGCACAGCAGGTCCAAAGCAGAGCAATGAACTGGGACTGTTTGAAAAGAGCAGGACAGATGAGTGAATGAATCAATCCATCAATGAGTCAACCACACACACGCCTGACACCAAAAGCAGTGAGTGGTGTGTGTGAAAAGCCCAAGCTTCAGGGGCAAGCCTCTCAGAGAAAAGCCCAGTACTCAAGGGTACCCCGAGATCAGTGCTCGTGGGCACACCAATGTCAGTACTCATGGATAACCCAATACCCAGAGATCAGGGGCCCCTGATACCAGTGCTTGTGGGCATTCTGATACCAGAACTAATAGGCACCCGGAGTGCTAATAGGCTCCTACGCACTCCAGTAACAATGTTCAGGAGCCAAGAGGTTGAGGTCTGGCCTGAAGAGCAGAGTGGGAAGTGCTGGGAGGCCAGGGAATGGGTAGTGGGGGCCCTGTGTCCATCAGACTTCTTATGGCAGGGGGACAGCTCAGAGGCATGTCAGATCTCCAATGTCCTGGAAGCAAAGCCCACACAGGGTGTGATCCAAGAACAGAAGCAGAGTGATGCAAAAAAAACCTGAACAATGTCAGTGAGATTAAAAACAATCAATTGGGGGCCGGAGAGATAGCATGGAGGTAAGGCGTTTGCCTCTCATGCAGGAGGTCATCGGTTCGAATCCCGGCGTCCCATATATGGTCCTCCCGTGCCTGCCAGGAGCAATTTCTGAGCCTGGAGCCAGGAATAACCCCTGAGCACTGCCGGGTGTGACCCAAAAACCACAAAAAAAAAAAAAAAAAAACAATCAATTGGGCCCGGAGAGATAGCACAGCGGCGTTTGCCATGCAAGCAGCCGATCCAGGACCAAAGGTGGTTGGTTCGAATCCCGGTGTCCAATATGGTCCCCCGTGCCTGCCAGGAGCTATTTCTGAGCAGACAGCCAGGAGTAACCCCTGAGCACCGCCGGGTGTGGCCCAAAAATCAAAAAAAAAAAAAAAAAATCAATTTCAGTCCCAAGATGACCAGAAGTAAAAAAGACAGCCCCAGGAGAGATGGGACAGAGGGAAGGGAGGGGTGCTTGCCTTGCACATAGCTGACCCAGGTTTGATCTCTGGCACCCCAGAGGATCCCCCAAGCCTTGCTAGGAGTGACTCCTGAGCACAGAACCAGGAGTCAAACCTGAGCACCACCAGGGAGGTCCTGATCTCAAAAACAAAATCAAGATAAAGCCCAACTTAAAAGCAAAAGACACAAGCATCAAGACAGAATCACAATTCACACAGGTCCTTAAGGAAAACAAATAAGCCAAGTCAGCCAACGCTGACAGGCAGTTGGGCCAAAGTGCCCACAGGGACCTCACCCGCTTCACTACAAGGAAGGAAACTCGAAGTCCAGCCCTAGGTTATTGGTTCACCACACCTGGGAACAGCAGAGCTACCAGAGCAGTCTGGGGGAGGTGATAGGCAGCTTGCTTGGCAGAGGCATGGGGGTGGGGGTGGGGGATGCACAGGATCTTCAAGGCAGGCTTGGCAAGGATCAGGCCCTGGTTCCATCCCTGGCACCGAACAACAAAAATAAAACCAAAATACAACAATAAAAATAAAATAAGAGAGACTTACAAAGAGGAACTGAGAGAATTCCCACTGCCTCAGCTTTCAATCGCCTAAGTACAGAAGAGGTTTTCCTCATCCTCCCCCAGGCCACGAAAAAGAAAGGTTAATAAAAGGTCAACCTGCTCCCTGTTGATCCATCATTGGACATTAATGATGTCAGAGACATTGGAAACCCAGAAAGTGAAAGGACACTCACCCAGGGCAAACCAGTCCATTGCCCAGGGAGGGCGCAGAGAGGTGAATCACAGCTCCGCTCTGGCAGGGCTGGACAAAGGGTTCCAGGAGCTGGGCCCACAGGGTAGGGAGGGTCAGACAGAAGAAGGGTGGAAGGAAGAAAAGAAGGCAGGCAGGCAGGAGGAAAGGAGGGAAGGAAAGACAGGAAAAAAGGAAGGAAAGAACGAAGGAGAGGAGGGAAGGATGGATGTACAGAAGGATGGATGTACAGAAGGAAGGATGTAAAGGACAAGAGGAGGAAGAGATGAGCCCTCACCAGAGAAGACAGATAGGTTCGACCCAGTCCTTCCCAGAGCTGCAATTTCACAGAGCAGAGGCGGGAGCAGGGACCCCCACAGGGGCAGCACATCTGCGAGTCCACATTCCCCTAATCACCACCTCGATGAGCCTAAACCCTGTCATTAGACCGGGTAGGCAGGCCCAGGTGCAGATGCCGCTGCTTCTCTCTCATGGCCCACAGCAGCTGACAGGGGCAGGGAGGTGGGATCAACCAGCACCCAGGCCCTCTGCCCCAGCCCTGCTGGACCCCAGCACTGGGTCACACATTAGCTTACTTTTTTTTTTTTTTTTTGGTTTTTCAGCCACACCCGTTTGATGCTCAGGGGTTACACCTGGCTAAGTGCTCAGAAACTGCCCCTGGCTTGGGGGGACCATATGGGACGCTGGGGGATTGAACCCGGGTTCTTCCTTGGCTAGTGCTTGCAAGGCAGACACCTTACCTCTAGCGCCACCTCGCCTGCCCCACATGAGCTTACATTACAGATGCTCACTCTGGCCCCCACCTCTGACGGACTAAAATTGGAAAAGACGGGGGGTGGGGGGTGGGGGGAGGGTGTTGTGCTGTAAGGTGGAGGGCCCTCAAAGGGCTAAGGTCTCCTCTCAGGTCAACTCCCCACAATTCTGCACAGGGACGTGGCCTGCTACACCTCCTGCTACACCTGCCCCTTCCCCAGCAGTGACTTCTGCTGCACCCCAATTCCTGAAAACTCTCTAGGACCTTAAGGGCCATAAGGAAGGCACATGGTGAGGAGAAAGGGGTTGGGGCTCTGAGCCAGGCTGCCACACCCTTTCCAGGGGCGCCCCCAAGCTTCCAGCCCCCACGTGAGCAATGAGCGCCCCCACCCCATCCCCACCCCGTACCCAGCAGAGGACACACTGTTTTTGTTTGTTTGTTTGTTTTTGGGCCACACCCAGTGATGCTCAGGGGTTAGTCCTGGCTATGCACTCAGAAGTTGCTCCTGGCTTGGGGAACCATATGGGACGCCGGGGAATCGAACTGCGGTCCGGTCCGTTGAAGGCTAGAACAGGCAAGGCAGGCACCTTACCTCTAGCGCCACCGCCCGGCCCCGGACCCACTGTTTTTCTGCACCCCAGCCCTGCCCCCGCCCTCACGAGGCTCAGTTCTCACCAGGACAGAGTGAGTCTGAGTCGTAGGGTGGAGGAAGCTTCCAGTCACTCCTGCCAATACCCCCAACCCCACACCCACCCATGGCAGGGAGAGATCCTCACGTGGGCACTGAGCACTGGCCCTTGGTGCCTGGCTGCGACCTCCACCCACCTCGCCCAGGAAAAGTGCTAAGGGGGCAGAGAAGACATTGGAACTCCTCCAAGATCCAGAAAGTACCTTTTAGAAAAGTGAGCTCAGACCAAAGTCACGGTAAACTTGGGACAGACCCACAGCAGGGCCCCCACAGACCCCATCGTCAAGAGTCCTGAGCTGATTAGGAACTGCCGATGGCCCCTTCCCTGTGCACAGGAAGAGAGAGGGAGCAAAGGCCACACAGGGGGTCTGAGCCCCACCTCTGGAAGCACAATCAGGGCCCCCTGGAAGGATGAAGAGGGGAGGCCACGACAGGATTGATCGAACACAGCCTCTAATGTCAAAGCAGTAAGCGAACCGAGGCCAGCCAGGCACATCCTGTGGCAGAGGACCCAGGAGAAGGCTCTGGGGCTCAGGGCCCAGCCTGTGGCATCCTGGCCCTGCCACTCCATACATCTAGAAACACTGAGAAATGCAGCCCTGGTGAATGTCGCCCAAGACCCAGAGCAGCTGGGACACTCCTGACAGTATGATACCCACCTGGAGAGCCCAGGAAGGGTGGGGAGGAGCCAGTGGGCAGGTCCCTGTGTGCAGTGGCCCAGAGCACAGCCTCTCAGATGGGTGGGTGGGCGGGATGTCATAAAAAACTGGCAGCATGGGCCAAAGAGGCCCAAGCACAGCAGCAGGGTGTTTGCCTGGCATGCAGAAGGACAGTGGTTCAAATGCCGGCATCCCGAGCCTGCCAGGGGAGACTCCTGAGTGTGGAGCCAGGAATAGCCCCTGAACACTGCCGGGTGCTCAAAAAAAACTGGCGGCAGAAACAGGGTTCTGGGAAACAACAACCAAACACCCAAGCCTGGGACGAACCCACCCAATGTGTGCCTGTCTGTGCTAGACCTGGCTACAGTTCTCGGAGGGAAAGGGTCATGAGTAGAGCCTGCTCTGTGGCCCCAAGAGTTAGGTGGTCAAGTCCCATGGAACAGAGTGCAGACACGTGTGCGTACACAGATGCGCACGTGCACACGCGCGCGCGCGCGCACACACACACAAGCCCCTCCTCAAAACTGATGGAAAGGGGGTGCCTTTAAATAAGCAGTGTTGACTTTCATAAAACAGGGCCCCTCCTTTCTACTACTCCAAAGCCAGGATTGAATTAGGAAAGAAAAGGTAAAAGAAGAAACCTGGAAGCATTTCCGAGAGAACTAAGGTCCAGCACAAGGGCCAGACCTCAAGACCTTAGGGAGGGAGACAATGAGGCATGCCAAGCCAGGCTGATACCCCTAGGATCACCCCAACACTCACCAGGCAATCCCCCATCACAGAACTGAGCTCAAGGCAGGAGGAGTCCCAGAACATTGCTGGGTGTGGACCAAAAAGAAAAAAGGAAAAGAAAAAAGAAAAAGGCTGCACTCTAGGTCACACAGAAATACCACAGAGCAGGGCCAGAGTGATAGCACAGTGGGGAGGGCATTTGTTTTGCATGCAGCAGACCAGGGTTCAACTTCTGGCATCCCACATGGTCCCCAGAGCCCACCAGGAGTGATCCCTGACCACTGCTGGAGTGGCCCCAAAACAAAACAAAAACACAACAACCATATCAGCAAAACAGTGCCCAAGTGGAAAGAAAGGTGGTCACCAAGGCCCCATGTTCTATGCAGATAAAGACATCCACAGTCGCCTTCTGGGAGAGGCTGACAAAAGAGGCCCTGGGCCCAGTGACCGCAGGTATAAAAAGACATGCAACCTCATTGCCTCCAGGAAAAGATATTTAAAGCCCAGGCCACAGTAGCAATAGAATCCAAGCGAGGGGGCCAGAGAGATGGCATGAAGGTAGACTGTTTGCCTTGCATGCAGAAGGACGGTGGTTCGCATCCCGGCATCCCATATGGTCCCCCTAGCCTGCCAGGGGCGATTTCTGAGCGCATAGCCAGGAGGAATCCCTGAGCGCTGCCAGGTGTGGCCCCCAAACAAAAAACAAACAAACAAACAGAACCTATGCAAGATACTCGCTTGGGTCCAAAAGCCCTGAGCTCCAGCCCCAGCCCCCACCATCAAACTCAAGCCAGATGAGTTCAGTCATGTCCCACCCCTTCTGGGGCCCCACAAATCCCCCCACCCACTGCAGCAGCTGGGGCCCCTGGGGAAACTTCTTTCTACCCCATCTATGAGCCTCTAACCATCCTCACCCAGAGACAGACCCCCAGGAGCCCACAGAGATCCCTCCAGCTGCCACCATTGCTACAGGACTCCCAGGCGCTGGAACCATCTCTGAGCCACCAGGCTCAACTTGCAGAACTGATTCCCTTGGAGATGGACAAGATGCCAGGGACCTCACCAGCCCTGCCTCTGCCATCGCTCGTCATTTTTTCATCATTTTTCTTACAAACAAGGAAAAAAAAGACAAAATGAAGCATTACTTGGTCCACCCAGCCGTGCTCAAGAGCTAGTCCTGACTCTTTCTATGCTCATTAGCGACCCTTGGTGATATTCAGGGAACCATGTGCTACCAGGGATGGCCCCCAGTCCAGCTGCATTTGAGGTACATGCCATCGCCCTCCATTGGTCTCCAGGTTTGAGAATACAAAACTTTAGAGGTGAACGGATTTTGAGTACAGAACTCCCATACTCAGACTCATCACCGGCACTTCTCTCGCTCCTGCCAGTGGGGTCAGGCCATCTGCTCCTTACACACTTGCACATAACCATCCCTGCTTGCTGCCAAAAGCCACATGTTCAAGAGACACAAACACATTTTGGAGGAAAGCAGTCAGGCCTACTTCAAGATCCAAGCCACAAGGGCTGGAGCAATAACACAGTAGGAGGGCATTTGCCTTGCATGCGGCTGACAGGTTTGATCCCTGGCACCCTATATTATTTCCTGAGCCCACCAGAAGTGATTCCTGAGTGCAGTGTCAGGAGTAAGCTCTGGAGCATCACGGAAGTGCCTCTCTCAAAAAGCCAACCACCAAGTCAAGAGCCACAGAGCAAAAAAGCACAACAGGGAGGGTGTTTGCCTTGATGTGACCAACCCAGTTCAATCACCAACATTCTATATGGTCCCTCGAGAAACACCAGGAGTGATCCCTCTGCTGTGACTGGAACCCTGGGCGGCCCTGTCAGCTCACCCCTGTCCCCGCACAGGCCCAAGAAGAACGTTAGTTTCTATGCCCCTTCACCGTTTTGCAAAGTTCTTTCCTTTCCTAGAAATTGCCCTCCTGGGTTCTATGGACAGAAACACTCCCCCCCAAGACAGCTCCATACTTGAAAGAAATCTTGTCAGCAAACTTTGAGATCAAAGAGGAGCCAACAGACACAACCACAGGCCAGCTGCCTAATCCACCCCCAAGCTCAGTGCTCCTGTTCTGAGTCTTCGGTCAGAGGGTCCTGAGCCCCTTGTAGCAGGTGGGGGAGCACAGGCGTCTGTATGCTCCACACCTGTGTAGAGGGAGGTGGGAGCATGCCTGCCTTCCTTGCTGTGGGAACTAGGGTCAAGGTGGCATTCAGACTCGTGGTACTGATGCAAAGACCAGACCCTCACCAAAGCTCCCAAGCCCCTCTGTCCTCCCTCATGCCACCTCTGCTCTGACCCAAGCCCCTCACTACCCACTGAGGACTCCATGGATGCAGAACAGCCCTTTCAAAAGAGCAGGCAGGGCACCAGACAGGCCAGGTACCAGGCATGCCACCTGGCATCAGAGACCAAGAAGAAGTGTCTTTCAACAACTTCTGGGCAATAAGTAAGACCCTGCGGGGGGAATGGGAGCCTGCAGAAAGCGGGCTCCTTTGGAAGCCCTGTCTTTGTCCTGGGTGGGGGATTCTGTCCATAGAACCCAGGAGGGCCATAAGGGCAATGTCTAGGAAAGGAAAGAACTTTGCAAAAACGGTGAAGGGACAAAGACTAACGTTCTTCCTGGGCCTGTGCGAGGACAAGGGAGAGCTAACAGGACCACCCAGGGTTCCAGCCACAGCAGAGGGTGGCTGACATACAGTCCACAACAGTGAGAGGCACGCAGACGTACGCATGTGCACGTAAACACACATGCATGCATGCACCCTGGGTATTTATAACCAGGAATTTCCTGCCCTCCACAGCGAGGAGATGCACAATCCTATTTAAAAAAGGAAAAGACACTGAGCTGGCATCCAGGAAAACTGCCAATGGAGCACTCGACCAGCAGGGGGCAAGATTTCTAGCCCAGGACATGGAGGGGAAGAGCTGGGAGGCAGCAGGCCCTCTCACTCCTGGAGGCCCCTCTGGACCTGGGTTTGGGTTCAAGGCCTCAAAGTTGGGAGCCAAGAGGTCACCTCCTCCCAATGCAGAGTTTGACTGGGTTCAATCCCCAGCAAACCAAAATGAAGATGGAAACCTAAGAGCTTGAGTCAACTCAGAAAGGCAGAGCGAAGACCCAGAGGAAGGAGCATCTTTACTGCATAACAAGCCAGAGATCAGAAACGTTGGGAATACTGCGGGGAATCTTAGGCCTGCCTGGAGACAGACTTCCCCTTCCCCTGAAGTCACTCCTTGCGTGCGCAAAATGACACACACATCAACACACCAAGCCGAACAAAACCCCCATAACTACAAAGGTAGTTCTTCCTTGGAGCCATCGGAGGCATTGAATGGCACACATGTTGGTCATTAGCCTTCAACTAACTCTGACCTCTTAAAACGTTTTTGGTCTCATTACTAATTCGGGGCCCTGTGCCACTTGCCAAGTGCAAACTAAAACTAACTCTCTGATGTGAAAGATCAAATTCAGAGGCAGCAGAAACCATTATCCAGAAGCTGGAGAGAGCCAAAAGGCGGTAAGGTTTGCACTATGGAGTTCTAGGTTTACACCCTAGCAGTGCAAAGCCACACACACACACACACACACACACACACACACACACGAACTTTTCTCCACAGATGTGACAATGGGCATTGGTAGCCACTTACCTCTCCTTGAGAACCCTCAAGAGTTGGAAGGTTTTAATCTCCCAGCCAGGTTAGTCACTGGCTTTCCTGAGGACTCCCCCAGGCATCGCCAACCAGCCAAGCACAGCTCCACCCTTCCACTTTAAGGTTCAACCCCAGCTCCAACGTTATAAATAGCGCCAGAGGAAGACAGGAGCAAGCAGGAACCAGTGCAGCTGGTGGTAGGCACTGTCCCCACCAGTAAGAAGTGGCAGAGCAGGGAGGATCCCAGGATCCCACCTGGGCACAAAGACACCAGCCACACCTGCTGGCATCACCTAGGTTCACACAGCATCCAGATGCCACCTTCCTCCCTTTCTGGATGGCATCCCATAGGTCACCTTTCCTGAAGAAAGCTTGGGATCATTTTCTTTTGAAATACAGGATTTTGTTTAGGAAGAGAGAAAAACAATGAAGAGCAGAGACCCAGACAGACTCCTGGGGAGGATTATTATAATGAAGTTTGTGGTTGTGAAGCAACCTTAGATATATATAGATATAGATATAGATATAGATATAGATATAGATATAGATATAGATATAGATATAGATATTGTGGACCATTCCTGGCAAGGCTCAGAGGTAACTCCTGACTCTGCACTCAGGAAACATTCCTGGCAATATACTCAGAAGACCATATGGGATGGCAGGGTCAGAACCAGGCTCTGCCATGAGCAAGGCAGACCTCCTCACTGTCCCATCATTCTAGCCCCAGTGAGGCCTTTATCTGCTACAGAGGCTTGGGCCGCTCAGAGAACCTCCAAGCTCTGTAGAAATCAGCTCCTAAGAGTGCGACTGAGCTACATACAGGTTTCTCTATGCAACCCATATCCACCACATATGCTGATGTACGTTTCATGTCCATCCTGCAACCCAGGCATTAGAAGACACGGGGATGCTCCCTCTGAGCTGGGGCATCAGGAACATGCTTATGGACCAAACCGCTGAAGAACAGAGAGAGGTACAATTCCTCATAGTGACATGGAAAGTGGCCAAAAATGGACCTCATTTCTCTCCGACACAAGAATGCCTTCTGGCAATCCAGGAGACAAAATATTATCCCAAAATGCTGGCACAAAGTAAAAGCAAGAAAGGACCCAACATGCCACTGGGAAAGAGTTCACAGAAGACAAGGCAAGTTATCCTCAGACTCTTGCTGAGTACCCAGATGCTGGGGAAGAGCTGCCACCGACTCCCTACTCACCCCAGGATGTGCCAGGAACATGTGCCACAACCCCGACCCAGCCCAGAGCACTGGTGCTACAAACTTCCCTAAGTCACTGTTCACTGACATAAAGCTTCACAGACACAAAAAACAATGTGTGTGTGTATGTGTGTGTTACTCCTGGCCCTGTGCTCAGAAATCTGTGTGTGTGTGTGTGACTCCTGTGTGTGTGTGTGTGTGTGTGACTCCTGTGTGTGTGTGTGTGTGTGTGTGTGTGTGTGTGTGTGTGTGTGACTCCTGGCCCTGTGCTCAGCAGTTACTAGGAGTATATGAGACACCAGGGATTGAACTCAGATAGGACATATGGGGGCCGGGGAGGTAAGGCTAGAGGTAAGGTGTCTGCCTTCCAAGCGCTAGCGTAGGACGAGCGCGATTCGATCCCCGGCATCCCATATGGTCGCCCCAAGCCAGGGGCGATTTCTGAGCGCATAGCCAGGAGTAACCCCTGACCGTCAAATGGGTGTGGCCCAAACAATCAAAAAAAAAAAAAAAAGAAAAAAAGGGGCCGGGCGGTGGCGCTGGAGGTAAGGTGCCTGCCTTGCCTGCGCTAGCCTAGGACGGACCACGGTTCGATCCCCCGGCGTCCCATATGGTCCCCCAAGAAGCCAGGAGCAACTTCTGAGCGCATAGCCAGGAGTAACCCCTGAGCGTCACAGGGTGTGGCCCAAAAACCAAAAAAAAAAAAAAAAAGATAGGACATATGCCAGGCAAATGCCCTGCCCGTTGAACTCCAGACCTCCAGGAATTTTCTGTGCCTATTGTTTTTTTTGGTTTTTTTTTTTTTGTTTTTGTTTTTGGGCCACACCCGGTAACGCTCAGGGGTTACTCCTGGCTATGCGCTCAGAAGTCGCTCCTGGCTCGGGGGACCATATGGGACACCAGGGGATCGAACCGCGGTCCGTCCAAGGCGAGCGCAGGCAAGGCAGGCACCTTACCTTTTGCGCCACCGCCTGGCCCCTCTGTGCCTATTGTTTAAGTTAGTAAGTGAAAATAGTTGGTGACGGAAAGATAGGATGGAGGTAAGGCGTTTGCCTCACAATCAGAAAGTTGGTGGTTCAAATCCCAGTGTCCCATATGGTCCCCTGAGCCTGCCAGGAGCGATTTCTGAGTGTAGAGCCAGGAGTAACCCCTGAGTACTGCCGGGTGTGACCCAAAAACCACAAAGGATAAAAATTAAAAAAAAAAAAAAGTAAGTGAAAATAGTGACTAAAGGTGTTCTTAAGCCAGAGCTTCAAAGGAGAATCTTCAGCACATGTGCTCTGTTGGCCCAGGGCCACATCTCCCCTCCTGAACTGTGATTCCTACTTTCCTGCTGTCCTGGCTTGGCTTTAACCATCTTTGGAGAGGGCTACACTCGCTCTTGTGTATATTGTTCTCTCCCTTTCATACTGTCTCTCTCCTCTTCCTCAGCACCTTCGAATAAAGCCTGTTTTACTTCCCAAAACTAGAAGAATCTTTAAAGTACTAGAGAACTAAAACAGGTGTTTCAGTTTTTGGTGGGGGGGGGGGGTTTTCACTTTTTTTTTTGGAGGGGCCACACCCAACAGCGCTCAAGGGTCACTCCTGGCTCTGCACTCAGAAATTGCTCCTGGCAGGCTCTGGGGACCATATGGAATGCCAGGAATAGGGCAAGGCTGTGCTATCACTCCAGCCCTCCTGAAACAGTTTTAATCACTAATAAAAATATTCGGGGCTGGAGTGGTAGCACAGTGGTAGAGCACTTGCCTTGCATGCTGCCAATCTGCGACGGACCTGAGTTCAATCCCCGGCACCCCATATGGTCCCCTAAGTCTGTCAGGAGGATTTCTGAGTGCAGAGCCAGGAGGAACCCCTAAGCATTGCTGGCTGTGGCCCAAACCCAAAAATAAATCAAAATATTCACTCCGCAAATAGAATTTTTCAATGCTGCTGAAATTTAAAATAATTATTCTCATCAGGGTCAGAGAGATAGCAAGCGGTAGGACTTTTGCCGTGCATGCCAGGAGGGACCCTGTTCGATTCCTAGCATCCCATATGGGCTCCCTGTCTGCCAGGGGTGATCTCTGAGTTCGAGCCAGAAGTAACCCCTGAGCACCACTGGGTGTGGCCCAGAAACCAATCAATCAATCAATCAATAAATAAATAAAGTTTAAAGAAAAAGAATTATTCCCATTAAAAACCATCTCAAGGGGCCAGAGCGACAGCACAGCAGGTAAGGCATTTGCTTTACACGAAGCCGACTCAATTTCAATCCCCAGCATCCCATATGGTCTCCCAAGCCTGCCAGGAGTAATTTCTGAGTGCAGAGCCTATGCACCACCGGCTGTGGCCCAGAAACTCAAAAACAAAAAAGGGCTGAAGAGACAGAATGGAGGGTAAGGCGTTTGCCCTGCATATGAAAGGACTGTGGTTCGAATCCCAGCATCCCATAGGGTCCCCCGAGCCTGCCAGGAGCGATTTCTGAGCATAGAGCCAGGAGTAGCTCCTGAGTGCTGCCCGATGTGACCCAAAAACCAAAAACAAACAAGCAAACAAAGAAATAAACAGGGGCCAGAGCGATAGCACAGCAGTAGGGCGTTTGCCTTACAAGCGGCTGGCCCAGAATGGTTTCTTTTTTTTTTTCTTTTTTGTTTTTGGGTCACACCTGGCCGCACTCAGGAGTTACTCCTGGCAGGCTCAGGGGACCCTATGGGATGGCGGGATTCAAATCGGAGTCTGTCCTGTGTTGGCTGTGTTGGGAGGCCCAGGAGCGATTTCTGAGTGCAGAGCCAGGAGTAAACCACTGAGCATCACCGGGTGTGGCCCAAAAACAAAGAAACAAACAACAAAAACCACAAATGAAAACTATCTCAACTAAGAGTATTTAATTATAGAAGTCAAAGATTTATGTGCTTGTACTTGGAATGACACATTTTGGTTACCCATAAGACCACTTTTGTTTTCTCGAAAATACAGCACGCTCAAGTTGGGGAGAGAATTCCACAGGTACAGGAAGCCTACACAAGATCAGGTTGTGACCCTGGCACCTCATGGTCCCCTCAAATACCAACAAGCATCACCCCAAAAGGCAAAACTAAAGCGTGCATGCAACTGACCTGGATTCGATCCCCAGCACCCTCTGATGTCCCCAGACACCACCAAGAGTGACCCCTGAGATCAGAATCAAGAGTCAGCCCTGAGGACCTCTGGCTTTGGCCTCAAACAAAACAATAATAATACCTAAAAATACACGCAAAAGTAGTTTCCACGAAACCTTCAGAAAGGCGAACAAGACCCCACTTGTAGAGCTCAAACTGATGGCCAGAAGCTGAGACTTTTCCACATTATTCTTTAGCACCTGAAAGAATAGGACAGAGGGCACAGAGGGTCAAGTCATTTCTTCTGTGGGAACTAATCAACTATTTTTGATGGTGGTTTGTGCCTGGATCCCAGGCAGGCCCTCATCCACGTAAGACAAGCTCACTCTCTACCAGTGAGGGGCTCTCTGGTTTCTGAGGGGGATGGCGGCACTGCTCCCTCTGCCTCCGGGTCATTTCTGGGGCGCTCCTTGTAGCAAAGGACCAGAGCAAGGACAGGCTCGAGCCGCCCACGAAAGACTTAGGTCCACGCTGGAACCAAGTTCCCTGTAAAAGTCACACGTGTTTCAATACTGCGAGGCAGGCGGTCGGAATTATTGCAAGACCCGTTAGTACAGCATGAAAATGTTTCCCTACTGCTGAAGCTCACACAGATGCATGTGGAAGGAAGGCCCTAGAGTCTCCTAGACCAATGTCCCTTGGAAGAGGACATTATTTTCATGAACCTTCTCCCAAGAAAACATTAAGGGCGAGGCTCCGGTCTTTCCTCTTGTGTGTGTGTGAGTGTGTGTGTGTGTGTGTGTGTGTGTGTGTGTGTGTCCGGTCTTTCCTCTCAAATAGGAGCAGCATATGTGTGTGTGTGCGTGTGTCTTCCAATTTTCCCATCCATGCCCAAGTGTCCTGTGTGTGTGTGTGTGTGTGTCTTCCAATTTCCCCATCCATGCCCAAGTGTCCAGTCCACCTCCGAGCACCGACCTGTGTGTGTGCGTGTGTGTGTTCCAATTTCCCCATCCATGCCCAAGTGTCCAGTGTGTGTGTGTGTGTGTGTGTGTGTGTGTGTGCGTGTGTTCCAATTTTCCCATCCATGCCCAAGTGTCCAGTCCACCTCCGAGCCCTGGCCTGTGTGTGTGTGTGCGTGTTCCAATTTTCCCATCCATGCCCAAGTGTCCAGTATCCAGTGTGTGTGTGTGTGTGTGTGTGTGTGTGTGTGCGTGTTCCAATTTCCCCATCCATGCCCAAGTGTCCAGTGTGTGTGTGTGTGTGTGTGTGTGTGTGTGTGTGTCTCTGGTCTTTCCTCTCAAATAGGAGCAGCGTGTGTGTGTGTGTGTGTGTGTGTGTGTGTGTGTGCGCGCGCGTGTGTGTCTTCCAATTTCCCCATCCATGCCCAAGTGTCCAGTCCACCTCCGAGCCCCGGCCTGTGTGTGTGTGTGTGTGTGTGTGTGTGTGCGTGTGTTCCAATTTCCCCATCCATGCCCAAGTGTCCAGTGTGTGTGTGTGCGTGTGTGTCTGTGTTCCAATTTCCCCCTCCACGCCCGAGTGTCCAGTGTGTGTGTGTGCGCGTGTGTCTGTGTTCCAATCTGCCCCTCCACGCCCGAGTGTCCAGTCCACCTCCGGCCCGCCCCAGGCTCGCAGGCCCTTCCGACGGCGCCACAATCTCCCCATTCTCCCGGGGCCGGGGCCGGGCCCAGCCCCCAGCCGCAGGCCAAGAATGGGGCTCTGTGGCCGGGCTGGGAGGCGGCGCGGAGCCGGCGAGCCCGCAGCTCCAGGAGGCGGCCGAGCGCGCCCACTCGCGCCCGCGGGGCCCGGCCGGGGCAGGAGGGGCGGCTGCGGGGGAGCCCAGAAGCCAGCCGCCGGGCGCGGGGGCTGGACCCCCTTTGTCTCGGCAGAGGACCGGCCCCGGCGACGGCGACGGCGACGGGCACCGACGCGGGCAGGGCCCGAACCCCGAGACCCCCCTGGACCCCGGGGTCCGCGGGCCTCGGGCCGCACTCACCGGCGGCGCCCCGCGGGCGAGGGCAGAGGCGCGGCGGGCCCGGCGCGGGCGGGCGGGCGGGCGGCGCGGGGCGGGCCGGGCGGGCGGGCGGGCGGGCGGGCGGGCGTCGGGCGTCGGGCGTCGGGCCGGGCGGCGGCGGCGGCGCCGGGCTCGCGCACTCGGGCTCGCGGCGTCTGCGCGAAGGCGTCCCCGCGCGCGCCCGCCCGCCGCGCCCCCGCCCCACTTCCGCCCCCCGGAAACGCCGCGCCGCACCGCGCAGGCGCGCACGCAGACGCGGCGGCGCGGGCGCAGGCGCGACGGCGCAGGCGCAGGCGCAGGCGCCGTTCGCGCCGGCCAGATCCAGGGCCAGGCCCGGCCCGGCCCGGCCCGGCCCGGCCCGGCCTGGAGCCGCTGCTGCCGCTGCGGGGCACCCGTTAGGAGGCGCAGGCCCGTTCCCCGCGCGCCTGGGCTTGGGCGGCGGGAAGGGGGCCCCCAACTGGCGGAGGAGGGCGCGGCCTCGCCTCTCCGTTCGTTCCTGGAAAGAAAACCCCGAAAGCCACCCGCGGCCTCTCGCGGCGGGAAGTGAAACCCCCAGGGGCGACTTTCGGGCTTCCTGGGCTCGGGCGCCCGCCGCAAGCCCGGCCGAGGTGAGCCCGCAGCCCGCACCGAGCCCAGCCGAAAGGGTTTCGGGGTCCGCTCTTCGGGGCGCCCTTGGCGGTGCCCCGGAGTCCCTGCGGGACGGACGTCGGTGATGGACCCAGATGGACCCAGACGAGCACCGTGCGAGTCAGAAGTCAGTCGCCCACCCAGTGTGTCATTCATTGCTCTGGCCCCTGCGTAGCCACTTTGACGGTGCTGAAGACAGACGGTTTCGCCTCTTTTTAGGGGGACAGTGGGTTCCCACCCGGCGGCTCTCGGGTTGCTTCTGCCAGGCCTCACTCCTAGCAGTGTCCTGTGCTCAGAGGGCCATTTGGGGCCCAGGATTGAACCCTGGTCAGCCATGTGCAAGGCAGGTGCCCTCCCCACTGTCCTATCTCTCTAGCCCTCTCTATCTCTAGGAAATTGCTCGGTGCTCAAGGTTTGGATGGAGTCTAAGCAGTTGAGGAAACACGCCTGCAGGTCTGGCTGCTTCCTGATCTGCCCTCCTGTCATGGCTACTGTCTTTCCCAGGGCCCCCAGCCCACCTCCTTTCTGGGCTGTCTGTCACTCCCCAGAGCTCATATTGTCCCTGCGGCCCAACACACAGATCTACACTGGGGCCAGTTCTGCTCAAGTGGCTGGGCCCAGGGACAGAATGATGCACATAAGAAAACATTAGAAGACTGTAAAAAGGGGCTGGACAGATAGCACAGCAGTAGGGCATTTGCCTTGCACATGACTGACCTGGGTTCGATTTCTGGCATCCCATATGGTCCCCTGTGCCTGTCAACAGCAGGGAGGACCCTTGCCTGGTATTAGGACAACTCCAGTTTGGTCCCCAGTACTCCGTTGGGATCCCTGAGCACCACCAGCAGCGGCTGGAGCGATAGCACAGCACGGAGGATGTTTAGGTTTGATCTCCAGCATCCCATGTGGTCCCCAAACACTGCCAGGAGTGATTTCTGACCCTAGAGCCAGGAGTAACCCCTGATCACGGCTGAGTGTAGCCCCAAAACAAACAAAAGAACTGGAGCAGGGAGTTAATGGGTTAAGGTGTTGCCTGTGAACCACCTGGTTCAGTCTAAACACAGTGCAGGAGTGGCTCCCTCCAGGCATCTCTGAGTGTGGCCCAAGTCCTCCCAGAAGCATGACCGTGGTGGCTTCTCCAGCAGCCTGTGGACACTCACTGGTCCCCCGCTGGAATTCTCTGACCAGAACGCAGTGAGCAGGTGCAGCAGGTGGTATGTGGGGGCCACTCCCAGCCAGCACTGAAGCCAGCAAACCCTTTGAATTTCCGCATGGTGGCCACTGATGACCCTAGAAATACTTGGGTCCTCGGGGCCGGAGAGATAGCATGGAGGTAAGGCATTTACCTTTCATGCAGAAGGTCATCGGTTCGAATCCCGGCGTCCCATATGGTCCCCCGTGCATGCCAGGAGCAATTTCTGAGCACAGAGCCAGGAAAAACCCCTGAGCATTGCCGGGTGTGACCCAAAAACCACAAAAAAAAAAAAAAAAAAAAGAAATACTTGGGTCCTCAAGTCACCCAGGACCGTCCTCAAAAGCGTCCATGGATTTTTCAACAATGAAATGGTCTGGGTCTGAGCAGAGGTGAGCACAGAGGGTCTGAGGAGGTGACAGAAGAGCTGAGGCAAGCAGCCCTCAGGTGTGCTGGCACGCCTGTAAGCCAGTGAATGTTCCCAACTCCAGCATGCAGTCAGTAGCAACTAATGCATTCATGTATTTTTGTTTGGTTTTGCTTGTTTGTTTTTTCAGACTGGGGAGATGTCTACTAAATTGTCACCGAGGAAGGATGTGTGTCTGCCAGTATGAACCATCCAATTTAATGTATTTCTGGCTAATTCGTGAATCCAAATCTCGCACAGTTGAGAGTTCAGTAATAAATGAGTTTTAGTAATTATGGTACAAATCAAAGCTTTACCTATAGTCATACTCCACTTTGTTTTGGGGCTATATCCAGCGATGCTCGGGGGTAGCTCCTGGCTCTGAGCTCAGAAATCACTCCTGACAGGCCGGAGAGATAGCATGAAGGTACGGTGTTTGCCTTGCATGCAGCAGGTCGGTGGTTCAAATCCAGGCATCCCATATGGTCCCCCGAACCTGGCAGGAGCGATTTCTGAGCGTAGAGCCAGGAATAACCCCTGAGCGCTGCCGGGTGTGACCCAAAAACCAAAAAGAAAAAAAGAAATCACTCCTGGCATTTCAGTGGACTCATATGGGATGCCAGGGATCCAACCCAGGTTAGAGTGTGCAAGGAAAACACCCTATTGGCTCTGCTCTCACTCTGGCCCCACACTCCACTTTTTTTGGGGGGTCTGCACCCTGCATGCTCAGGGCTTACTCCTAGCTCTGTGCTCAGGGATCACTCCTGAGGGTGCTTGAGGGGGGGGGGACTATAGGGGGGTGTTTGAAAAACATGGGTCAACTATGTTCAAGGGTTCAAGGCAAGTGCTTTAAACCCTATCTCTCTCCTGTCCTCCCTTGTTTTGAATTTGTGGAGCCACACCTGGTGGCACTCTGTTAGATGATATACCCAGCTATTACCCAAAAAGAAGGTATTTCCCCAATTTCCTCTTTTCACTTAGCCCTTTGATACGTAAAAGTCCATCTGAATCTCATTCTACCCTCCCTCCACGAGGTTGAATTTGTTGGGGTTTTTTTGTGAAGACTTTTGGGGTTTGGGGGGGGGGCCATGCCCAGTGGCACTCGGAGGTTACTCCTGGCTCTGCGCTCAGAAATCACTCTTGGCAGGCTCGAGAGACCATATGAGATGGTGGAAATCGAACCCATTCTGTCCCAGGTTGGCCGTGCACAAGGCTAATAATGCCCTGCCACTGTGCTATCGCTCCGGCCCCACCTGGTTGAATTTATACTGGGAGAATAAGGAAAAGTTAATCTGGTGTGGCCTGCTGAGAGAGCATGAGGTGAGAAGCAAATTGACTCCATGATTCTCTCCTGACTGGCTTGCTTTATTGATTCTTCGTGGCTTCCTTCTTCAGACTCGTCCGCCTGGGATTGGAAATAAGGTGTATGGGATAATTTCACAACCTGGGGGGTTATTTTATAGTGCTCAGGGTTACTCCTGACTTTGCACTCCGGAATTAGTCCTGGCAGGCTCGAGTGACCATATGGGATGCCAGGGAATGAATCCTATGCAAGACAAACACTGTGCTATTACTCCAACCCCTCCAGTCCTTTTGAGGGTGGATTTTTACTGGAAAGTGCACCTGGGGGGTGTCATGTGCTCCGATGAGCCAGAGGGGAACTACTTTAGGCGTGTTTGGTCACAGCCAAGCTGAGAACAAGATGAGTGCTGGCAAAAGAGAAATCGGTGTGGAAAATGCTAGAAACGCATTGCAGGCCCCAGCTCTTCCCACGCTTGTCCTCCCACACACATGCCTTCCGCTCTCAGATCCTCCCAGGTTCTAGGACAGCTTTCAGAGCACCAGCCATCGGACTCACATTCCAAGCAACAGGGAAGAGGAGGTGTTCTAACCGAACGAAACCCTTTGGCAGAGCCCTGTTCCTATGGCTACAGCTGGAGGGAGACAGAAATGAAGGCTTGCAGCTGGGCTGTGTGTGGAGGAAGTTGGGGAAAATAAAACTAGGGAGGCAAAGAAAACAGGGTGGAGACAGAAGAGTGCGTGGCCTTGCACACTGCTGGCCCAGGTTTGATTGTGGCATCCCATATGGTCCTTCAAGCCAGAGCGATCCCTGAGCACTGTCAGGTAGTCCCATCTCTAAAAAAAATCCAGAAGGGAAGCAGCCTGGGCTGCCACAGAGGATAATGAGGGACTGATGGGCACAGGACAGGGGTGGGGGGCGATGTGGTTAGGATCTAGAACCACACACACAGGAGTCCTGAGAATTGCCCGGCCTTCCCAGTGCCTGTCCCTGCTGTGCCTGCTCTTCCTCTGCAGCAGAGACCCTCGCTGGTGGCCGCCACATTGGCACGGCAGCTGGGGACCCTGACTCATTTCCGGCCCTTCTGTCTCCTGCATCTTGCCCACTCCCCACTGCTCTGTAGGAAGTGGACACACAAAAGACAGCTTTGAATGGCAAGGGATGAAGAGGAGAGCAGGCAGAGGAAGTGAGGGGAGGAGAAAGAGGAGGAGCAGAGCAGGCTATAACAGCCCAACTTGCAGTGGCAGTGATGCTGCAGTCCAGACCCTACATATAAGCTGAATCCCAATGTGCCTAAACTGCACCAACCCCTCAGGAGGACATTGTCCTAGGCCAGTGGTCGGCAACCTGCGACTCGAAAGCCACATTTGGCTCTTCACACTTTTCATTTGGCTCTTCTGTGTGCCAGGCAGCCGCTCCAGGAGTCAGGACTACGCTCCTAGTCCCTGTGTGGCTCTCAAAATAAATTTCAATCGTGGTTTTGGCGAGATTTGGCTCAGTTGAAAAAAAAAAGGTTGCCGACCACTGTCCTAGGCCCTTTGCTGAGCTGAGCAGATTGGCCTGAAGCTTTCAGGTTCATCCCCCCCCAAAGCTCAGGCTCCACTGAGCATCTACCTAGCCCTGTCCAGTGGACTTTTGTGGAGGGGCCAAGGGGACAAGTCTAGCTGTGAATGTGGGCTGAGGGCTCAGAGGCAGGAGTCTTCTGGGTGGAGGAGAAAGGGCAGGTGAACTTGCCCTGGGGGAACAGAGTGGGGAGATCCCTCTCTCCAGACCATGTCTCCTCCCACAGGGCAGACCGAGGGGGGCAGAGTTGATGAGTTTAGATGTGGGTGCTCAGTGCCTTCAGAAATAGCTATTAACACAAACAAACACATGCACTCCTTTTTTTTTTTTTTTTTTTTTTTTTGGTTTTTGGGCCACACCCGGTGACGCTCAGGGGTTACTCCTGGCTATGCGCTCAGAAGTCGCTCCTGGCTTGGGGGACCATATGGGACGCCGGGGGATCGAACCGCGGTCCGTCTCCTAGGCTAGCGCAGGTAAGGCAGGCACCTTACCTCGAGCGCCACCGCCCGGCCCCCATGCACTCCTTTTTGTTTGTTTTGTTTATTCCTAGCTCTACACTCAGAAATTGCGCCTGGCAGGCTTGGGGGACCACATGGGATGCTGGGGATCAAACCCGCATCTGTCCTAGATCAGCCTCATGCAAGGCAAATGCCCTACCACTGCTACCATTGCAGCCCCGACATGCACTCTTCATACAAACGCGCACACGCTGGTGTGCAGAGATGTGAGCACAGACAAGTACCCATACCTCCCCCGGGGATGCTTGCAGGGTTAAGTGCCCTCCCCAGTCCACCCCCAGAGGACCCACATAGTCTCTCCCATACAGCTGAGGTCAGGTGCCTGATGTGAGGTCCCAGGCAAAGTGCACCCCGAGCATCTCCCTTCCAGAAGCCACAGGGAAATCCATCTCCTGAACTTCACTGTACACGTCTGCACTCCTTGGCCCATGGCCCTGTCTCCTGCTGGAAACCACTGCACCCAGCCTGTTCTTCACACCGTCATCAGACCTGGGTGGGCTTGTGTCAGGTTCAAACCCATCTCGAGCATCCTTCATGCAAGGCCAAGTGGGACAGGCACGGCCCCACTGGGCATCACTATGTCTCTTCCCTGCAAAATGTCGAGGTAGGGCTGAGGGGCATGGGAGCCCTGGGTTCCATTCCAGCCATGCTCAAGAGGAAAGCAGGGGCTGGCGAAGGGCAGGGAGTTGACGTCTAAGGATGAGCATCTCTCGGCAGCTTCGGAAGGCAGGACGGAAGCATGACGGAAGCATGAGGAGATGCAGGAAGGGGAACCAGAAGAGAGCAGGCCAGACCCCAGGAGAGGAAGAAGAGACCAGGCCTCGGGCCAGAGAGAGAGAGTGCACAGCGGTAGGGCATGCATTTGCCTTGCTTTGTGGCAGACTCAGGACAGATGGTGGTTGGAATCCCCCAGCCTGCCAGGAGTGATTTCTTTTTTTTTTTTTTTTTTTTTTGGGGGGGGGGGCCACACCCGTTTAATGCTCAGGGGTTACTCCTGGCTAAGCGCTCAGAAATTGCCCCTGGCTTGGGGGGACCATATTATGGGGCACCGGGGGATTGAACCGTGGTCCTTCCTTGGCTAGTGCTTGCAAGGCAGACACCTTACCTCTAGCGCCACCTCCCCGGCCCCCAGACTAGAGAATTTTTTTTTTTTTTTGGTTTTTTTGGGCCACACCCGTTTGGTGCTCAGGAGTACTCCTGGCTAAGCGCTCAGAAATCGCCCCTGGCTTGGGGGAACCATATGGGATGAGACACCTTACCTCTAGCGCCACCTCGCCGGCCCACCAGGAGCAATTTCTAAGCACAGAGCCAGGAGTAACGCCTGAGCGGCACTGGGTATGACCCACCCCCACCCCCAAAAACAGAAAGAAGGGCCAGAGAGCATGGAAGTAGGGCATTTGCCTTGCATACAGAAGAACGGTGGTTCAAATTTCGACATCCCATATGGTCCCCCGAGCCTGCCAGGAACGATTTATGAGTGTAGAGCCAAGAGTAACCCCTGAGCGCTGCCGGGTGTGACCCAAAAACAAAAACAAAAGAGACCAGGCCGGAAGCACCCCAGGGCCTGGGCAGGCACATCAGGTCCTGGGAGCCAGGCCCAGAGCTCCTTGTGGTCTGTCCCGCCAGAACTGGCCTGTGTGCTGATCTCAATCCAGGGGAGCGGGGACACTGTGAAGATGCTGGCCCCCTCCACCCCCACAGCCCAGCATCCAGACCCAGAGACTGGGACAAGAGGCCAGAGAGGGTCCCGGAGGGTGCACGGGCCTCTCACTGCACACCTGTGCAGGCTGCAGATGAAATGGCTGTCAGCCCCTGGCCTTTGTCCAGCCCTGATATTGCACAGAGCTGCTGTGTGTCGCCCCCCCCCCCCATGAAGCCAGGAAGGGCTGGGGAGGCCTGGCCCAGCCTGTCCGGGAAACCTGGAGACTCATTGTCTCTGTCTCCACTTCCAGAGGTCCCGCCCTGCAGCTTTCAAGCTAGAGTGAATATCTCCATGACAGCCTGTGGGATGGGCCCAAGGAGGGAGAGGAGGGAGCCTTGAAGTGCAGGGGTCAGAGGGTGCAATGGGAGGGGTGAAAAGTCAGAGCCAGCGACCACACAGACAGACCCATATCAGTCCATGAGTCATATAGGACAGCCGAAAGAAGGTTTACATTGCACACGACTGACCCAGGTTCAATCTCCAGCATCCTATTGGGTCTCCTGAGCTCCACCAAGAATGATTCTGAATGCAGAAACAGGAGTAAGCTCTGAGCATACTGGGTATGGCCTCCCAAAAACAAAAAAATAAGAGCGAAGCCCAAGGGCAGAAGGTGAGCTCTACGGGTGTGTGAGAAGAGATTTCTGCAACAAGCCCGTTCATACACCCATCCATCTGTCCTTCTGGGACAGCTGTGGGCAGGGCCTCCCCCAGGCAGGGAGAAGCCACAGCCAGACTTGGGTTTGGGATCCCTGGTGTCTCCAGGCTCTGGGGGAGTTTCCAGAATCAGGTGAGAAGTAGAAAACAAAGAAGGGTGAGACATCAGGGTAGACACAAGGCAGGGAACAAATATTGGGGACCCAGCTGTGATGTCCGCCTACCATTCCAGAAGGCCACAGCACAGGAACGGGCTTAGGGCTTAGATGGATGGAAGATGCCAGGGGCCACCGATGGTCTCAAGTCATGGTCCTGCTTGTTCTGGCTCTCTCTTCTCTCTCTCTCTCTCTCTCTCTCTCTCTCTCTCTCTCTCTCTCTCTCTCTCTCTCTCTCTCTCTCTCTCTCTCTGTCTCTCTCTCTCCCCACACACACACACACACAGCATTTTTGGGGGGCCACACCCAGCTCCACTCGGGTTACTCCTGGCTCTGTATATAGAAGTCGCTCCTGGCGGGCTCAGGGGACCATATGGGATGTCGGGGATTGAAACCAGGTCCATCCCAGGCCAACTGCATGCAAGGCAAATGCCCTAGCTTTGTGCCATCACTCTGGCCCCACCTCCCCGAGGCTTTTGCAGCCGGTGCCCTGAACAGGTGAACACAATTGAACCCTGGATTCTGCAAGGACTTCAAAAAGAAAAAGATGCACGTAAAAAGGTAAATGTTGAAAAAAGAGAAATGAATGAAAGAGAAAAGTAAAAGTAAGAAATTGTCTCTAACCGCCTCTCGAACCCAGAGCCACAGGCCTCACCAGGCCCTTTGTGGCTGGTAATTAACCTGTCTCAGAATCCACTCCTCCTCCCACCCCCGCATCGGCAGACTTCACAGTACCAGTGAGCTTGTTTGTTTGTTTTGGGGTCACACTAGTGGTGCTCAGGGGTTACTCCTGGCAGGCTCCAGGAGATCATATGGGATCCCAGGGATCAAACCTGTGTGCAAGGAAAATGCCCTCTCTCTTCACTGTGCTATTGCTCCAGCTCCCTCTCCCCATTTGTTTTTTGGTTTGTTTGGTCACACCCGGCTGCGCTCAGGGGTTCCTCCTGGCTCTATGCTCAGAAATTGCTCCTGGCAGGTTCAGTGGACCATATGGTATCCTGGGATTCGAACCACCATCCTTCTGCAGGCAAGGCAAATGCCCTACCTCCATGCTATCTCTCCAGCCCCTCATTTTATTTTTAATTTTTTCTTTCTCTTTTGGGGGGTCGGGGGTTTGTGTCACACCCAGCTGAGCTGAGGGGTTTCTTACTCCTGCCTCTATGCTCAGAAATCACTCCTGGCAGGCTCCCGGGACCATATGGGATGCACAAGGCAAACACCCTACCTCCATACTCTCTCTCTGGCCCCTATTTTATTTTATTTTTAATCTTTTTTTGGAGGGGGGTCACACCCGGCAGCACTCAGGGGTTACTCCTGGCTCTATACTCAGAAATCGCTCCTGCAGGCACAGGGGACCATAGGGGGTGCCAAGATTCGAACCACCGTCCTTCTGCATGAAAGGCAAATGCCTTACCTCCATGCTATCTCTCTGGACCCCTCCCCATTTGTTTTGGATGTACATCCTGGACTGGGAGGTGGGCCAGGCAGCCAGCACCCATGGGCCAGTCGAAGTCGTGCTGCAAGTCTACGGAGCCCGTCGCCTCTGCTCGCTTCAAGTCCCGAGCCTGGTCCTGAAGCTCCGACACAGCCATGGCATTTCTCCTCCCCCTCCACCATCTCTGGGCACAATGTGGAAGCCCAGACAGGCTGCTTCCCACACCCCACACTCCACGCCCCTCTTGTCTGCGCACTGACACCCCACCAGCCTGCTCCACAGCTCTAGGTGAATGTTCCAGAGACAGCGCCCGCCCGGATGCCATGGCAACAGCTCTGTGACAGCAGACTGGATCGCCAGACGGGACCGAGGGCCGCCAGCCTGATGCTGCCGGAGAAGCCAGGCCCACCCATGGCACCCGTCCCAGCCTCAGTGTGCATGTGTGTATGTGTGCCTACGTGTGCGTGTATATGTGCATTTATGTTCCGTGTGTGCGTACATGCGTAGGATGGTGTGAGTGTGAGTGCAGCTTGGGTGCGGGAAAACTGACCACCCTTCAGGGCGGATTTTCCCTACCAGATGGATCCTCAGCCCCACTCCCTGATGGAGGCGTAGGGTTGTGTGGTTCGTAGCCCCAGGGTGTCCAGCACCTGCACTTGCCCAGAAGCAACTGGTCCTCATCCACACAGCAGCCAGGGATGGGCAGGACCAGGTAACTCTACTTTTATTGATTTACCGCTTTGGGGATTTGGGGTTACGCCTGGCCGGGCTCAGAGTCCACCCTGGCCATGTTCGGGGCACTGCGTGGATGCAAGCGTCCTCATGCTTGCAGGGGCCAGAAGGTACTAACTCTTAGGCCCAAAGGATTTGTATTTGAAGACCAGGATATGTGCTGAGTGCGCCAAACTAAGAGAAGCAGTTTTACTGCTCCCCCACTCTAGGCTCCCAGAGAAATCACAGGGTGTGGGCAGCCAGAGTGGGACAGTACAAGGGTGGCTCTCAGAGACTAGGGCATTTCTGTCCCTGCGGGGGTAGCTGAGCTCCGCCCCAAGGGAAGTAATCTGGGAGTGAAAGCACTGTCTGCGGTCAGCGGTCAGGGCAGGGGGAAGTGAAGCGCAGGAGCACCAGGCTCTGGTGGCCAGCTGCTCAGCACACAGACCTCTCCTCTGCTTTCTCCGGAAAATGGACACAATGGCTCAAATGGCTCCCAACCAGCAACTTCTGAGACGAACGGCTCACTCCCACAATTTGGGTCCCTGAGGTTTGGGGGACCCACTGTTTTTGCCACACTCCCCCACTTGATTTTGGGGGGGGCAGAGGATCACACTCAGGCGATGCTCAGGAGTTACTCCTGGCTCTACTCAGGAATCACTCCTTTTTTTTTATTTATTTTTTTTTGGGGGGGGTTACACCTGGCAGTGCTCAGGGGTTACTCCTGGCTCCATGCTCAGAAATTGCTCCTGGCAGGCACGGGGGACCATATGGGACGCTGGGATTCGAACCAATGACCTTCTGCATGAAAGGCAAACGCCTTACCTCCATGCTATCTCTCCAGCCCCAGGAATCACTCCTGCTCTTAGGGATATACCCTAGGAACATAAAAAATACAATTCCATGGGCCCGGAGAGATAGCACAGCGGCGTTTGCCTTGCAAGCAGCCGATCCAGGACCAAAGGTGGTTGGTTCGAATCCCGGTGTCCCATAGGATCCCCCGTGCCTGCCAGGAGCTATTTCTGAGCAGACAGTCAGGAGTAACCCCTGAGCACTGCCGGGTGTGGCCCAAAAACCAAAAAAAAAAAAAAAAATACAATTCCAAAATGCCTTCCTCACACTTATATTCAATGCAGCTCTTTTACAATAGCCAGAATCTGGAAACAACCCAGATGCCCAACAACAGACAAGTGGCTAAAGAAATTGTAGTACAACGCTCGCTTCAGCAGCACATATACTAAGATCGGAACGGAACGATACAGAGAAGATTTGCATAGCCCCTGCGCAAGGATGACATGCAAATTCGTGAAGCGTTTCATATTTAAAAAAAATTGTAGTACATATACACAATGGAATATTATACAGCCTTTGGGAGAGGTGAAGTCATGAAATTTTCCTATACATGGATTTTTTTTATACATGGATAGTTATGGAATCTATTGTGCTGAGTGAAATAAGCCAGAGAAAGAGAGAGACACAGAATAGTGTTTCTCATCTATGGGCTTTTTTGGTGGGGGCCACAGCTGGCGATGCTCAGGGATTACTCCTGGCTCTGCACTCAGAAATCATTGCTCCTGGCAGGCACGGGGACCACATGGGATGCTGGGGGATCGAACCTCAGTCCGTCCTAGGTTAGCACGTGCAAGGCAAACGCTCTACCATTTGTGCCATTGCTCCAGCCCCTCATCTACGAGTTTTAAGAAAAGTAAAAAACATTATTGTAATAATACACAGAGACAATAGAGATGAGGGCTGGAAGGTCTGGCCCACAATATGAAGCTTGCCACAAAAGTTCAGTTGGAGAAATGACTAACTGACAACTACCATGACAATGGTAGTGAATAAGATAAATAGAATGCCTGAATGCAGGCAAGGAGGGAGATGGAAGGCATTGGTGGTGGGAATGTGGCACTGGTGAAGGGGGGTGTTCTTTTTTGGTTTTGGTTTTGTTTTAAGTCACACCCAGTGGCACTCAGCGGTTACTCCTGGCTCTGCGCTCAGAAATCACTCCTAGCAGGTAGGGGGGACCACATGGAATGCCGGGATTCCAACTACCATCCATCCTAAATCGGCTGCATGCAAGGCAAACACCCTCCAGTTGTGCTTTCTCTCAGGCTCCGTCTTTTTATTATTATTATTATTATTTTCTTTTTTTTTTTTTTGGTTTTTGGGTCACACCCGGTGACACTCAGGGGTTACTCCTGGCTATGCGCTCAGAAGTCACTCCTGGCTTGGGGGACCATATGGGACGCGGGGGGATCGAACCGCAGTCCATCCAAGGCTAGCACAGGCAAGGCAGGCACCTTACCTCTAGCGCCACCACCCGGCCCCTATTATTATTATTATTATTATTATTATTATTATTATTATTATTAAATATACCTGAAACCCAAAATAAACATGTTTGTAATCATGGTTCTTAAATAAAGACATTAAAATTATAAAAAAAATGAAGGAGTCACTCCTGGTGGTACCCAGGGATCAAACTGAGGATCGAACCAAGGTTGGCAGCATGCAAAGCAAGCACCCTCCCTGCTATGCCCAATCCCCTACCTTTTCCCCAGGGCAACTCTGCTCAGACCCAGGTTCCCTCAGATATAGCCTGATGCAATCTCCAGATCCTTAACACATGTGAGCAGATTTGTCTTCCCCAATAAGGTGAGTATGTAGGGTTTGAACATATTTTAGGGGGACACAGTTCCATCCACTGCATTTGGCTTGGAGAGTGAGACAGAGAAGCAGCTCCAGGGGTTGGGGAGAGAACAAAGGAGCTCAAGTTCCCTCAGGGAGACTGGGGGATACTGACCACATGGCTCCCCTGACCCCAGCACACTTGGGTTTCAGCTCTGGGAAGTATCTTACACCCACTCGGCACCCCTAAGCCCTGAGGGGTGCATCCTACCCTGCCCAGCACCCCTTTCTCTCTGAGGGATACTTCCTGCCCTCTATCAGCACTCCCAGGTCAGAATCCCAGACTCTGCCTGGTTCCCAGCACTGGGGTCTCAGCTCTGTCCCACCTACTCCTCCTACTATGGTCAGAGGTCAGGGGTCAGGGGCCGTGGGGCAGCCAGCTTCAGACCTGAATTCTCCCGCTGTCCAGTGCTCATGGGAGGGGCTGGCCAGTGGGGTTTCCCCAGCATGGCCGTGGCTGTGGGTCCTTTGGGGTGACATGGGCCTTGTATAGGGCTCGGGGTGTAGAGTAGCCCTTCCTGAGAGCACAGTGTTGGGGGGCGCAGCCTGCCCACAGGAAACCCCTGTACAGAGGAAGCGGAGCTGGCCGGACGGGGCTGGCCTCTGGGCTATTGTTCGTGCTTCCTCCTGGCTGAGGCCTGTCCTGGAGCCTCGCCTGCAGGAAGCCGCGTCACTCAGAGACTCAGCAGATGAGGCCAGAAGAGCCATCCCGATCGGACGCCCCACTTGCCAGCGCATAGTCTCAGCTTCCTCTTCCACCCTCCTGGCCTCAGACCCGGCATGGTGGAACTCCAGGTGCCCCTCTGGCTGCTGGAGTGACACAGGCCTGGAACCTAGCCCAGTTCTGCCACCCCACCCCCTCTTCAGTCCAGCCCCAGAGATGGAGGCAACAGGCACAGAGACAGGGATGAACAGACACAGTGACAGGAGTGACAGGGCAGCGAGGGCCTCATTCTGCATGGAGAAGGGCTGAAGCCGCAGAGCTGGACTTGCTTGTGGGGGCCAGGGGACTTCAGGGGAGGCACTGCAGGGGAGACTGCAGGAGAGACTGCAGAACCCAAAGCAAAGAAAATAGGACCAGGGAGGTACACAGGGAGGAGAGGAAAGTGGGAGCAGGGAGGAGAAGAGAGGAGAGAGGAGAGGAGGCATGGAGAAACAGAGGGAAGGAGGAGGAAGGAGGGGCGAGACGAGAAGGGTGAAGGGAAGGAGTTGAGAAGGGGGGGCCATGGAGAAGGAAGGGGTGATGGAGGAAGAAGGAGGGGTGAAGGGAGGAGAGTTAGAGTGAAAGCAGGAAGGTAAGGAGAGATGAAAGGATGAAGGGAAGGAGATTGAAGGAAGGAGAGATGGAGGCATGGTGGAAGGCAGAGGGGAGGGACAAGCCCCTGCTGGCCCACCCAAACCCACCATCCCTGCTTCCATGACAGTGCCAGGGTGTTCTGTGTCCCAGGCTCAAAAATGACCCATGCCAGAGGCCCCTGGGGTGGAGGACCCGGAAGCACTGTGGTCAGGGCATCTCCAGGGTGGCACCAGCACTGTGCTCAGAGCCAGCCCCATGTCCGTGTGTGTGTGTGTGTGTGTGTGTGTGTGTGTGTGTGTGTGTGTGTGTGTGCACTAGGTCTCTGTGCTGTGTGTAATGTGTGCATGTCACACACATATGTCTTGTGTGTATGAAGTATGTGTGGTGTATATGTGAGAGTGTATGAGTCTCTGGATGTAGCACTACATGTGTGAGTCTGTAAGGTGTGTGTGGATACATCATGCCCATGTCTGCATGAGATGTGTGGGAATAACGTGTACACGTGGGTGTGTGTGTATCTAGTATGTACCTTGTGCGTCTGTGTGTATATACTGTATGTGTGTTGTATGTGGATGACACATGACATATGTGTTATTTCTTCCATGTCATGCAGAACTACCCTGCCTGTTGGGCTTAGCAGTGGGGCTAAGCCCCATCCCCAAGTCTATGTTTCCCTGTGAGCACGGACAGAGCCCAGGGTTCTCTGGAGCCCTGGGTGCGGCTGCTGCCGGAGAAAACGCCTGCCCTGTGTAGGGACACGATCCAGGAAGGCTTATTGGAGGCAGTGGCCCTGACTGGTCTCACCTAGACTGGCACCCTCTGCCACTGCTGAGAGCAGGGGAGCCCCGGTCTCGGTCTCTGTCCCGCTCCTGCTGGATTTGCTCCTAGGAAGGGAAGAACCTGAGTGAAGGCCAGAAGCCCCCCACACCCCTTGTGCTCCCCCCAGGAAATAAAGGGACTCCGGAGACACTGCCCAGCAGGGCGAGTCCTTGTCCCCCAGGAAGCACCCACTGCTATCTGGTGGCGGCAGGAAAAAATTGCCGGGAAAGGCTAAGAAAAGGTAACATTAGGGTCTATCTGAGGGCATTGGCCTTGCACACGGCAGACCTGGGTTGGATCCTCGGCATTCCATAGCACAGCCAAGAGTAATTCCTGAGCACAGCGTCAGGAATAATGCCTGAGTATTTCCGGGTAAGGCCCCAAAACAACCCAAAAAGTGAGGAGTTGAATGGCACAGTGAGGAGGGTGTTTGCCTTGCATATGGCTGACCTGATCCCTGGCATCCCATGTGGTCCCCCGAGCCTGCCAGGAGTAATTTCTGAGTGCAGTGTCAGGGTAACCCCTAAGTACTGCCAGGTGTGACCAAAAAAGACAAAATAGAAATAAAAGTGAAGCCTGTTCACTACACAACATTTTCCCAATGGGCCGGAGCTGGGGTGAGGCTTGGAGTGAGGCTTCCTGTAAACATGGTCTGGCTTCTACTGGCTGCCCCCCTGCTCACCATCAGGGTGGTCCCCAAAACAAAATAAAAAATAAACTAAAATTGCCACAATTCCCAAGCCGTGAGCACTGGGCCATCAAAAAGAACTTGAGGGATCCTGGTGAACTTGGAAAGTTGGAACAGGGGGTGCTGGAGTGATAGCACAGCAGTAAGGCGTTTGACTTGCACATGGCTGACCCAGGATGGACCTGGGTCCGATCCCCGGCATCCTATATGGTCCCCCAAGCCAGGAGTGATTTCTGAATACATAGCCAGGAGTAACCCCAGAATGTCACTGTCACTAGGTGTGGCCCAAAAACCAAAAAAATAAAAACACAACAACAACAACAAAAGAAAGTTGGAACAGAAAAGGTACCTTTAGAAACCTGAAGACTCAAAATGATGTTTGACATCATGTTTGACATGACTTTGATTGACAAAAAGGGGCACTGGGGTAATGTTACCCCATATGCTAATATCTCCTGGATGGTCAGACCCACCGACAGCTAGGAGGAGTCTGCGGTTGGTGATTAAGGTGTTGGCTCAGAGAAGGGGACAGAGAGAGAAGCAGACGAAGTTAGAATGGATGGAGGGCAGCTAAGAGCGTAGAGGTTGGAGAGAGCATGGAGGTAAGGTGTTTGCCTTGCACGCAGAAGGATAATGGTTCAATCCTTCCCGGCATCCCATATGGTCCCCTGAGCCTGCCAGGAGCGATTTTGAGCACAGAGCCTGGAGTAACCCCTGAGCACTGCCGGATGTGACAAACCCCCCACCAAAAAAAAGAATGCTTAGCTTAGAAGTCGTGTGGAGAAATGCACATGGTGTTTAGGACCGTGAAATAAAGCTGGATATCTCTTGAAACTTCAACTAACAGTGGGTCCATGTCTTTGTTGTTACCCTGCAACCTACAGACCTGCCCGCTAAGGGGCTACAGGTGCCAGGCCTAGGTGAGGAAGGCCTCACCCCCAACACTAGAACTCTATATATTTTGGGGGTTTTGGGTCATACCCAGCGGTGCTCAGGGGTTACTCCTGCTCTGCACTCATAAATCGGCCCTGGCTCACAGGAGACCATATGGGATGCCTGGATTTGAACCACTGTGCTATTTCTTCTGCCCCTCGATATTTTATATTTAAACAACACTGGGGAACTGAGTGAGCTCACTTGGCATTTCCTTTGGAGGGGCACCTTCACCCCAAACAGCTCTGGAGAAAAGATGAGGACATTCACAGGTGAAGCTTCGAGGTTCCCCAAGGACACTCCTGTTTGTGGAGACCCAGCCGAGTCAGGCCAACAGAAACTGGGCGCCCTCCCCTCTCACCCCGTCCCCTGTGCCCTGATCTCACTGCCCAGCCATCCTACTTCAGGAACACGGGGACCCCCTACCCCGGTGCTGTATGCAGATCAGTTTCTAAGGCCCTGGAAGGGTCTGGAAAGCAATAGGTCCAGGCTGGCTCTGGGATCCTCCTGGGATCCTCCTTGGAGCACAGGAGGAAGAGGAGCTACTGCTGCAGCCCCTGTGGTTAATTGGGAGGAGGCAATACCAGTATCACTCACATGCGTCAAAGGAGAAACGGGCCTGCAGGTGTGTGGCTTGAAGTACCCTCATTCGGCCCGGAGAGATAGCACAGCGGCGTTTGCCTTGCAAGCAGCTGATCCAGGACTGAAGGTGGTTGGTTCGAATCCCGGTGTCCCATAGGGTCCCCCGTGCCTGCCAGGAGCTATTTCTGAGCAGACAGCAGGGAGTATCCCCTGAGCACTGCCGGGTGTGGCCCCAAAACAAAACAAAACAAAACAAAACAAAACAAAAAAATAGAGAGAGAGAGATTTGGTGTCAGATCTCACTGCTCTTGTAGGCGAGGGGCTGGATTCCTTCCTGGCACACACGAAAACCGGGAAGGGGAGATTCCGCACAGCTGGTCAAAGTCCGGATTGTCTGGGGGAGCTCAGGAGGCCGTGCTATGCCAGGGCGCTGGGAGCCTCAGGCTGCAGCCACCCCTTGCTCGCTGGGGCTGATTCTGCTGAGGAAAGTTCCGGGAGACAGACAGGTCGGACTGGACTGTTTTTTCCTTCCCTGAGCAGGGCTCAGCTGCTAGAAAAACTCCTGACCCTGTGGCCCTCTGTGACCCAGTGACCCTGTGTGACCCTGTGGCCCTCTGTGACCCAGTGACCCTCTGTGACCCAGTGACCCTGTGTGACCCAGTGACCCTGTGTGACCCTGTGGCCCTCTGTGGCCCTGTGGACCTCTGTGACTCAATGGTTCCGTGACCCTGTGACCCTCTGTGTCTCTGTGACCCTCTGTGACCCTGTGGCCCTCTTGACTTTCTGCCTTCCACCCAGTGCCTGGCCCCAGCTGAGGCCTCTGTATCCAGTGGGGAAGCACAGAGTGGCTGTGTGGCCACAGCAGTGACCTGGCCTCTCAGATGCCCAATCCTTCCATCTCTCTCTTAGCTGCCCTACCAGGGTCCCAGCACATAGGAGAGGGGATCCCAGCACACAAGAGAGGGGGTCCCGGTACATAGAAAAGGGGGTTCCTGGGGCCCGTGAGGTGGCGCTGGAGGTAAGGTGTCTGCCTTGCAAGCGCTAGCCAAGGAAGGACCGCAGTTCGATCCCCCGGCATCCCATAGGGTCCCCCCAAGCCAGGGGCGATTTCTGAGCGCTTAGCCAGGAGTAACCCCTGAGCATCAAACGAGTGTGGAAAAAAAAGAAAAGAAAAGGGGGTCCCAGCACACAGGAATGTGCTATCTCAAGCAGCTCCACAGAGGTCAGGTCTGGTCCCGGCAGAGCCCTGCAGCATGGGCTGGCTTGGCCTGTGGCCTGAGAGATTCTGGCTGGAGCTCTGGGAGCCAGCTAGGCTGTTCCCAGGGCTCGGAGCACTGTCCTGAGCTCTCCCCAGGAACCTGTGGGCTGAATGAGACAGGGCTGGACAGCCCTCAACTGGCCTCACAATGCCCCCTGGTGGTGCTGCCCCTCACTGCAGGGGTTCTTTCTCCAGCTGTAGGGGACACCCCAGCCTCTGTGCTCGCTCCCTACCCACACCCCCATTCTCCCTGACCCAAGGGCCAGGTCCCTCTGAACTCCCTCTGGAATTTCATCCCCCTGGCCCCCAGCCCTGGAAAATTGTCTTGAGGCACAGGGCTATTAGGAGATCCGGGGCTCCCCTCCCTGCCCACATAAAAGAGGTGTGTCCTGATCCTGTCATTGACCTCAGGCAGTGTCCAGGCCATGTAGAAATGTTCTTGTGTGAGGTAACCCAGCAAACTCTTACTCATTCTTCAAAACCGTTGGGACAGAGCAATAGCATAGGGGGGCAGGGTGCTTGCTTGGCACATGGCAGACTCACTTTTGATTCCCAGCATCCCCAGGGTCCTGGGAGTCTAGTGGGGGTGAGGGGTGAGATGTTCAGGGAAGTCTTCCTAGAGGAAGAGGACATCCATCTGGCAGAGGCAAAGTGTTGTTGTCGGTCAGTGCACCCGCCCTCACTACTCCTGGATGCTGGGGGTCTATGACCCCCTCAGGGTCCTGGGCAGGAAGACACCCCCTGTACAGCATCTCCTGAGTGAGTGAGTCATACCTTGCTCTGTTCTTCCTGTGACCTGGTGTGGTGCCCCCACATGCATCTCAGGAGTGGGTATGGGGTCTACTCTTCTGGGGGAACAGCTCTACCTCCAACAACAGGAGAAGGTATGGGGGAGAGGGTGTCATGGTTGGGAGTAGGCAATGAGGGAGACAGGGCAGGGAGTGAACTGGAGAGGTCACAGATGGAGTGGGCTGGCCTCAAGGATCCTTCCAGGCTTTGAGGGTCCTCCAGGGCTTTGGGGGTTCTCCAGGACCTCGGGGGTCCTCTGGGGTGCAACAGGTTGGTGTGACTCAGGGACAGCTTTGCACGCAGTCACCACTTGCAGCTTGAAGTCCCCAAGGCCCCTAAGGGGTGCTGTCAGCCACAGGCTACATCTGCAGTGCTGAGGGAGGCCTGAAGCCAGGTGGCAGCTTTGTAGGTGCCAATGGGTAGTGCCGGACGTCTGCCAGGCTTGGGGTCTCCTGCCCTTCGTATCCTGGTAACCCTCCCCAGATGTACGCCGGGCTGCTCCTCTGCCCTAGGGCTGCCCACTGACTGGATTCTGAAGGGCATTTGACACACTTGGCATGGGCTTTGTTGGGCAGCGGCCAGGGTTGTCTGCCCAGCAGTCCTGGGATCCTCCCCCTGAGCCTGAGGTGGGGAGACTCTGCCCAGCTGCAGGTACACAAGATGAGTTAGAGTTAAGTCTGAGTTCCGGCCTGGCTCTAGAGAGGTCAGTCGCTGGCACAGCTGCCCAAGGCCAGTGCCTCACTGTGATGCCCTTAGGAGCATGGGCTTCTACCAGGAAAATGGGTCCAGAGATGCAACACACAATGGCCACACAACAGAGCCGCTCCAGGGGTCTCCCAAAGGGCCGAAGCTGAGACTTGGGGATGTATGCTCACTTACATTCAAATCAGCATCACTCTTGAGGCCAGAGTGAATTGCACGTGGCTAACTCAGGCTCAGTCCCCAGCATCCCAGATAGTGCCCGAGCCTGCCAGGAGTGCAGAGCCTGAGTGCAGAGCCAGGAGTAACTTCTTGTTTTTTTGTTTTGTTTTGTTTTGTTTTGTTTTGGTTTGGTTTTTGGTTTTTGGGTCACACCCAGCGGTGCTCAAGGGTTACTCCTGGCTGTCTGCTCAGAAATAGCTCCTGGCAGGCACGGAGGACCCTATGGGACACCGGGATTCGAACCAACTAACCTTGGTCCTGGATCAGCAGTTTGCAAGGCAAATGCCGCTGTGCTATCTCTCCGGGCCCAGGAATAACTTCTAAATGCTGCCAAGTGTGCCTCAAAATTTTAAAAGGTAGGGCCCGGAGAGATAGCACAGCGGTGTTTGCCTTGCAAGCAGCCGATCCAGGACCAAAGGTGGTTGGTTCGAATCCCGGAGTCCCATAGGGTCCCCCGTGCCTGCCAGGAGCTATTTCTGAGCACACAGCCAGGAGTAACCCCTGAGCACTGCCGGGTGTGACCCAAAAACAAACAAACAAACAAACAAAAAAATTGTAAAAGGTAGAGGTTCCTGAATGTCCGGGTTGCAGAGGAGACCCACAGACAAACATCACCATGTTGTCACTCATCTAAGCAGGAAGGGACATGGTGACTATGATAACAAAGACCGGATGCTGTCCCAAATGCGAGCCCTTCAAGGGTCTGATGAGTGGGGACACGGGGCACAGGATAGGAGGGTGTTGTGGGCCATGTCCAAGGAGTGGCAGGCCAGTGCTCCACAGGAAGAGAGTCCCTTTGGGATGGGACTGAACACAGGGGCGCCACACACCACATATGCCACTGTCCTTCATGCCCCTCGACCAGCAGCCAGGGAATCTATTTCCTGTCTGTCTCCTGCAGGACAGAAGAAAAGGATTAGGGTCCCAGACCAGCTCCTGGGTCTCCTCTCCACCCCAGAACAGTGCCTGGGGGAGCAGGGTGGAGGCACAGATTTGGAATCTGAACTCCCTTTAGCACTCTTGTCCTTCTGTGGGGTCAACAGTTGGGGCCACAGTGATATCATAGCTGGTAGGGTGCTTACCTTGCACGCAGCCAACCGGGACCAACCCGGGTTCGATCGGTGGCATCCCATATGATCCCCCAAGCCTGCCAGGAGCAATTTCTGAGTGTAGAACCAGGAGTAACCCCTGAGCGCTGACGGGTGTGCTGCGCTCCCCACCCCAAATAACAGCAACCAGTTAAGGCAGGGGTGGCGAACGTGCGGCTCTTGAGCCGCATGCGGCTCCCAGCCAAAATGAATGCGGCTCTTTGCCTCTTATTATTTTGTATACTGTGCCTCTTTGTCAAGTTTGGATTTTGTTCTGTTGCTTCTAGGAGGAGCCTCTGAGGAGAGATCTCTGAGCACCTCATCCCGTCTCCCTTCCCTCGGAAACAACTGCACGGGCCAGCGAGCGGGGGACTCTGTGTGTCCCATGTTGGGTCACATCTGGCCGTTAGTTCTTAGTGTGGAGGACGCAGCACACCCTTACCATCACTGCAGGATTTTGACCCTCACTCAAAATGGCAAAATGCAATATGTGTTGAATAGATTGTTAAAATTAGATGCTTTTGTATGAGTGCTTGTCTGTTTTGGCAGGTCACTGTGTGGTGTGGCTCTCTGACTCTCACAGTTTAAAATTTTGGCTCTTTGTGTCGAACTTGTTCGCCCCCCCTGAGTTAAGGGGAAAAAAGAGGGACTATCAAACCTGGGAACCCGTAGGACCTCTTCCCCTAGCCTCCTCCAGGGGGCACACACACCCCATCCCACAGAAGGAGAGGGAGGCACGGGCCCCGTAAGGGCTGATGGGCTGATTCAGGGAGTGCAGCTGGGAAGATGAGAGCAAAGGAAGGAACAGACACAGGAGAAGAAGGGAAAGTCTGGATTAGCCGGACTCGCACCAGTTCTGAAGTGAACACGCTCTCACTCATCCACCGTACCTATCTTTCCATCTAAAAACTAGCCTTTATCCAGCCTCCTACGTATCTATCAGTATGTCTATCTTCCACCCTTCATCACTCCAGCCAACTGTCCATTGACGATCAACTACCCACTCACTTATCTACTAATCCACGCTCCCTTCCTTCCTCCTTTTCACCCGGTCATCATTCCAAACATCCTCCTCCACCCACCCATCCATCCATCCATCATCTATTATCTATCCATCATCCATCCATCCATTAATCATCCATCCATCTTCTAATCATCCCTCGTGCATTATCCATCTATCCATCCAATCATCCACCATCCATACATTACCATTCGCCCATGCACCAATCATGCCTCATGCATTATCTATCCACAGAAGCATCCAATCCATACAATTATCAATCCATCATCCATCCTTTCCTCTAACCATCCATCCACCATCCATCACTTGTCTATCCCATCCATCATTCACCATCCATCCACAATTCATAATCCATCCATCATCCATCCCCTATTCATCTTCCCACCCATTTGTGACTCATCCTCCCATCATCTACTCTTTTCTGTAACACAAGGATGACTCACTGGTACATTTACAGTAAGAGCATATCTGTGAGGTGTCTGACATGGGACTG
Source organism: Suncus etruscus (assembly GCF_024139225.1). Classification (NCBI taxonomy): domain Eukaryota; kingdom Metazoa; phylum Chordata; class Mammalia; order Eulipotyphla; family Soricidae; genus Suncus; species Suncus etruscus. The sequence continues at coordinate 156,083,261 of NC_064852.1, forward strand.
GCCCAGAGCTAGGGTTGAACACAGAAGTGGGCCCTCACTTTGTGAAGTTCTGCTCAGACTCACCATTTACTTTCCAATTACTTGTTAGTTTGGTTTTATTTTGGGTCATTCTTGGTGCTGCTCAGGGGGTTACTCCTAAGTCAGTACTCAGGAATCACTTCTATAGGATGCCTGGAATGAAATATGAGTTGGCTGCAGGCAAGGCAAGAGCTCTCTCCCCTCTGTACTATTGCTCTGGCCCATCCCTTGCAACTGTTAAGAGCTAACATAGCTGGGCTAGGATCCCTGCTTCTTCCTTCAACTTTTCCAAAGCAGAGCAGCAGCTGGCTTGATGCAAAGCCTGTGCATGGTGGACCATGACAGGCAGATGCAGGGCAGAGGCTGGGGGGAGACGGCCAGGCTGAGGATAGAGCAGCTGCAGGCCAGAGGGCTGGGGAACAAAACGTATGCCTTATTCTGGGGCACAGGTTTCTAGAGGGGTGAGTGCTCTGGAAACCCAAGGAGTGACCCCTGCCAGTCCTGCTCACAACAGGGTGCAGTGCCTATGGCTAATGCCCAGCAGAGCCCCAGGGTGCAGCACTCTTTGGCTGTGGATGCTCAATAGTGCATGGCACATCATAGATCAGGAACTGCAGGCTTGGTGCTTATGGTCAGTGAAGAGCTAGGTCTGCCTCAGCAGGAAGTGGCTGCTGAGAAATCTGCACCAGAGCCCCACTCTACAGGCAGGGAAATTGAGGCCTGGATAGGGAAGGAGCTGCTTTGTGCCTCCCTTCCATTCCCCCAACCTCACTGCATCTAGAGAGCAGCTGTGCCTCCCGCAGGCACCCACCAAAGGCCAGTGGGGTCTGGCTGCAGGCAGCTGTCACGTGGGTCAGAGCGACCCAGGGAGTCACAGGGCTGCTTGTGGCCAAAAGTCCCTTCAAGTTCCTGGGACTCTTGGGTGCAGGGACAAGGTTTTGAAATTACTGTATCTTTCACAGTACAAGTTAAATATAGGTCATGCAAAATCATGTCAGAATTAAAAAAAAAGAAAAAAAGAAAAAAACAGAGGCAGGCAGGCAGGCAGGCATGTGGCCGCAGTAGGACCCACATCCCTCCTGGGACACAGCCTGACTTGCACCTGCTGGGGCCCAACAGTGTGGAGGTGTGAAGCCAGCTTAGAGCATGGCTCTGCCAGTCAGCTTCGCCCCTGCAGCCTCACCCCTGTAGCCCCCGGCCTAGCACCCTGTAGGTGGTGAGGGCAGGAGGAGGGGGAACACACCCTGAGGGCAGAAGGAGGGGGAGCATGCCTTGGGGCTGAAGTAAAGCGGTCAAAAGTCCATTTGGGGCCCGGAGAGATAGCACAGCGGCGTTTGCCTTGCAAACGGCCGATCCAGGACCAAAGGTGGTTGGTTCGAATCCCGGTGTCCCATATGGTCCCCCGTGCCTGCCAGGAGCTATTTCTGAGCAGACAGCCAGGAGTAACCCCTGAGCAATGCCGGGTGTGACCCAAAAACCAAAAAAAAAAAAAAAAAAAAAAAAAAAAAGTCCATTTGGTCATGCTGGAAAGAGGCTGACTGCTCACACTTGGCAGAGGACTCCTGACTCCAGGACACTTGTCTTCGGAGAGCCCAGGCCTTGGCTTTAAAGAGACCAGCAAAGCTGTGATCCACAGAGTCCCTGAATTAGTCTCTCCCCTCCAGGCTGCCACTCTGAACTGATATTGTGGGCTGAACAAATGAGTGACTGATGGACTGATTGACTGACTGATCAAATGGTTAACTGACTGGACTGACTGAATGACTGATTTGACTGACTGACCAAATGATTGATTGACTGAATGAATAAATGACTGAATGAATGGATGAATGGACCAGGTCTGAGTTCCTCAGCCTGTTCTCCAGAAGAAAGATCCCTGGTTTCCAGACCCGCCCTCTACCATGGAGCCTGGGAGGCAGTGGACATGGGGCGAGGAGCTTGGCAGCGCTGGAGCCCTCACCTGCTCTGTGTCTAAGGTGTGACATGTTCCAAGGAAGAGTCTGGAGTGCAGTAGGTGCTCCAGAAATGCTCCTCTCACAGGCCTTGCCCCAGTGAGCACCTCCGTGCAGGAAGGGCCACCTCCACAGTCCCTTCAGGGGCACCACGTAGGGTCCGAGTTGACCACCGAGTCGAGCAGAGTCAAAGACCACCTCCCATCAGGCAAGGTGCAAAAGGGAGTTTATTCGGCTAGCCAAGGTCCAAGTCTCATCCAACACAATGGAGTCTTGACAAGGACCCAGAATCAAATCTCCAACCAGTTGATCTAGGGTTTTACAAGCTTCAACTATTCAAACATTTCATTGGTTAATACAAACAGTTCGTCTTTCACCAATACATGATTGGCCTATATCTATTTGCACACAAAGCACATTATTTCATAGACTCAGTGGTCAACTCAGACCCTACAACCACACCATGGAGTGCTGGGACTGGGGAGGAGGGTGAGAGAGAGACACAGGTACCAGCCATTTTAAGGGGATTTTCACCAAAACAGATTCTAGCCCCAAAGGAGCTTCCTGGGCAACAGTCTTCCTTGCCTGTCCACAAACACACATGCATGTGCAAAGACATGCATGCAGTGGCCACAGGAAAATGCCCACACAGACATGTATGCATATGCAGACATTCCTGCACACATGCAGCAGCCACAGAAATACGCACAAACACACAGCAATCACACAGAAACATGCACACATATATTCAGAGGCACACACAGAGCAACTGCACACAGAAATATACACAGACATCCAGCAATCACACACAGCAACATACACAGATGCACACAGAAATCACATACAAGAATATGGTCACGCATGCGACAATCACACACACCCAATACAGAGATACACACACAGATACCGCCACCTTCCTAGTCCTCGGGGACCACAGCGTTGGTGCTGCTGTTGCTTTTCTCTCCAGCTTCCAGGAAACAGGTCACCCCACTGTGCTCCTCCTGATCCACTTCCTTCTCTTTGTTTGCTGCGGATGGTCTTAGTTCTCACACAGACATGGATTCTGCTCTAGGACTGAGTTTCCAAATCATGGGTTTGGGCGGTTTATGACCACAGAGCAAAGGCGCCTGGAAGAGGCAGAACCAAGCCGGCCTACCATCTAAGGAAAAGGAAAAGGAGGTGTGAAGCTGACATGTCAGGAGCATGGCAGATCTGCCCCCAAATCTGCCAACAAACTCTGGAGACTCTGGGGCTCCTCTGCATGGTCATGAGGAAACTGGGTCTGTCCTGCAGCTTCAGGGCTTGAGGGGTGTGTGTGAAACACAACAGGCACTTGGGTACACTCTAGCCAGTGAAGGAAGGACTGAGGGGCTCCTTGCAGTCTCCCCACCTGCAGCTCTGCCTCTTTTTTTTTTGTTTTTGTTTTTGGGCCACACCTGGCGATACTCAGGGATTACTCCTGGCTCTCTGCTCAGAAATAGCTCCTGGCAGGCACGGGGGACCCTATGGGACACCGGGATTCGAACCAACCACCTTTGGTCCTGGATGGGCTGCTTGCGAGGCAAACGCCGCTGTGCCATCTCTCTGGGCCCTGCTCTGCCTCTTTATCTTTGTCCTCCTCTTCTTTCTCCTCCGCATCTTCCTCTACCTGCTGATTCCACCTGGAGTTATGGATCCAGGACAGAGCCCTAGGCCTTGCTCTCTCTTCTTTAGACCAGTGAGCCCCCAAGGCAGGGCCTGCCTGACAGGAGGTGACAGGACCCACGTAGGTGGCTGAACTTTCTGTTCAGTGGGGACACACTCTGCAGGTGAGGGCTGGCAATGAAGGGGTCTCACATCCTGGGCCTTGCAGGCCTGCATGGACACCGTCCGTCCCTTCCATCAGGTCCTGGCCTTGCCCGAAACTTTCACCTTGCCCTCCTTCCTGACTGGAAACGCACAGGAAACACACAGGAAATGCACAGAAAACGCAGGCTTGGAGCAGAGTGCCAGAGTTTGCTGGACCATTGGGCTGGTGTGCACAGGCCTAGGGCTCCTCCAGCTGTCTAGCAGCTTATGCAGCTGTCTAGCCCTGTTTTCCCCCAATCTCTACACTTAGGGTCACCAGATGCGGGTGGAAGGACACTCTCCAAGGAGCTGTCCACTGGGCCAACAGATCTGGGGAGGAGACAGAACCTGGGCCCCCACTGCTTCCTGTCAGTCTGTCCCACCCTTCCGGAGGGGCAGCTGGGCCCAGTGGGGAGGGGGAAGGGCGCCGGGCCTGTGGCTTTGCACAAAGCAAGGAAGGGTGAAGTCACCCAGCAGGTAAACACAGACTGGCTTCCTCTTTCTCCTCAGCCTGCCCAGAAAGCTCTCAAATGTCAGTCACAAGGTCCCTCCCTCGGGGCTGGGACAAGGAGGCTCAGTACACCCTGGCAGCACCCCTCCCCCATCCCAGGCAGGGCCTAAAGCGGGAGGTGGTCAGTGCAGCATGTCCGTATATGGTACCGCAGCCACCACAGAGCCTGCCTACTATAACCATGGTGGGCAGGATGGGCGGGCAGTAGACACCCCAGTGCTCCATCTCTGCTCTGAACTGGGGGTGTGGACAGGTATGGCCCAGGGACACAGACTAGCCTCCTGTGTGGTTGCGGGCAAAGGCAGGACAAAGGGAAGCCGAGAGCTGGGTGAGGGTGGTCCTGGCCATGCTGAGGCGGTGACTGAGGGACTTTCTTTTCTGGTCTGCAGTCACCGAATTCTTCTCGCTCCTCCCAGTTGGGAGTCTCAGGGCAGCAGGGCTGGGGCCAAGGAGCAGGGGGCTCAGCAGGCCAGGTTCCAGGGACTTGTGAGCTTGGAAACATGTTACCGAGGGTGGTTATTTGACACCTCTCCCTCACTTGCTCAGCCCTTCAGGTTCACCACAGGCCACGAACCTCACTGTGTCTAGGAATCTGCCCTCTGCTCTCCTCCGAGTTCCTGGAGCATGAGGAAGTGGGGGCTGCCCCTTTCTTCCCTGATGACTCACAGACTCTCTGGCGAATGGGGCAGGGCCACCTGGACACCCTCACACCGGCACATAGATACACATGCAGACATACCCACATACATAAGTACACACATGTTCGCGTGTTACACGTGGGCGCACACAGGGGATCCATTTGTCTATGCAAATGTGTGCTCACACAGGAGCATACAAGGCACACAGACTCATGCCCATTCAGCTGATACACAGAAGTGGGCCTGGCAGAGTTGGGAGGGAGGGAGGGAGGAGGAGGAGGGAGAGAGGAAGAAGGAAGAAGGGTGGAGGGAGTTGGAGGAAGGGCGATGGAGGAAGGAGGGAGGGAGGAGAAAGGAGGAGCAGGGAGACCCGGGCCCAGCTCAGCCTTGGGGCTGAAGGGAAGCAGATGGGGAGGAGGAGGCCCAGAGCAGGCCCCGGTCTCCTGAAAGGTGCCTTTAAGATAAAGGTGCCAGATTGGGACCTCAGAGTCAAGGAAAGGACAAGCCCAATTGAGGGTGGGTCTGGGCCCCACACCAGAGGGAATGGAATGATGAAGGCCCAGAGGCTGGAGAGGGTGAGTCCCCCTAACATGGGCAGGCAGAAGGCAGGTGAGGCGGGGCTTCCTGAAGGAGGTGATGTGGGAAAAATCAAAGGTAGTGGAGGGCAGACGACCTTGAGTGCCTGTGGGTGCCTGAACTTCCTCTCTCCCACCAGTTTACTGTCAGCTGCCTTGTTCTGTGCCCCATCTCTTCACACGGACTCAGAGCCTTGCACATCTGCGCAGGGCCAGAGACCACAACTTCCTCTCCTCATCCCACCCATCGTACCCTATCCAGCCCTGCCTCACAGAGGGGCTGAGGGGCCAGGGCAGGCTCTCCCTGCCCCAGGAGAAAGAGAAAATTTGCTGCCACCTCCCACCTCCCGTCCACCTGCCCTCTACCTGCTCCTGGGGACCAGAGGCTGCCACCAACACCTGGCATTAGGCATAAGGGGAAGTACCTTCATCTCTGAGCATTGTTTCCCACACAATGGGTTCCAGAAATAGAGCCTGGGCTCTCTCTCTGCTGGGCCCGAACAGTGAGTTTTTACAGGGAAAGAACCTCCCTCCCTGCAGTCCCGGATGGGGGGGGGGGGCACCTGGCCCATCCTCCCTCATTCTTCCTGCTGTGCTCTGGGGCTCTTAGACTTGGCTTTTTGCCAGGTTTTTATTTGGGGACTGGCTTTTGGGTCTGTCCACCCACTGCCCAGGCAGGCCCATGGGACATGGTTTCTTTTGCAGCTGCACGCCTGTCTTTGGGTGCTGCGTTCCCAGACCAGAAGGAAATGTTTTTATTTGGGGACAGGAGTGCCACGGCTTCCTCTTTGCAATGAACCAAACAGCGTACCCGCCCTGTGGCTTTGAAGGCCAAGTAACTGTGCCTCAGAACTCAGAGCTCCACAGACATCCACGGATCTCCAGCCGCCTGCCCTTCTCCCCCAGAGATCCCCAAAGCTCTAAAAGAAGGAGAGGTGACAGCAGAGGCTTCTGGGGGTTCCCAAGAGTCCTGTGCTAAGACCCCAGCTTCATTTTGCTGGAGACCCAGCAACACCTTGGGGGATTTAATTTCCTCCCCCAAAGTGGCTGTGAAGCTTTGGCTTTCCTGGAGACAGACTTGGTTGGGCAACAGGGGCACAGAACGGGGCACAGCCCACAAGTCTCTGGTCTCTCTGCCCCTTGGGCACTTGACTTCCCAGCAGGCTGCCAGTTGAGGGGAAGGAGCATCTTTTCAAGCCCCACATGTGGGCTGGCTCTGAGACACCATGCTTGCTAACAACGCTTGCTGTCCCTGACCCATGAAGGGGTGACCACTGGGGTAAAGAGAACTTCGAAAGCAGAGACAAAGTCAAGGACTCAACTCAAAAAAGGAATTAAAGATGTAGAGTATGGGGCCCGGAGAGATAGCACAGCGGCGTTTGCCTTGCAAGCAGCCGATCCAGGACCAAAGGTGGTTGGTTCGAATCCCGGTGTCCCATATGGTTCCCCCGTGCCTGCCAGGAGCTATTTCTGAGCAGACAGCCAGGAGTGACCCCTGAGCACCGCCGGGTGTGGCCCAAAAACCAAACCAAACCAAAACAAAAAAGATGTAGAGTATGGTATTGGATACCCACAGGCTCATGTAAGAAACTCAACCAAGTTAGTGGGCCACCCTGGACCCCATCGCCACCGTTGCAGGGCTAGGACCAGGACATGGCTCTAGTGCCCGCCTGGGGAACTTGAGATGGTCCCGCCACTTCAGACACAGCCGGGAGCATCTCTGACCCTGTCCAGCTTTATCACAACCAGTAGGCAGGCTGGGTGGCTCCTTCTCTGGACCCCAGGAGCCATGCCATGAGAAATCTGCCAGATGCTCGCCCATCCACTGTCAGGAGGAACTCAGCACCCTGGATCCCTGCTTCTTGAGGATGGGCTCTGAGGATGCTCACTCTGGCCAGGCTGCCCAGACATGCAGCAAGAACAGGGCCACTGGGGTATGTGGCCAGACAAACATGGTCCCTGCTGACCAGGGGGCTGACTTAGCCTCAGAAAGGAGGAGTCATGTGAATGGGTGAATGATGTCAGCGACTGGGCCGGTCACCTAGCACAGATGCCGGGACTCTGTTCACTCATGGGAGGTCCTACGTGGCAGGGGGTAGGCCCAGGGGAAAGCCCCAGGGGAAGCAGCCATGCTTCCATGGAACTTGGAACTTTCAGTCCCTTGAGACTGTGACGTGACCTCCAGGAAAGGTGAAGCTGGAGGCTGAGTTCCATCATCAAAAGATTGGGGTGGGGGGGAGAGAGAGAGAGAGAGAGGAGAGGGAGGAAGGGAGAGGAAAAGGGAGGGAGAGAGAGGGGAGAGAGGGAGAAGGAGGAGAAAGAAGAGACAAGGAAGGAGAGAGAGAGGAGAGAGAAAGTTAGGACCTGCTGGGGGTTCTGGCCCTGAGGGGGTTCCTGGGATAGGCTGGTTGAAGAGAAGAGAGGTCTGGGAGATGGTATCCTTGAGGATTGTGAAATAAAAGCCCAGGGGCTGAGTGATAACACAGTGGGGAGAGCGGTTTGTTTACCTCGCACAAAGCTGCCCAGGGTTACCCAGGCATCCCATAGGGTCCCTTAAGCCTGCCAGGAGTGATTTCTGAGCACAGATCCAAGAGTAATCCCTGAGCAGCGCCAGATATGACTTAAAAACGAACTAACAAACACAAAAGGAAATAAGATTTTATCTGAGAGCCCAAGCGATAGCACAGTGGGAAGGGTGTTTGCCTTTGCACACAGCCAACCAGGGTTTGATCTCTGGTATCACAGCACCACCAGGAGTGATCCTTAGGGGCAGACCCAGGAGTGGCTCCAAACAAACAAAGCCTCAAGTCCATCTGAGGTACTTTCAGAGCTTATGTGGGCATTCAGGAAAGATTCACAAATGGGCAGCATCATGCTAGTAAAAGGAATGCATCAACAACAGACAAGGGCAGGATTAGGCCGAGGAAAGCTCAGCCAGGGACCTGGCCCAGGGTGGTGCATGCTGTGGAGAGCCGCAGGGTCTGGAACCTCAAAGACTATCTCTGTGGGTCACCCCCACCTGACCAGGGTCATTAGAAGCTGCAGCCACTAGAAGATATCAGGGTCAGCACTTAGCATAAGTGCCTCCATTCTTTATTCCTGAAAATTGACATACTTTATTTATTTATTTTTGGTCACACCCAGCATCACTCAGGGATTACTCCTGAGTTACTCCTTCATTCAGATATTGCTCCTGGCAGGCTCAGGGGAACATATGGGATGCCAGGAATTGAACCACCGTCTGTCCTGGGTCAGCTGCGTGCAAGGCAAATGCCCTACCGCTGTGCTATCTCTCTGGCCCCACTTATTTTTTTGGTTTTTGGGTCACACCTGCCAGCGTTCAGAGATTACTGGCTCTGCACTTAGAAATTGCTCCTGGCAGGCTTGGGGGATCATATGGGATGCTGGGATCCGAACTGCCATCTATCCTGGGTCCGCTGTGTGGAAGGCAAACACCCTACCGCTCTGCTATCTCTCTGGTTCCCCCATTTATTAGTTTTATTTTTATTTTTTCAGTTTTTGGGTCATACCCGGCGGGTTCAGGGATTACTCCTGGCAGGCATTGAAGACCATATGATGCCGGTATTCGAACCGCCGTCCAACCTGGATCAGCTGCGTGCAAGGCGAATGCCCTACTGCTGTGCTATCTCTCTGGCCCCCTCACTTTATTTTTTAAAAATATAAAAACCATGATTTTTAGACAAGCAAAGTTCCAGTCCCGAGGGCTGGAGTGATGAAACAGCATAAAGGTGGGGCCGGAGAGATAGCACAGTGGCATTTGTTTTGCAAGCAGCCGATCCAGTGGTTGGTTTGAATCCCGGCATCCCATTTGGTCCCTCGTGCCTGCCAGGAGCGATTTCTGAGCACAGAGCCAGGAGTAACACCTGAGCACTGCTGGGTGTGGTCCAAAAACCAAAAATAACAACAAACAAACAAACAAAAAAAACAAACCATCAAAAAAACATCAAAAAAAAAAACAAAACAAAACCTCAAAACAAAAACAACATAGAGGCACTTGCCTCGCCTCTGGGTTCAATTTCCAGCTCCACAAAGGGTTCCCCAAGCACCACCGGAAGACATTCCTGAGTACAGAACCAGGAGTAAGCCCTGAGTATAACTGCGTTTGGTTCTCTCCATCAAAAAAAAAAAAAAAAAAAAAAAAAAGAAAGAAAGAAAGAAAGAGAGAGAGAGAGAGAGAAAGAAAGAAAGAAAAAGCAAGTTCCAGCACCAACCTCACTATCACTATAACTTCCTTTTTATTTTTATTTATTTATTTATTTTTGGTTTGGGGGCCACACCCAGTTCTGTGCTCAAAAATCACTCCTCAGACTGGAGCAATAGCACAGCGGGTAGGGTGTTTGTTTTGTATGCTGGGACTGACCTGGGTTTGATCCCCAGTATTCCTGAGACTTCCAGGAGCAATTTCTGAGCACAGAGCCAGGAGTGCCGCCAGGTGGGGCCCAACCTTCCATAAAGAAATATTTCTGGCAGGCATGGGGGACCATCTGGGGATCGAACTCTGGTAGGCCGAGTGCAAGGCAAACACCCTATCAGCTGTCGTATTGGTCCAGCCCTCCACCTGAACTAAGTCTCCATTCTGAATGATGTTCTCTGTTAGATGGAGACTGGAGGCTGTTCCTGGCAGGCAGGTGGGAACAAGGGAACCCTTTCCACACACACTGCCTGTACTGGGCAGTATTGACAGTCTGGGCAGCTACTCCACTCCCCACCCTGGCAGGCTATGCTACTTGACATTCCTGCTGAGGGTTAAAAGGGGTTAGAAGGACGGTTCCCCCTTTTCTGTGCTGTCCATCAGCCCACTGCCCCTCCCCCCACCACTTGGGTGCCCCACTTTCCTTCTTTTGTCATTGCTGCAGAGTGTGTGTGTGTGTGTGTGTGTGTGTGTGTGTGTGTGTGTGTGAGAGAGAGAGAGAGAGAGAGAGAGAGAGAGAGAGAGAGAGAGAGCTCTCGAGCCAGAGAGAGAGACAGAGACAGGAGACAGAGACAGAGAGAATGTATGCTACTCTGGGGGTGCTGGGGTGGCATGAGCAGTGTCCCTGGCCCCATCTTCTCAGGACAGTCACCTGCCTTTCTTTGGGGAAATGCCTATTCGATCCTTGTCCCTTTTCCTCCACTTCGGCTGACCCTCTATGGGCTGACCCTCTACGGCGACGCTGTTCCTCAGACGTTCCCCACACTTAATCCTCAGTGGCTAAATGACTCCCTGATATTTTCTCCCCATTTTGTGAGGTGCCTTTTCAGCTTTGACAGAGTCCTTTGATATTCCCCTACATTTTCTGTTTAGATGGATTTGTCTACTTGGTTTTAAATTGCCTGGAATTTTCCATTTACTGCCAGAACTAGGAGCATGAAGCTCTTTGCCCTGGCCCTTGTATTTTTCAAAAGAATTTTCCTTAAGGGGTTGGAGCAATAGAACAGTGGGGAGGGCACTTGCTTGCATGTAGCTGACTGGGGTTCGATTCCTCTGCATCCCATATGGTTCCCTCTACTCTGTCAGGAGTGATTCCTGAATGCAGAGCCAGGAGTAATCCATGAGCACAGCTGGGTGTGGCCCCAAAACCAATGGGAGGGCCAGAGTGATAGCGCAGCAGTAGGGTGTTTGCCTTGTACGCTGCTGATCCAGGACAGATGCAGGTTCAATCCCCAGCATCCCATATGATCCTAGGTCATCCCATATAGTCCCCTATGCCCTGCCAGGAACAATCCCTGAGCACCAACAGTTATGGCCCTCAAAGGAACAAAAAAAGATGGGCATTTGCCTAGTATGTGGCTGACCTGGGTTTGATCCCCAGCATCCCATAGCGTCTCCCAAGCCCGCCAGGAGTGATTCCTAAGTGCAGGGCCTGGAGTAATCTGAGTGCTGCTGGGTGTGACCCCCCCCAAACAAACAAGCGTACAATTCTTTGCTCAGGGTTTACTCTTGGCTCTGTGCTCAGAATTGCTCCTGGCAGGCTCAGGCTCAGGGGACCATATGGGATGCCAGGAATCGAACTCAGGTCTGTCCTGGGTTGGCCGCGTGCAAGGCAAATGCTCTACCTCTGAGCTATCGCTCTGGCCACAAACAAACACACATTTTGGTGCAATTCCACCTCCCTCATTTGAACCCGAGGGACCAATTCGTGGTCACTTGTAGCAGTGACAGCGTTTCCTGCTACAAGGTGACAAGGCGTGCCGTGCAAACATGGTGCCTTCATAGCACCCTTTCACCCAGGCCTGGGCCGCAGGCCGTCCGTCCGAGCGCGACCCCCGACGGAGCCGAGCGGGACCCACCGGGACCTAGGCTGCGGCACGCGGGGCGGGCGGAGAGCTGCGCGCGCAGACGCCGCGCCCCGGAAGTGACGTCACTCGGAGCTCAGCCTTTCGCCGGCAGGCCCTTCTTCTAGGCCCGCCCTTCACCGGGCTCCAGCCTCCAACCGGGAGAGCCGTCCCAGTGAGGCCCCGCCCACAGCCCGCTGCCCCTCACAGGCCCCGCCCTCTAGCCGAGAGCCGTCCTCCGCGTCAGGACCCGCGCTTCAGCCTGCGTCCAGGCCACGCCCATCACCGCGCCCATTCCACGGAGGCCCCGCCCGCCCACCCCGCCCTTGAGTCGCGGCCCCTCCCCGAGAGCGGCCTTCCATCCGGGCCCCGCCCACCAGCACACCCGCGCTCCAATCAGATCACGTCCGTCGAACGGCCCCGCCCAGACGTCGCGACCGCTCACCCGGCTCTTTAACCAAGAGCCAGCCTCCTAGTCGCGCCCCGCCCTCCCCCTCCGGCCCCGCCCACTCCATTACCCCGCGTCCAATCAGATAGCGCCCGCCGGGCGGCCCCGCCCCCAGAGGCCCCGCCGAGCTCCCGGGCGGCGCTCCGGGCTCCAGTCGCGGCTGCCGGGCGGGCGGGCGGTTGCGGCCCGGCCCGGCTGCTGACCCGGAGCCCCCGCCAGACCTGGAGCCGCCATGGCGGAGTCCGCGCCGCAGCAGCACCTGCCGGGCCCGATCCCGGCCCCGGCGCCGTCGGGGCTGCTGGAGCTGTGCGCGCTGCTGGGCCCGCGCCGGCCCCGCCTCCGCCGCCCGGAGCAGGTGAGCACGGACGGACGGACGGGCGGACGGACGGCGAACTGTCACTTGCCGGGCCGGGAGGAGGGAGCCCTGGGTGGACACTTGCCCAGCCCCGCAGCGCCCCTAGATGGTTTGTTTCCCAAAGCGGGGCACGTTCTGCGCCTCGCCCAGCAGAGCTCTCTCTGTGTCCAGGGCGACCCACTGCTGGCAGTATTTGGGGCCCTTCTGTGCTCGAGGGGAACTGGGATGGCCTTGCGCTCTGCCACTGGGCACCAGCGAGCCAGGATGACAGGTTGACAGGTCCGATCCCCGGCACCCCTCGGGGTTCCCAGGCACCACTAGGAGCGATCCCTCAGCCCTCAGCACAGCCCCCTGTTCCTTCCCGATAAAAACAACCCCCAGGACCTCTCTATTGGAGCCTGCTGCTCACCCCCTAACCTCTGTGCGCTTTCCAGTTGCCTATTCTATTATTGATTATTTTTGGGAGGTTTTAGGTCGACCCTGCGGCACTCAGGGGCTACTCCTGCCTCTGCACCCAGAAATCGCTCCTGACAGGCTAGGGGACCATGTTGGATGCTGGGAATCAAACCGGGGTGCCTCTGGTCCAAACGTCCTACCACTGTGCTGTCATTCTGGCCCGTATTATGGCTTTTTTTTTTTATGGAAAGCATCGTGGTTTATAACGTTATTCATGGTTGAGTTTTAGATATGCAGTGTTTCAGCACCAATCCCACCACCAGTGTCCCCAGAGTCCATCCCATGCCTAGTCTAGTGAGTTAGACTATTCAGTGTCTCTCTCCCTCCCTCTGACTTAATTCACTCAGCATAATAGTTTCCATGTCCATCCATGTATAGGAAAATTTCATGACTTTATCTCTCCTGACAGCTGCATAATATTCCATTGAGTTTCTTTAGCCATTCATCTGTTGATGGGAATCTTGTTTTTTTCCAGATTCTGGCTATTGTAAAAAGTGCTGCCATGAATATAGGTATGAGAAAAGCATTTTTGTATGGCATCTTTTGTGTTCCTAGGGTATATTCCTAGGAGTGGTATGGCTGGATCCTATGGGAGCTCAATCTCCATGTTGTTTTCTGTCAGGGCTGGAGCAGACGGCATTCCCACCAGCAGTGAATGAGAGTTCCTTTCTCCCCACATCCCTGCCAGCACTGACTGTTCTTGTTCTTGGTGATGCGTGTCAGTCTGTGTGGAGTGAGATGGTACCTCATTCATTGTTTTGATCTGCATCTCCCTGATGATTAGTGATGTGCATTTTTTCATGTGCCTTTTGGCCATCTGTAATTCTTCTTTGAGGAAGTGTCTGTTCATTTCTTCTCCCCATGTTTTGATGGGGTTAGATGTTTTATTCTTGTTAAGTTCTGTCAGTGTAGTCTTGTGTATCTTCGATATTTGCTCCTTATCTGATGGGTATTGGGCCAAGATTCTTCTTGAGCTACTCCCACTACAGTGCGCAGGAGCCCTGCCACGCAAGCGTGGAATTCAGTGCCCCTACTACATAGCACATGCTCGGCTCCGGCTTCAGTTCTCATCCCCAAACCACCAGCACTGTGACCCCAATACTTCCACATTGGTGGCTGGGGGAAGAGCAGCTTGTTCGGGCCCGGAGAGATAGCACAGCGGCGTTTGCCTTGCAAGCAGCCGATCCAGGACCAAAGGTGGTTGGTTCGAATCCCGGTGTCCCATAGGGTCCCCTGTGCCTGCCAGGAGCTGTTTCTGAGCAGACAGCCAGGATTAACTCCTGAGCACCGCCGGGTGTGGCCCAAAAACCAAAAAAAAAAAAAAAAAAAGAGCAGCTTGTTCAAGGCAGGCACAGCCCTGAGCTATCTCAGGATGAGAGTGCTCTGACCCGCCTGCTTTTCTGAGTGCAGCATGTTTGATTTACTAAGGAAGGGAGTCCGGGGGAATCCGTGAGTCAGTTAATCCATTCCCTCCTCTCCTCGGCGGGTCATGGGATCATGCATGGCTCAGCACAGGGCAGGGCGATCCCTTGGCTGTTGGTTTTTGAAGGCCAGTTATAGGGTTGGGGTGCAGCATCCAGCTGGTGAGTTCCACGGCGGCCCCTTTCTTGGATTCTGTGGTCTGTGCCCTTAGCTGCCCCTTGGGACAGGAAGGAAGGCCAGGGAGTGAGATGTCTGTGGTTCCTGTGGCTGGATGTGTGGGAAGCTCAGGAGCACATACCGAGTGTCCTCCTGCCTGGTCCCTTTAATAGTGCATCTTGAGCCCTGGCCAGGTGGTCAGGCAGGGTCATGCTCCTGTGGTGTCAGTTTTATGTTGCACACAATGGGGGCATCTGGGGTGTGGACATGCGTGGAGTCTGTAGATCATGGAATGGCAGAGAGGCAGCAGTAGTGTGGCAGAGGAAGTGTGTGCAGTTCCTGCTGTTGGAGGGCTGGTTGGGGGAGATGGTTGCAGGTTTGGGGGAGATGCTGCAGCCCAGGCTCAGGTGCACAGAGGCCCCCAGCAGCACCAAAAGCACAGTACAGTGCTGCCACCAGGCAGCAGACACGCGAGCAGACGTGAGGCAGGGACATCAGCTAGGACCACCCTACTAGGACCCAATGTATGGGAGAATTTTCTAAAACAAGATGTGACCGAGAGTTGGGTGTTGGGGGCTACTGATTCCCCATGAGCAGAGGTGGAATTCTGGGGAGTTACTGGCTCCTCTAGGAACCCTCTGTTCATTTGTCTCCCTGCTCCTCTGTCCCCTATCCGTCTGTTTATCATCTCTTTCCTTCCAGGCTCCCTTATAGCTCAGTGTCACACAGCCAACTGATGGGATGCCTGGAAGCAGTTGGTGTGGGATGCGCCCAATGTGGGGCTCCTGGGCCACCCCCACCTACCTTGTTCCATCCATCCCCACATCCCCCATCCTCATATGGCTGCTGGGGACCTAATCCTTTGCTGCTTGGTTGCTGAACAGAAGAACTCAGACCCAGGCCTGTGGGTCAGTGCAGGCTGCACTTGGTCCTTCCTGCCCAGCCTGTCCCTCCTGTGGGTCTGAGCAGATGGGGTGATTGCTGAGGGGTGTAGGAGCCCCTATGATGTTTGTGAGATGCAGTCACCACCTCTGTAGCTGGGCAAGCAGGGAGACCAGCAGCCCCACCACCCCATCTCTGCTCTTAAGGGACTCAGCACCTCATTTCTGCTCCTAGAGGGTTCAGCATCCCCAGCACCCTGTCTCTGCTTCCAGAGGACAAACACCCTAGCAGCGACCACATCTCTGCCCCTAGGGGACAGGCACTCTCCAGCACTCTGTCTCTGCTCCTAGGCTGCCCAGAAGACGGGGTCACAAGCTGCTTCTGCACTGGAACCCGAGGTGCTGTCAGTGTTCGTTCCCCCATTTGTCTGCAAGGACGATGGTCCCGGGGCCAGCAGTGCCCGAGCAACTCTGGCCAAGCCCCGAAGACGCTCTTTCCGTAAGAAGAGGGACAGGCCCCGGATGGAGGGTGACAGGGACGGCACCGAGGACATCAACGTCCCCGATGGTGTGGACCTGCCCGCCTTGCCCCAGCTCTGCTTTCCAGGTAACACCTGACTGTGTTGAGGTACCCATTCTCTGGACCCTCCTGCTGTCTTCTGCCCCTCCTCTGGCTGAACCTCTGTCTCCTCTCTCAAACTGTGTGGGTCAGCGGTAGGGCATTTGCCTTTCATACAGCTGATCCTGGACAGACAGTGGTTCGAATTCCAGTATTACATAGGGTCCCCCGTGCCTGCTAGGAGGGATTTCTGAGCGCAGAGCTAAGAGTAACCCCTGAACACCACAAGGTGTGACCCCAAACAAACAAACAAACAAACAAAAAACAAAAAAGAAACCTGTGTCAGTGGCAGTTGCATTTCCTGGTGGGGGTATCTGACACAGCCCTTCCCTGCTGTGCTTGGAGGAGGTGTCCTCCCATGTCCCTGCAGATTGGGGAGACCACTTGTGCCTCTTACCCACTGTGGGACAAAGGCAGGAACTGGCCCGAGTCACAGCCACTGCTCCGTGGGATCCCAGGCCCCAGTGAAATCTGAGCCTGACAGTTCTCCTCTTCCTTTGGGCTCAGGGGGCCTGAGTGTGGCCTCCGAGCCGCAGGAGGACCGCGTCCACTTCCTGGTGCTGACCGATGTCTGTGGGAACAGGACCTACGGTGTGGTGGCCCAGTACTATCGTGCCCCGCAGGTACACGGGTGTGGGTCCCATGGCCCTGACCTTTCCCCCAGGGGCTATGCAGACACTCAGAGCATGAGCTACCACATCCAGTCAGGAGGCTGCTGCTGTCCTCCCAAGCAGCCTCCACCTTGGCCCTCACCAGCCAGCTCTTTGATCCCTCCTGCTTCGGGGTACGGGGTGGCAGTGCTAGGTGGCTGCATCGCATGGCTTGTCTCGGGTCTGTGTTCGAGCTCTTGGCAGAGCTCCTGTGAGTCCTGCCCTATGGCTGAGCTCCCAAGGCCCCCAGGTTCCCCTAGGCTCCCCCAGGCTCCCCCAGGCTCTTCCCAGGATCCTGGACATTTGCAGGCCAGACCTGTTGAGGGTGGAGTGGGGGTTGGCTGTCCCTCAGTGGGGAGAGTTGCAGGGTGCACCCGGGTTTTTGGGGATCCAGGTGTCGCTGTGCTGCGTGTGGCTCTGACTGACTGCGGGCCTCTTCCCAGGATGAGTCCTTCTTCTACAATGGCAAAGCGCATGGGGACTCGCCCTGGGTCAGTGCCTGCGCTGGCGGCTGCTTCTTGCCCTTCGCCCTGTGTGTGGTCTCCAGGCTGCCTTACTACACAGCCCTGAAGGAATGTGTGTCCTGGTGAGCGGCCTGCACCCACACCCCACTCACCGACTCTGGGGACCCCACTCACCAACCCAGGGACCCCATTCACTGACCCCGTGGACCTCACTCACCCACCCCATGGACCCAGCTCACCTCACCCCACGGTCCCCCTCACACTACCCTGCTCCTTCCCTCACCTGATCCCCTGTGCCCCGTGAAGCCCTGCCACTTCGGGCATCAACGCTGTATGGGAATGGGGTATCAGTACCGGAAGGTGAAGCCCAGTTCTTTCATGTGACTAAATATTGGGGGCCGGGGAGAAGCCCAAAGGGCTGAAGCACCTTTATCATAGCACCCCACGATTCTCTGAGCGCCACAGGGGCACCCCAAAGCTCCAACCAGATAAAGCCTCTGAGCTCTGTCTGGTGAGGTCCTCAAAGCCTGATGAGCACAAAGAATATGGGGTCTTAGGATTCGCTCCTGGGTGGGGATCCAGGGTCTCTGCTTGAGCTTTGGGGTGTTCAGGAAGCTCCCTCTGGAGGCCCAGTGTGTGGGTGCAAGTCCGAGAGAGCAGGGACCCCTGGGAATCAGCTGCATTCCGGCCTTCCGGGCCCTTCCCTGACCCCCACCGAGGGCCCCTTGCAGGCCTAGCGTGGGCCCAGCTGACCCGGGCGTTTCCTTGAAGCCTCCTGCCACAGCTGAAGGTCTGCCCAGCCCTGGACGTGGACGAGCGCATCAGGGACTTCGCCGCCAGGCTGGCCCTGCTTCCGCCCCCGCCGCCCGGCCCACTGCACCTGGTAAGCGCCAGCTGAGGGGCTTCTCTGCCTGAATAAAGCTCCTCCTGCCTCTCACAAACCCATCAACTCAGGGCACAAAGTAGGAGGAAATAGACTCGAGGATTGCCTCAAATTGTGGAGCCAGGATTGGTCGTTGGTTCTGAGGTCAGGTTCTAGGCTGGAGTTCTTTTCTGTTTTGTTTGTGTTTTGGGCCACACCTGGTGATGCTCAGGGGTTATTCTTGGCTCTACGCTCAGTAATCACTCAGGGGACCAGATGGGATGCCGGGAATTGAACCCGGGTTTGTCTGGATTTGAGTTCTGCTGAGCAGCTGCTGAGAAAAATTGAGGGAAAAGTGATAGCCTGTGAGTCACTGACAGACAGAAAACCAAGGACTAATGGGCCACACCAAAACCATCCCAGGGGTTACTCCTGGCTCTGAATTCAGAAATCACTCCTGGCAGGTGTGGGGGACCTTAGGGGATGCCAAAGATCAAACTCAGGTTGGCAGGCAGCATGCAAGGCAAATGCCCTACCTGCTGTGCTATTGTTCTGGCCCCTTAAACTTCTTTTCTGACCTGGGGTCTCCCCAGTAATTTGTTGTTGTTTTGCCACACCCAGCAGTGCTCAGGGGTTACTTCTGACTGTGCATTCAGGAATCATTGCTGGCAGGCCCAGGAGACCACGTGGGATGCTGGGGATCGAACACGGGTTGGCTGTGTGCAAGGCCAACGCCCTTTCTGCTGTGCTATTGCACCAGTCCTCTCTGTTTTTGGTCAGCCAGGTCAAGGGTTTCTTGCTCAGGTCCCAGGACTTGCTTCTCAGAACCCCCAGGGCCACCACTACACAAGCTTTGGAGCTCATCCAGGGCTGTGTCCAGAAATGCTTACAGGATCATGTGGGCTGGGGATGGAAGCAGGATCAGCTGCATGCAAGGCCAGGCACCTTTTCTCTTTGTTAGCTTATTTTTTTTTTTTTTTTTTGAGAACCACAACGAGCTCTGCACAGGGGCAACTCCTGGTTTTGCATTCAGGGATCACCTGCCTTGAATCACTGTTCTCCACTGTTCTCCAGTGTCCCCACTAGCCCCCAGCCGCCTGCTCTAGGTGGCTGTACCCCATTGTGTCCAATGGTCCTACTTCCCCGCATGCCCTACGGGGCCTCTTGGTCACCCGTTGTCCCCTTATTTCTTTCCTGTTCCCCCATGTTTGGCTGGTCCTGTATGAGGGATCCTTGCACCTCCCAGAGCCTGCTGGGAGCCCTGCTGCTCCATTACATCCACCACCTCAGAGACACCCCGCAACTGGGTCCTCCCCACGTGTATGTCCTGATCCCTTCAGGTGCTGGGTCCGTCTTGGTCTCTAAGCAGCTTTGTCGTGAGCTGGAGCCCAGGGGACAAGCAGGGAATGGCCACTTGCCGAGAGTCCTGTGTGGTCCCATGGCTTGGGTTGAGATGGCCAGCCCTGGGCCCCCACTTGTGTGTGGATGGACATAGGGGAGCCGGTCTTTGCTGTGCCTGTGTGGGGTTTCCTAGTTAATTCCAGACTTTAGGGAGTTTAACGTGGTGCCTGAAGCACGGAAGCACAGAAGCACCCGCCCTGTCGGGTGGCTCTGCTGGGCTCCCCTGTTTTGCGGGGCTCAGTCCTGCATCCCGAGCCCCCCACTCATGGCCCCCCTGCCCCCCTCAGGTGTTCCACATGAAGCCACTACAGGTTGTGTTCCCCGCCCAGGTGGACCCTGACAGCCCTGTGGTGGACCTGGATCTCCACCTGCCCTTCCTGTGCTTTTCTCCAGAGAAGGTGCTGCAGGTACCGGACTGCAGTGGGAGTAGTGAGCTGTGAGGGAGTGGTGGGCACTGGGCACAGAGGGCAGCAGGGGGCCTCGTCCCACACACTGCTGGCCTGGCGCTGGCCCGGTGCTGTCCCGCAGATCCTAGCGAGCCTCTTGACGGAGCAGCGCCTGGTGCTCTTCTCATGCAGCTGGGCGCGACTCACACTGCTGGCCGAGTGCTTGCTGGGCCTCCTGCGCCCGCTGCAGTGGCAACACACCTTCGTGCCCGTGCTGCCCGGCCACATGCTCGACTTCCTCATGGCTCCCACCGCCTTCCTCATGGGCTGCCATCTTGACCACTTTGGGCAGGTCAGCAAGGTGAGTAGGTGCTGGGAGGTGCGCATGTCTGTCTGTGTCTGTCCGTCTCGTCTCTGGCTTTGTCCAGAATGCTGGAGGTGTCTCTCTGTCTGTCTGATTGTTTGATGTTGGGCACCGCCATTCTTGTCCCTGGGATCCATCCTGAGGGCTCAGAATTGGATCTACATTGCGGCACCTAGTCTGTTACCTCACACAGACACGCACACAGACACACACACACAGATACACGTGTACATGTGCAGTTACAGATGCATGCAGACACACACACATGTTGCACTCGCAACATCATCAGTGCTCCTCCTTCATGGGCTCCAGCGTGTGCTCACAGCCACTCCAATGGCTAGATGCTCCTGCGCCCCAAGCTCAGGTGGCTCCTGTGAGCTGCAGAGAGGAGGGCTGGCCCGCCTCTGCCCAGGCCAGGCCTTGTGTGTGGCCTGAGGAGGGAGGGACTCAGGTTCAGGGTGATACTCTGGCCGAGAAGAAGGCTTCAGCTTAGGGAACCCATGCGTACATCTCCGTAGTACACACACACACACACACACACACACACACACACACACACACACACACACACACACACACATGCACACACACGCAAGATGCGTACACAGCAGCCTCTGTATACTATGTACAATATCCAGATGTGAAGCAATTCAGGTACATACACAAACTGATAACATGTACAACACACATACAAAATGCATACAAATGTGCAAAGTAATATATGTGTACGCACTGCACATAGAACACACAAAGCAATGTTTGGACATATGCATACATATAAGCACACACAGGTAGCACATCTATACATCACACATGTGTGCACACAAGGTAACATATACACAGAAATTAGTGCATGTACATAGTACACAGCACATTCGTGCACATACATAACAGACAGGACGATGCACACAAAACAATACACGTACAGGAATGCAAAACTTGCATACACACATGAACACTCTGCCTATGTCCACATGGTATATCTATACATAGAATGCATGCACATGCAGGTAACACATACACAGCACAGTGGCAGGTGGGTGGGTGGGCAATCCAGCAGGTGGATGCCTCAACTGGTCTTTCGACTTATATTTGGAGCCCCTGAGTGTGGTAGGAAGGTCTATGGTGGGCCTCTTGCCCCCGCTGTCATGGCTTCTACTGCCCCCCAAGTCCCTCGAAGACTCAGATCCCCTGTGGGCACTACAGTGGACAGGTGGGGATGTGGGGGCGACACCCCTCCAGGGAGAGGAGAGTGACCAGAATGGCTCCAGTGCCAGCTGTGGTTGGTGCCTTCACTAAAGGTCTCCATGCCTCTCTAGTGCATTGAGGGGAGATGCTGGCATCAGGCCCCCTGAGATACTACACGCGTGTCCTTGGTCACACAGGACCCTATAGCAACAGGCTTGTTCAAGATCAGGACAGGTTGTGGGCTTGGCTGAGCGTTTTTGCTTGCTTCCAATGGTGGGTAGGGTGGATGCTGGTTCAGGTGCTGCCTGGCTACCCCCAGAGCTGCTGCACCAGCTCCCGCTGGGCTTGTGTCTGCCCATGCCTAGGTCAGGGGCCATGCAGGGGGAGGTGGGAAGTAAACATCCCTTGGTGTCTGTCCACTGGGACAGGCGCAGTCTCTGTATATCCGAAATTCCCAGCGTGGGCCCGTGCCTGGCACTGGTGGCTCCAGTCCTGGAGAGCAGACCTAGTGGGCAGCTGGCAGACAGGTCGAGTGCTGGGTGTTGGCAGTAATCTAGTGAGTACTGGAATGTTCTCACCCAGCTCCTTGAAACTGTACAAGCAACGTCTGTACCAGGCCCTGGGCAGCCTGACAAGCTCGGCCAAGTCGTCCCCAAGTGAGCTGAGCATATTGGAGCTTGCTTGGCTCAGGGCACCCTCCGTGTCATGCAGAAGAACTGGCCACGGGTTCTGGTGGCTGATGGTGATGCCCCCTCGTGGTTGTGCCTGCAGCTGGCAGTTCCCAGGGGTGCAGTGTGGGACCCTGCACCCTGCAGCTGCCTCCCTGACTGCTTTGCAGGAGGCTGATGGCTTGGTTCTCATCAACATTGACCGTGGGAGCGTCACCCTCTGCAGCAGTGATGACTCAGCCATCCCCGACATCCCCCTGATGGCGGCTCAGACCTTCATCCAGAGGTGGGGTTAAGCACAGGGTGCCACGCGCCTTCCTGCCACCCTGTCTGGTTTTGCACGCACAGACTGTGACCCGGGTTTGGAGTGTTGGGTTTTTGGATATGCAGGAGAAGCCCCTGTGTCTACTCCTACCTCCCAGTGTGTGTGGGGGTCCCAACCTCTCTGCCAGGGAGCCCTACCCGTCCCCATCTTTGTCCTCTCACCTTATCATGAGCAAGTGACCATCCCTGATGAACCATGAGCGGTAATGGTCAGGGTGCTAGGTCACCGCAGTGCTGGTGCTGGTGCTGTGCGGGTGGACCATGAGCTCAGACACAGCCCACTTGGGGCTCAGCTTGCTTGTGTGGGTGAAGGTGGGAGGCTGGCCCTGCATGCGACGGTCACTTCTTCAGCTGCCACAGCCTCTCATTGCCGAGCAGGCCCATGGCATCCTGCACCTCTCACTGTCTTTCTCTGCAGGGTGCAGAGACTCCAGCTGCACCAAGAGCTGGATGAGGCCCAGTTGGGTGCCAGCATTGACCTGAACGAGGGCCGTGCTCGCCGCCGTGCCTGGCAGCAGGCACTCAACTACCAGGTCCAGCACCTGGCACTACAGCTGCTCGTCAGCATCTTCAGGTGAGTGTGCTCAGCCCACTGTCTTGGGGGGCTTGGGGATTCCCAACTCTCTAATATGGACCCTAGTCTTCTGCTCTGGGAGTCATGTCTGAGTAGGATGCAAGTAGATGCTGTTGGGGCCCGGCATTCGTCCCGGGGGTGCTGGGTCATTCCAGAAAGAAGCTGGGGGGCTGGAGAGATAGCACAGTGGTAGGGCGTTTTGCCTTGCACACAGGCAATCCAGAATTGATGGATATACGGTCCTCTGAGCCTGCCAGAAGTGATTTCTGAGCGCAGAGCCAGGAGTAACCCCTTAGCGCTGCCGGGTGTGGGCCAACCCCCCACCCCCGAAAAAAAACAAAACCTAGAAAAGCTTAGTCGAGGACAAGGGACAGATGGGCTGTGAAAGGCACCTTCCATCATTTTATTGTTGCCTCTGCCGGGAGCCAGTATGTGTGTGGATATGGTGTGTGAGTCCTGTGTAGACAGCAAAGGTGGTGATCTCGGGAGGAGATGATAGATAGGATCTTATATAAGACAGACAGGGCCGGAGAGAAAGCATGGAGGTAAGGTGTTTGCCTTGCTTGCAGAATGTCGGTGGTTCAAATCCCGGCATCCCATATGGTCTCCTGAGCCTGCCAGGAGTGATTTCTGAGCATAGAGCCAGGAGTAACCCCTGAGCGCTGCCGGGGTGACCCAAAAACCAAAAGAAAAAAAAATCATATAAGACAGACATGACATAGTGTAGATAGGATATGATGGATGTGATTTGTGTGGTATGGCATATCACATGACACACATGTTCAGTTATAGTAGTCATAACGTGGTAAGGAAGATTTAGCATGTAATCATGTGATATGGTAGATAGGATATGTTTGATATATATTTGATATGATGTGATAGACCTGATATATGGCATATTGGGATAGATTTAACATGATGGGGATGATATGTGGTATGCTGCCAGGATATCCTAGCAGGACAGAAGAATGTGGCACGAGGTATGTGGTATGGAGTAATGGATACTACATGGTAGGGGGTATGTGGTATGAGCTGATAGGCAGCGCGTGATGAGTATGTGGGGTGGGGTGGTAGATATAGCATGACAGGCTGGCACGTGGTGACAGCTCTAACATGGAGGCTGTGCTATATGGATGATCCAACAGATGGCAGGTGCTCAGTCCACAGCAGGTGGGAAGTGTCTTAATGTAATGCCTCTCTAGCGCTCTCCTTCTTATGTTTTCATTCTGTGTCTCCCCCTACCCCCCCCCACCCCGTCCCCTCTCTTTCTGTCTCTGTCTCTCTGCCCTCCTTTCTCTCAGCTGGGCAGCAGTCTCCTTCCTGTTCTGGCTATTCTGACCGAGCTGGCCGACTTTTCAGCACTGATCCTTCATGCAAAGTGGTGGTGTGTTGGGACGTGGAATGGGTTCGGGCTGGAGGCACAAGGTCTGACGGAGTAGAGTTCCTGTGGCACTGGGCCCATGGCTCAACAGGCCTTCCCTGGCCTAGGCTGCGGGTTCGAACCCTTAGCACCACTTGTGTGGACATGGAGCCAAGCACTTCTGAGCCCTCTATGAGACCCTCACCACTGTGCTTCCCGGCTCCCTGAGCACTGTTGGGAGGCCTCTCTCAAGAAAAAATTTGGTTTTTCCAGGGAAGCCACACTTGATTGCTCAGGACTTACTCCTGGTAGGGTGCAGGGGATCAAAATGGGATGCTAGGAATCGAATCTGGGGCAACGGCAGGCAAGGTAAGCGCCCTCTTCGTTGTCCAATCACTGGCTCCAAGGCAGGTTTAACTGAGGTGGTTTTCGCTGGTCCTTGAGAATGGCAGCTTCTTCCACCCAGGCATCGTTGCTCTTTTTTTTGGTTTTTGGGCCACACCCATTTGACGCTCAGGAGTTACTTCTGGCTATGCGCTCAGAAATTGCCCTGGCTTGGGGGGACCATATGGGATTCTGGGGGAATCAAACCGAGGTCCATCCTACGCTAGCACTGGCCATGCAGACACCTTCCCTCTAGTGCCACCTTCCCAGCCCCGGCATCTGCATCGTTATTGCTTTTGAAGCTTCAATTCACAGAGCCAAGGCTGACAGATCAGGGGCACTTGTCGTCCCCTAGCGGCTATGGGAGGCACCTGCATGGCTGCTTGGCTGAGATGTGGGTTACAGACCCTGCTCCATGCTTCAGAGCGAGCCTCAGGGGCTGGGGGCAGCCGTGCTGAGCTGCAGATGCATTTCAGGAGCTTCCACTGGCCATGCCTGGGTGCCAAGCATGGTCCTGCTGTGTGGACAGTGCTGCTGGCAGCTCTACTGGGGCAGGAGAGACGGGGGTGTCGAAGGTATGCTGATCCAATCTGCCAGCAAGGGTCAGCTTCCCTCCTCCTGGTGCATTCCCCCCAGTTGATGATGGGCAAAGGAGTGTCCCGGTCTGATGTCCAGAGACAAGATTCCATTCCAACAGTGCTTCTAGAGGGCAAGAGGAACTAGGATATGGGCAGGGTGGCAGGGCCCAGGACAGCAGAGATGGGCAGCCAGGGACAGGAGATGCCAGGGAGAAGTTAAATATGAACATCGGGGGGCTGGAGAGATAGCACAGCACGGTAGGGTGTTTGCCTTGCAAGCAGCTGATGCAGAGTGGACGGTGGTTCAAATTCTGGCATCCCATATGGTCTCCTGTGCCTGCCAGGAGTAATTACTGAGTGCAGAACCAGGAGGAACCCCTGAGTGCTGCTGGGCGTGACCCCAAAACAACAACAAATCTGAACATCCGTGGTTAAGAATGTTTGGGAGCAATACAACGGGGCATAAAAGCGACTTCATCTCTCTCCAGAGCTCTCTGTGAGGGAGGAGGGACGGCCCAGAGATAAGCCCCGAGAGTGGCCTTTGATTATGGGCTGTGGTTATGGGGTAATGGTGCCCCTCTTCGTGCTGTCCTTCCCCATCTCTGGAGCGATGCTTCTGAGACTGCTGCCTCAGGAGAATCCCCGGTACTGTGGCTCCTCTATGGGGTCCCCCGGAACAGTTTGCTCTCTGGGGTGTAGGTGGGTGGGTTCTATCTGCCAGGCAGTTTGGGAATAACATCAGGCAGGGGCCATCTACCCTGGAGGTTGGGCAGTGGCAGCCTCATCTTGAGCCTGCTTGGGTACAAGGGTTTGTAGGTGAAGCAGCAATAGGCTGGACACACGCATCACACTGTGGGGCTCTGGGACAGCTTTGGAGCCCTGAATGCACATGGGGTGAGCTCCGTGTGTTGTGAACCGCTGAGGTGTGGTGCAGGTGAAGCAGCAATAGGCTGGACACACATACCATACCGTGTTGTTGTGAACACACTGTGTCGTGAACCGCTGAGCCAGATGTGCTGTGGACTGATGTGCCAGGCACGATAAAGGCCATGCATGGTGTAGACAAGATGACTGTGTGCCGTGCGGAATGATGTGCATGGTGTAGACTGCTATGCGTAGCGTAGACCACTGTGTGCCAGTTGACGCTGTGTTGTGTGCGCGGTGGAGCATGTGTCCTATTCAGCTCTAACCCGTCTGTCTCTAGGGATGTGAAGGCCCACCTCAACTACGAGCACCGGGTGTTCCACAGCGAGGAATTCCTGCGGACCCGCGCTCCTGGGGACCAGCGCTTCTACGGGCAGGTGAGTGTGGATGTGGCCCACTGTGGGGGGGGTCACCACCCCATCCCCGAGTGCCCCCATCCCTCCCCTGTCACAGCAGCAGACCCAGCCCCCTGAGTAAGAGTTTACCAAGGATGTCCTGAAGTATTAATTAAATTAATTAATAAAAGTCCTGGATCGTTGGATGATGGTGGACAGATGGAGGCATTTCTCGGCCAGGCCAGGTGCCTGCGCCTTCTTTGGCCGGCGGGTCTGAGGGCTCAGGATAACGGCGAGGAAATGATCCACAAGCAGTCAGGAGAAGCCAGGAGGCATGAAGCTTTACTCTAAGTAGGCCCTAGCCACCTCGTGTGGCTTCTAAGCTAAGCAGCCGCTCTGCATCCAATCATCTCTCATCTCCCCGTCCCGCTTCCTTCTGAGGCTTCTTCCTGATACTCTCTCTGAATCCCTTTATGTCCTTCAGTCACCCCACTCCCCTCTGCCATCACCCAGAGAGTCCTCTGGGGTGTGGTTTCAGGCTGCCCACCTGGTTCTGGTGGGGTGGGGTGTCCGTGTCCCTAAGTATGCTCAAGAGGGTCATTCCTCTTGGGACTGCTTTGGATCCAGCCTATGCGGGGCTTGACAATTCTGGGTGCTTTGGTTCTGCGGCTCTAGAACGCTGGGTGCTGGGCCTGTGGGCCCCCACTGGGGAGGGACCCAGAGACGTGTGAGCTGACCTCCAGCGTATGCCTTGCAGGTCCTGGACACCTACATGTTTCACTCCTTTCTGAAAGCCCGGCTCAGCAGGAAGATGGATGCCTTTGCCCAGATGGAGCTGGACATGGAGCCCCAGGAGGACAGGTACTCGTGTGGACACCCCAATCAATGCGTTTCCACTTCTGAGGGCCCTACCCTTGACCTCCCCTGTTTGGGCTCCTGTTTGTCTGTGGCCCTCTGCTCTAGTGTCTCCCAGCTTCAGCTCCCCAAGCCCCACAGCAGGTGTTTGCCTGTTTCCCTCCTCCCTCCCAGATGATGCTTCCTCTGGGGCTGTCTCCAGCCTTCCCCAGCTGGTAGATGGAGCCTGGGAGGTGCCTGGGTGGCTGTGGCTGTCTCTGAGGTGCTGCTTTGACCCAGGCACCCCGGCATGCTGATCAGCCCACGGAGGCCCACAGCGGGGAAGCTGGGTTCTCGCAAGTCCTCGGCACTGCGCGCGGCTCACCGGCGCATGGTGGTGAGCATGCCCAACCTGCAGGACCTCGTCAGCCCTGAGCCCCCACCCCGGAATGCATCGTTGCGCAAGATGGAGATGGAGCCTGGTGACTGGGACTGTGGCACAGGTGATGCCCAAGCCTGGCCTACAGAGGACAGGGCTTCCCTTCGGGTGGGCACAGCCCATGTTCCGGGCCCCATTAGGTTAGAGCACTGACCCTCAGAGAGTGGCGGGTGTTTGGCCTGGTTCTGGGTACCCTGGACCCCCAGGGACCAGGCTGACCAACAAGAGACAGGAATATGGGAGTGGCCAGTAATGGGGCCTGACAGAGGGGGGATCCTTGTGTTCAGGATGGAATCAGACAGAGGAGTGAGGCCCAGTGATGGTCAGCCTACACACAGCTCTGCCAAAGGCACCCCCTGGTGGTCATCCTAAGCAAAGAGCCCCTGCCAAGGACACCTCCTGGGTGGTGGTCAGACTAGACACCAAGCCCCTGCTGGGGATGCCTCCTGGTGGTTGGCCTGGGCACAGAGCTGCCGCTGAGGGCACTGCACCCCATTGTGTTGGTCAGCCTAGACCAGTGCTTCTCAATTATTTTTTGTCATGCCCCCCCAGGAAGAAGAAAACATTTTTCGTGCCCCCCCGCACGACTGTAAATAGTATTTTTATAAAAAGAAAACTTTAACCTGCAAAACGAAAATATATAAAATAATTTGAGGTGATTTTTTAAATCAGAGGCGATGTCTGGATTAATGGCTACAATGAGCATGTTTTGCAGTGCATAGCTTTTCGAAGTGGGGTTTGATGCAGGACACAGCAACTCTCAGTTCCAGACACATACAGTGACATAAACATGGGGCTTAGATTGTTATGAGTGTTTGCCGAGGTCAAAAGCGTCTCCCTTTACGGAGCCCCCCTGGGGGGGGGGTGCGCCCCACTATTTGAGAAGCACTGGCCTAGACACAGAGTCTAGACTCAGAGTCTAGACAGCACTGGCCTAGACACAGAGTCCTTGCTGAGAATGCCCTTCTGTGGTTGTCAATCTATAAACATAGAGCCCCCGCTGAGGATGCTCTTGTGGTGTTGGCCTAGACACAAGTCCTGCCAAGGGCGCCCCCTGGTGGTATACAGCCAAGGTATTGGTGCCCCTGACTTCAGGAGAGCAGTGTTTGTGCAAAGACCAAGAGGGCTGGCCCGGAGAGATAGCACAGAGGCGTGTGCCTTGCAAGCAGCCGATCCAGGACCAAAGGTGGTTGGTTCGAATCCTGGCGTCCCATATGGTCCCCTGTGCCTGCCAGGAGCTATTTCTGAGCAGACAGCCAGGAGTAACCCCTGAGCACCACGGGTGTGGCCCAAAAAAAACCAAAAAAAAAAAAAAAAAAAAAAAAAGACCAAGAGGGCACACCCAGTGTTCGGGGCCCTACTGGGCCTGAGGTCCTGTGTGGTGACAGGACAAGTGGTGGCCTCTGTGCCCCTCTTCTGCCCGTTGAGCCTGTCTGGGAAGCTCCCCTACCGTGCCAGCACCCTCATCCCCTGTAGATGCATGACCAAGTCCTGACCTCTGTGTCCCTGAGGAGTGGACAGCTCCTAGGTGTCCTGGTGATGTGTGTGGCAGGAATAGGGACAATGTGGGTGGGTTTCTGTCTACATGCCTGTAAGGTGGGAGCCGTTAGCCCACCTGACTGTAACTCCGATGGCAGTTACCTCACAGCATGATCATGTTGGGGTGATTCAAGACCATCTGTTGGTGCTTCCATAAAACACCAAAGATAATGTCACCCCATAGTCTTAGATTGAGCACCTGGAAGGTCATTCAGCCAGAGTACATGGAACGTCCCGTGTGTGTGTTTATTCTACTGTCTCTTCTCAGTCCTGAAGGTGGCCCCAAAATCCACACACACCTTCAAGATCCCAGAGATCCACTTCCCGTTGGTGCGGCAGTGCGTGCAGACCTACTTTATGGAGCTGGAGGCGCAGCTGAGCAAGGCCATGGGTCTGCTGGGCCCCGAGCAGGCTGCGCTGCACGCACGCTACCTCTACCTGCGTGGCCTGGTGCATCTGCGCCAGGGCCAGCTGCTGGCTGCCCTGCTGGACTTCCAGAGCCTCTACAAGACTGATGTGCGCATCTTCCCTGCTGAGCTCGTCAAGCGCACGGTGGAGTCGCTGCCCGCTGCCACCCGCGCCCAGGCTGAGCGCATGCCCGAGCTGCGCAGGCTGATCTGTGAGGTCGCCGAGCAGCCTCGGGATGCCGTCAAAGCTGACGACCGCGTGAAGAACTTTGAGCTGCCCAAAAAGCACCTGCCGCTGGCTGACTTCGTGAAGACAGTGCAGGAGTCCGGCATCGTGAAGGACGCTGGCATCATCCATCGCCTGTTTGAGGCGCTGACTGTGGGTAAGGCCGTGGGCCCCGCAGGCCAGCGTTTGCCTGGGGGTAGAGGGGCATTGGCTGTCTGTTTGAGGCACTGACTGACGGGCCCACAGGCATGTTGTAAGTGGGGGCAAAGGGCGTGTGCCATATTTTCCGGCATATAAGACGACTTTGTGTGTGTGTGTGTGTGTGTGTGTGTGTGTGTGTGTGGTTTTTGGGTCACACCTGGCAGTGCTCAGGGGTTATTCCTGGCTCCAGGCTCAGAAATTGCTCCTGGAAGGCACAGGGGACCATATGGGACGCCGGGATTCGGACCGATGACCTCCTGCATGAAAGGCAAACACCTTACCTCCATGCTATCTCTCCAGCCCCATAAGATGACTTTTTTTTATTTTTTTTTTTTTGGGTTTTGGGCCACACCCGTTTGATGCTCAGGGGTTACTCCTGGCTATGTGCTCAGAAATTGCCCCTGGCTTGGGGGGACCATATGGGACGCCGGGGGATCGAACCGCGGTCCTTCCTTGGCTAGCGCTTGCAAGGCAGACACCTTACCTCCAGCGCCACCTACCCGGCCCCATAAGATGACTTTTGAAATGAAAAAAAGTCAGCTGAAAATCGGGGGTCGTCTTATATGCCAAGTATATCCCGAAAAACGTTTCTATATGCCACTAAACGAAAATCGTCTGGATATTGCCACGAAACAAATTTTTCAACTTGATCCTGCACCAATCACTGCAAGGCTGCTCAGACCACCTCTCTAGCGCAGCCAATCCAAGCAGGCTTTTGACACATGCAAATTAGACAGTGTTCTGTACTCGAATCTACACTGTCAAAGCCTCAGATTGGCCAGAGTCAGAGAGGAAGTCTAAAATTAGGGGGTCGTCTTATATGCCAGAAAATACAGTACCTTGTGCGTTTCCTTCGTGCCTCCCACTGGGGGTGTGGGCAGGACAGAAATGTAGTCACTTGGGAAGGGGGAATGGGGACATGGAGATGGGGGGAATGGGGGAGTGAGCACTCCTGGAAACCAGAGGCCCACAGGATCTGGACCACTGGCTGGGGGCACAGTGCCATATGATGTGTGTGTGGTGTGTGGTGTCTATGGCCAGTGGCCACGTGTGTGTCCGTGTGCTCCTGCTGCAGGGTCTAGGGTGAGCTCGGCTTCACTTTGGGGTCTGTGGCTCTGGCTCCAGCCACACCTTCCTGGTTCCCTTGGCTCTAGATGCTGAGCCCCTGGCCCCTTGTGGAGTGTGTGGGAGCACATATGCACATACCAATGCTTGTACAGGGTTTGGGGCCCCTCTGTGGCCAGGGCGCCTAGCTCAGATTGGGGCCGTGCAGTGTGGGGCCCCACAGGTGTGGTTCAGAGGGGTGGTGCCTAGTAGGGCAGGGCATTTTCGGTGGGTATTGAAGGATGAAGGGGAGTGTTCTAGGTCCATGTATTTCTGGAACATGGACCGTGCTGACCTGGGGTCCTGTCAGGGGTGGTGGGCAACGGCTTGAGCAGGACCTGGGAGTGCCTGGGAGGAGGCTAGGGTCCTTCCTGCTGCTGGGGGCATCCAGGTAGAAGAGTCTGCAGGGGGCAGAGCCGTGGACATGGGAACAGAGAGTTCATAAAACAAGGTACGGCAGGAGCAGGGCTGGAGGCTTACCTGAGGCTCCCAGCAGTGAACGCAGAAGGGGGCAGAACTGTGAGGGGCTGTGACGGCTATCAGAGCCTTTTTAGCTTAACTCCGGGGCAGGTGGGCACAGGTGGACACAAAGGGGGGAAGCACAGACCTTTAGTCTGCAGGGGAGTCCTAAAGCCTGTCCTTGCCCTAGAACTGGCATCCAGTTTTTCACCTAGAAGTCCAGTTAGTGGTGACTCCCTTATCATTGGAGGGCACAGTCCTTCTGGGGTCCTACCTGTGTCCTAGAGGCTCTAGGAGGCCCTGGTGGGGTGCTGCTGGGAAGGAGGAAATGTGGTCCCTGCGGGAGAGATGAGGGTTCCCCAAGAGAGACATGGGTGGTCTTCGTGGGAGAGACTGGCCGCAACAGTACCAGATTTTCCTGCACCTGCAGGGCACCAGAAGCTCATCGACCCCGAGACCTTCCGGGACTTTTACACATGCTGGAAGGAGGCCGAGGCCGAGGCGCTGGAGGTGACCCTGCCGCCTGCTGTGGCCGAGCGCCTGGACAGGAACGAGTGTGTGTACAAGCTGTCGAGCTCCGTCAAGACCAACCGTGGTGTGGGCAGGATCGCCCTGACGCAGAAGCGCCTGTTCCTCCTCACGGACGGTCGGCCTGGCTATGTGGACATCGCCACATTCAGGGACATCGAGGTGGGTCATCGGGAGGGGACGGCTTGGGGTTGTGGGTAGCGGTCCCCCACTGGACTTGCTGGCTCCGAGGTGCTGCCTTGGGCCTCTGCTGGCCTTCCCAGCCCAGGGGGACACGTGGTCTCCAGGCCCTCAGTGTCCCACTGCTCTGGGTATGGGAGAGTCAGAGCCACTGAAGACCAGGCTGCCCCCTTCCCATGGTCACACCACCAGGTGGGAATCTCCTCAGGCCCCACACATATTGCCTGGTTCTCAGACCAGACCTGTGGAGATTGCCTCCCTCTTTTTCTTTGGCGGGGGATTGGGCCACACTTAGCAACACTCAGGGGTTATTCCTGGCTTTGTGCTGAGAAATTACTTCTGGCAGGCTTGGGGGACCATATGGGATGCTGGAGATCTAACCAGGGTCAGCTGTGTGCAAGGCAAATGCCCTCCTGGTGTGCTATCCCCCTGGCCCTGACTGGCCTTTGCTTTCCCTGATTCCCTCTGGGAGGGTCACTCCACCGGGTGCCCAACAGCTCCTCAGCTGGCTCTTCCTGATCTCGCCCCTCCACCATCCCCTCAGCCCTTCTCCCTGTTCTGTCCTTTTCATACCCCACCCATTTTCACCCTTCTTTTCTCCCCAGCTCTTCATCCTTGCCCTGACCATGACCTCACCTCACCCTTGGCCTGCCCACCTGGGCCGTGACATGTCCCATCAGTTGTCCCAACGATGACCAAAGCCCTGTCCTTGACCTTGCCCTACCCCTGACTATTCCATTACACCCCACCCTAGCACCTCTATTTCCTATCTCACCCCTCCCTGGCCTAACAGTTCCATTCACATGTGCCTTGCCACTCATTCTATCCCTGGCATTCACCCCTACACGTACACAGGGTCTTTGGCCTCAGCCACCCAGTTGGCAGCACCCATTCCAGACCCCACCTTGCCCCTGACTGTGCCCCTGCATTCACTCTACCCACCGCACCCCTGTCTGTTCCCCAGCTGAACCCACTAACCCTGCCCCAAACATCCTAGCCCCGTCTGCCTCACCCACCATAGCCCCATGGGCCACACCCAGCGACGCTCAGGGGTTACTCCTGGCTCTGCACTCAGAAGTCGTCCCTGGCAGGCTGGGGGGCCACATGGGAATCCAACCTAGTCCCTCCCGCATGCAAGGCAAACGTCCCACCTCTGTGCTATCTCTCTGGGGGCCTCCCCCACCGTATTTCCACCTGCACCCTCGCCTAGCCCCGCCTCACAAGCGAGCCCCACCATCCCCATAGGGCCCCGCCCCTAGGTCCACCTTTTCCTGCCTGGGCCTCTCCCTGTCCCTCCCTCCCAACCCAGGCCCCGCCCCGCCTACTCTCCACCTGGCCCACCCACATCACAGCTGACCCCGCCCTTTCCCTACATGGCCACACCCGCATTCCAGCTGGCTCCACCCTTTCTCCTTCTGGCTCCACCCCTTCATCGCCTGGCCCCACCCACACCCCATCTGGTCCCGCCCAGTTCGCTCCTGGCCCCACCCTATCACATCTAGCCCTGCCCTTTCGTCATCTGGCCCCACCCACACCTCACTGGCCCCACCCACATTTATTTGGCCCCACCCATTTGCCAACTGACCCACCCACATCCCATCTGGTCCCGCCCAGTTCGCTCCTGGCCCCACCCTATCAATCACATCTAGCCCTGCCCTTTCGTCATCTGCCCCCACCCACACCTCACTGGCCCCACCCCTTTTCTGACTGGCCACACCCACCTTTATTTGGCCCCGCCCATTTGCCAACTGACCTACCCACATCCCATCTGGTCCCGCCCAGTTCGCTCCTGGCCCCACCCTACCACATCTAGCCCTGCCCTTTCGTCATCTGGCCCCACCCACACCCCGCTGGCCCCACCCCTTTTCCGACTGGCCCCGCCCCTCTGCCCACTGACCTATCCCCATCCCATCCGGGCCCACCCTTCCCACCCGCTCAGGTCCCACTCGCAGGACCCCGTCCCCGCCCTGACCTGCTGCTGCCCTTGGCAGGAAGTGCGGAGCGGCACGGCGGCCTTCCTGCTGCTGCGCATCCCAGTCCTGAAGATCAGGACCCAGTCCCGCAGGGACGCCTTCGAGGCCAACCTGAAGGGCGAGTGCGACCTGTGGCACCTCATGGTGAAGGAGATGTGGGCCGGCAAGAAGCTGGCGGAGGACCACAAGGTGGGGAGCGGCTGGGTTGGGGGCCCCACCGGAGGGGTTCCTACCGCGGGAAGGAACAGCAGCCTTGAGGCAGCCCCAAGGGCGGGTGAGAGCGATGGGACAGCAGGGAGGAGGAGGAGGGCACTTGCCTGGCACACAGCAGACCCGGGTTCAATCCCTGGACTCCCGTAGGGTCGGTCCCCCAAGCACCACTAGGAATAATTTCTGAGCACAGAGCCACGAGTAACCCCGGAGCACTGCTGGGTCCAGCCCCAACCCCCCCAAAAGCAGCAAAAAGAAGGTCCAGGGACTGAGGGGCTGGGAGTAGCCGTCCGGAAGCGGCTTGGGCTGAAGCAGTGTCGTGTCTCCCCCAGGACCCTCAGTACATCCAGCAGGCGCTCACCCACGTGCTGCTGATGGATGCGGTGGTGGGCGCGCTGCAGTCCTCGGGCGCCGTGTACGCCGCGTCCAAACTCGCCTACCTGGACAGGCTACAGCAGGAGAGTGAGTGAGGCCCGCAGGGGCCGCCCGGGAGAGTCCAGTTCCGCAGCCACATTGGTGCTGACTTGGGGTTCGCCCTGTGCTGGGGCTTCGTCCTGCGGCCTCTCGCATGGAGGGCTGTGAGGTGAGTGGCTGCCCTGACTCTGTCTGCAGCGCCCATGGCCGTCCCCAAGACCACCTCGGAGACGCTGAAGCACAAGATCAACCCGTCGGCGGGGGAACCACGACCACAGGCCGTGGACATGTTGCTGTATACCCCGGGTAGGGAACCCCATCCCACACCCCACCCCATTCACATCTGACGGGTGTGGTCCCCTGTGCCTGGGATCTGCCGAAGAGGAGGCTAGGGCTGGCTCTGGGGGTAGGAAGTGGAGGGGGCTTCCAAGTTGAGAACTTGAGGTGGGGCCTTGATTCGCAGTGACTGATGTGTCACTGTCGCCAAGGCTCTTAGGTTGTCGTTGGGGTCCCCAAGAGGCACGGGGTCCCATCCCCCAATTGTGTCCCTGGCACCCCACTGTTTTGAGAAGGATGGGACCCTGCACCCCTCCTTTCCCCAGGTGGGAATTGAATTTTATCAGCAGCTCCCCCATTGTTCCACCTCCTTCCTCCAATCTTGGCCCCTTGCTCCCCCTTCTTCAGCCTATTCTCCCCCGCTCTAGATCTGGGGGAGATGCCCAGGGCCAGGCTGTATCTGTCCTGGGGCCCCTATTCAGAGCCAGTTCAGCCTGGACGCCGAGGCCAGGGGAGCCTGGGGCGAGTCGGGGGTCATTGCTAGCACCTACCCCTCATCTCCCAGCTTTCTCACTTCCTGGCCTGCTTCCCACAGGTCACCTGGACCCAGCGGAAAAGGCAGAAGACTCGCACCCCAAGCTGTGGTGCGCGCTAGGTGCTGGCAAAGTGCTGGTGTTTGATGCGTCCTCCTGGGCTATGCACCAACACTGCTTCAAACTGGGCAACTCCCGGCTGGTGAGCCTGGCACTTGCCCTGCTCTGCTCTGGGGCTTTGGCTGACCTTCAGAGGCCACACTTGCTTTGTTTTATTTTGGGGCCAATAACCTGGCAGTACTCAGGGATTTACTCCTGGCTCTGCACTCAGATATCGCTCCCGGCAGGCTCAGGGGACCCTATGGGATGCTGGGGATCTAATCTGGGTCGGCCACATGCAAAACAAATGCCCTACCTGCTGTGCTATTGCTATGGCTCTGTGCTTGGGGATGCTTCTCGCTGTCTGCAGCTGTGCCCTGCCTGTGGTCTGTGCCCTCCAGGCCTGCACAGTCTAGGAAGGTTCTAGAAGGAAGATTCTAGAAGTTTTAGAAGGTGGGTTCTAGAAGGAAGATTGTAAAAGTTTTTTGAAGGTTCTGCCCGTCACCTGCCCCTGGTGTACAGGTGGTACGTCTGTAGTGTCTCCTGCTTCAGCTCTGCCTGGGGTGTGGTGTGTATCGCCCAGCCATGGTGGGGTCATGCCTGAATCACTGTCATAAGAAGCCAAGAGCTGCAAAATACATTTGAAGCTGGGAGGGTCCAGGGTGGAGCCTCTCCCTCCCCCCAAATTGCTTGGGAGGAAGCAGCCATTTTCTATACCCAGAGCCCGGCATCAAAGGAACGAAACTAGACCCCAGTGTGCCCCTGTCTGGTGCCTTGTGGGGAAGGGACTCCCACCAGCACCTTATTTTCATCATCGCCCCACCCTCCCCTGGGCTTTTTGTGCTCAGAGGCTGTGTTCTCCACGGGGTCTGCAGCCTGTGGCCTGTGAAAATGGGGGGAGCGTTCAGGACGGTGTCTGGAGGTGAGCACAGCGTGGGCAGGACAGTGTGCTCCGCTGCGGAGATGGCCGGGAACACCCTGTGTTCGAGGAATGGCCCATCAGCTGCAGGCAGACGGCAGCTCGTGACAGCACAGGAGTGAGGCCTTCCCCTTGCGGGCGACACAGCCCATCCCTGCCAGGAGCATTCACCGAACACCGCAGGGATGCTCCTAAGCATGGCCTGGGGTGCTCCTCGAGTAGTAGGCCCCTATAGCAGCCATCCAATAAAACAAGGAGGAGGCCTTCTGTGGACTTCTGTGGGAACCCTTGACTCAGTCCCCACCATCCTCCATACCCCGGGGAACCTGTTGATGCTGGGTCTGGTGGCGCCCACCCTGCCCTCTGTCCTCCAGAACTGCCGGGTGCCCACCCTGCCCCATGTCCCCCCAGAACTGCATGGTGATGGTGGAGCAGAGCCAGGTGTGGGTGGGCTCTGAGGACTCGATCATCTACATCCTCAACGTTCATAGCATGTCCTGCAGCAAACAGCTCACCGACCACCGCTACAGCGTCACCGGCCTGGTGCTGCGGGACAGGGCGCAGGGGCCCAGGTGCGCCAGGAGCGGGTTTCGGGGGGGATCTGTCTGGGCCTGTCCCAGCCCCTGCGGCACCCCAGGCATTCCCGGGGACCCGGCACTTCCACTCAGAACCCGCCCTCAGAGGCCCACAGGGGGGCTTGGGTGGGGATGGGGTCCCCATCACCCCTCTGGAAAGACCTGAGACCTACCCACTGGGAGCGATTTGGCTGGGCAGGCTGAGGTGCGGGGTCACAGTGGCGTCTGTCTCTCCAGTGAGGCCTACTCGTGCAGCGCCGACGGGACGGTGCTGGCCTGGAACGTGCGCTCTCTGCGGGTGACCAGCCGATTTCAGCTGCCCTGTGGGGGGCTGTTGGCCCTTACGCCTCATGGGGGTCACCTGTGGTGCTGTAAGTGGGCCAGGCTTCTTCCCCCAGCCCTCTAAGGCCCTCTCTGCCTCACCCTTACAGGGCCCTCTCCTTCCCCTGCGGGCCCCTCCCTGCCTCACCCCGGCTGACCCCTTTTCACCCCAGCCCTGTAGGCTCCTCCCTGCCTCAACGCTGCAGGCCTCTCTCTGCCCCAGCCTGCAGGTCTGTGCTCTGCCCCAACTTTAGTTTTGTGCTTTTATGCTTGTTTTTGAGTCCCATCCAGCTATCCTCAGGGGTTACTCCTGGCTCTGCGCTCAGAAATCGTTCACTCCTAGCTGTGCTTGGGGGAGCGCTGTGTGCAAGGCAGAAGCCCTCCCTGCTGTGCTCTGGTTCCAGCCTTTCCCCCTCAAGTGTTGCAGGCATCTTCCTGTACCCCACCCTGCGGGCCCCTCTGCTCTGCTTCCTCCTCAGCCTCTCCCAGATGTGGCCCTGCCTCCCTCCTGAGCTGTCGCTTCTCTACCTGCCGGTATCTGGACGCCTCCCTACACGCTGCTGGGATGCCTGTCGTGTGGTGGGTTACAGCTCCCAGGGAGAGCTAGCAAGGAGGGGGTGAGGGTGTCTGGCAGCAGGTGCTGTTTCCGGTGCTTGTCTGTGCCATGTTCAGAGGGTGTTTGTGTCTTTCTCGGCCTGTCTGGTCTCACTCTGCTGTCCTGCCCTGTCCCGGCTGCCCTATGGCTTCTCCCCACCCCATGCGTCCCCCACCCTCCAGCCCCACGTGTCACCTTTGGCCCCTCCAGGGATTGATCTGGTCGGGGTGACGGAACCCTGCTTCTTGCCTTACCCCTCAGGAGTGCTTTAGCCCTCAGGGTCTCTTGGGGGCTTCATGAACATCTCAGAACCACCTACTCTGTTTTCCTCACATGTTGACACCCTTCCCCCCTCCCCCCCCCCCCGGGATTTCATGGGGGAGGGCCTGTGATCATGGCTCCCCAACCTCCTTCCCCTTCTGCAGGCGCAGGCACCCTTTGCTTCTTCCCAGCACAGGCCTGCTGCCTCCTGGGTGAAGACCAGTGATGGTCACATGTCCTTCCTTCCTGGGGTTCCTTTCTGCTCACAGGCTGCCCTGATCATGGCTGCGGCCTCGAGGGCTAACCTGGTCCTGACCATTGGCACCCGCTCCTCGTGCCCTGTATCTCTGCAAGGCCCCTCCTGGCCTGCCCAGCCCTGCATCTCTCTGTCTCTGCTCGTCCTTCCATCCCTGCCTAGCCTGTCCCAGTATCTCTGCCCAGCCCCACTCAGCTGGCCCATCCTGCATCTCTCTACCCTGCCCAGCCTTGCCCTCCCTTGCCCATCCTCAAAATAGTGCCCACGCTCCCAGCAGAGGGGCACTTCAGGAGTTGCCCAGCCCGGTGTGACCCATGGCCTTCCCCCATGCCTGCCCCTCACAGGCGCCCCCTCACCCCCTCCTGTCCTCGCAGGCACTGCCAGCAGCATCATGGTCGTGACCCTCCATGGCTTCCTCAGGCAGGAGTTAAAGATTAACGAGACTTTCAGAGAGACCAGCATGTGCTTTCTGTGCTTCCAGCTGCTCCCCGAGGTAGCCCACGGGATTGCGGGGCGGCCTGGGCTGGGGTCCTGCGCGCCTGCTCACTCCACTCTCAGCAGGAGCAGCTGTGGACCGTGTGCAGTGGCTATGCCTCTGTTTACATCTGGAGCCTCAGGGACATGGCATGGCCCCCCGAGTGCATTTCTCTGCCTGACTGCACCCAGATCCAGTGCATGATTCGCGTAAAGAAGCAGGTGAGCTGCCCACCGCAGCTGTTCCTCAGCTCCCCAGGGCCACCCTGATCCTGAGACACCTCCTTTCCTCCTTGCAGATCTGGGTGGGCGGCAGGGGCCTCTCACAGGGCCAGACCAAGGGGAAGATCTACGTGATCGATGCTGAGAGGAAGACGGTGGAGAAGGAGCTGGTTGCACACGCTGACGCAGTGCAGACCCTGTGTTCGGCTGAGGACAGATATGTGCTGAGTGGCTCAGGTGCGCAAGAGGGCAAGATTGCCATCTGGAAGGTGGAGTGAGGCTGCCGGGCAGCCGCGCTTTGATGGACCCCACTGTTGACTAACCCCGGGCGTCGTGGACAGACTCAGCTGGGCACAGTCCTTCTCTGCTGGTGTTCCGGTCAGGTCAGGAACCTTCTGGAACTCAAGCCGTGGAGCCAATCACCTCAAGAGTCCAGGTCTCCTCACTCCCACTCTCTGGCATTCATACTTTTTTTTTTTTTTTTTTTGGTTTTTCGGGCCACACCCGTTTGATGCTCAGGGGTTACTCCTGGCTAAGCGCTCAGAAATCACCCCTGGCTTGGGGGGACCGTATGGGACGCCAGGGGATCGAACCGTGGTCCGTTCCTTGGCTAGCGCTTGCAAGGCAGACACCTTACCTCTAGTGCCACCTCGCCACCTCGCTGGCCCTGCATTCATACTTTCATTCATTTATGCACTCACTCACTCAACTACTAACAAGTAAGACTCGTGTTCTCTCCTGAGAGAAGCTGTTTGCAAATGGCCACGTTGCAGTTGGCACCGATGTGACCCACGGAGGGACCTCAGGGGCTGCTGGCTCAGCTGTGGGTCACCGAGCCAGTGCTTGTTAACTGCCAACCCTAGGACCAACAGGCCTGGGCTGTCCTGTCAGAGCTCACAGGGCCAAGTCCCACGTGTAGCATTAGTGCAGGAGCCCTCAGTCCCGAGCGGAGCCGCAGAATGGGAGCCCTAGGGCGACTCTGTCTCCTTTTGCCGGTGCCACACCAAAGCTAATGCCCCTATGGGGCGGGGTGCCCTCTGTGTATATGTAGATGGTGCTTTATGGTTTAACTGAACATCTGCACAGCAATAAATATGCAGTCAAACAACCCTTGTGTTTCACTGACCCTCGATGTGCCAGACTGGGCACAGTAGCTCATACTCGTCTGGGTGAGGTCTGGGACCTTCTCCAGTGCTACTGATACCACAAGCACAGCTGGGTTTGGACCCACAACTGGATATACACTCTTCTGGCGCATGGGGAAGCCTGGCAGGTAAGTACGGGACAGCGTTGTGGGGCCCTGTGACCCCAGCGCTCCTGCCGCGAGTGGGCTGGGCACAAGGACAGACAGTGGCCAGCACCGAGGGGAAGGACTCTGGTGTGTCCACCCACTGACCCTGCGAGTACAAGGTCCCAGCATCCTCACATGCACCCGGAGATTGGGGAGTACAGGAAGAGGGAGTTATTGAGTCTCTGCAGCCACAGAGGGACAGAGAAGGGGGTGCATTAAATCAAACCAGGGGCCAGATTCATGTACAGCTGTCATTGCAGTGGCCTTGATGCCTCCAGCCAGGTGTGACCCCACAAAGGCTTTCATGAAACCACCAGGAGTGAGCCCTGAGAGCAGAGCCATGGTTGAGCCTGAGCACAGAGAGTCCCTGCGCATAGAGTCAGGAGTGAGTCCCTGAGCACAGAGCCAAGAGTGATCCCGAGCAGAGCCAGGAGCAGCCCTGAACACACCAGGAAGTACCCCAGCAGAAGTGAGACTGGCCACCGTGGGTCAGGCAGGGCTTCCTAAAGGCCTGTTCTCACTTGGTTGGTCTCTTTGGGCCTGTACTTGGCAGTGCTTGGGGCTGCTCCTGGTTTTGTGCTCAGAGATGGCTCCTGGTGTGGCCAGCTGTGTACAAGGCAAGTGCACAGTACTTCCTGCATTTCTATTTCGTTTTTTGGAGGGGACTACACCAGGCTATACTTGGGTATATACACGCCTGACTCTGTTCAGGAATTGCTGACTGCTCTTTGGACCCTATGGGATGTCAACCATGTGCAAGGCAAATGACCTTCCCATTGTACGTCGCTGCCAGTTTCAATGGAAGAAAACGTTCCTGATAGAAGTCCCCAGCCAGCCCTCCAAGTCGCTGTTCTGCGCTGTGGGCCAGAGTGAGGGCCCTGGCCCTGGAGGTGAGTGGACGCTCCACTCGGGTCGGCCAGGCCCTCCCTCTGCCAATGCCACACACCCTGCCTGCTATGTCTGAGAGTAGACACCAGGGGGCGCCGCCCACCCATTTTTGCAGGCAGGACGGAGGCTAGGGGATGGGGCAGGGATGGGGCGGGGCAGCGGGGGTGGGGTGGGGGCTCAGGTGAGGTTTTAAGGGCGGGGGTTTGCAAGCAGCAGGAAGGGAACTAGTTCCTAGACCTGCAGGTGGGAGTTCATCTGGCTTCTCCACGATTGCCTCCTGACTGCTCCAGCCCCAGCATCTTCAGCACCCCATTTCCTGCCACGGCCCCCTTGGTGGAGTCTTGGGGGCAAGTCCTAAACCATGTGTCTCAGTGTCTGGGGGTGCCGCTCTAGGGGTCCTGGCTTCCCACCTGCCCCACATGCACTCCATGG
Organism: Suncus etruscus; assembly: GCF_024139225.1. Lineage (NCBI taxonomy): Eukaryota > Metazoa > Chordata > Mammalia > Eulipotyphla > Soricidae > Suncus > Suncus etruscus. The sequence goes on from NC_064852.1 coordinate 156,125,513, forward strand.
CAGCCTGGCCTTCCCTGAGGGTGGGGGGGTCTCCTTCCCCCCCCAGGCCTCCATTGAGGTTCACCAGCAGGACCCCCAAAGCCTCACAGCCCCTTACCCCCAACCCCAAAGAGAGGGACCCAGGAAGGCTGGGCAGATCCACGTCGGTAGGGTTGGCAGCTGGAAGGTGCTGTGGGCCACCCTGACCAGCAGGGCAGGGGCTATAGGGCGACCTGAGGCAGGGGTAGGCTTGTCATGGTTCCACATGAGGTGGGAGCTGGGCCGGGCACAGGGAGTGGTGAGTCAGGTGCCAGGGTCTGAGCGGTTGGGGGGCATCTCCACATACACCCAGAAAGCAGGAACAGGCCTTGGGGGTGACCAGCGGAGAGGCAAGGGGTGCGCTGACTGCTCTGCATCCCAGACACGGTTAGCAGAAGGTGCCGCAGTGAGTGGGTCACCTCTGCCTCCTCTCGGGCAGGAGCATCCTCAGCCCACAGCCAGCCAGAGCGTGCCCCCTCGCCTCCACAATCTGACCGGCAGCGGAAGGCCCCTCCGGGCCTTTCCAGCATCAACAGCATAAGCCACAGCTCAGGGCTTACGCAGTTCCTGTGGCTGCCACCTGGGGGCGCCCAGCCAGGCTGTGCCCACCTGCTTCCAGCAGCAGCAGCAGCAGCAGCAGCAGCAGCAGCAGCAGCAGCAGCAGCAGCAGCAGCAGCAGCAGCAGCAGCAGCAGCAGTCAGGGGGTACCTGGGACAAGGCAGAGGTGAGGGGTTGGCACAGGGATCTCTAGGCTGAGGAGGTCGGAGGCGGAGGAGAGGCCACAATGCCCAAGGGACCCACCCGCTCTGCAGACAGACTGGCTTTAGGGTCTACACTGGCCTGTACCGGCCTCCTCTCTTCTGTGCCTGCTCCGGCTGCTCACCCCGGTCCATGTCTGGGTCGGATGGGGTGCGTGTATTTGCTTCAGGCCTTTGGAACATGGTTTGACCGCTCAGTCCTCAATGCTCTGCTCCCTGGTCTCTGGCTGCCAGGCTGAGGGTAACAGGCCAGTGAGGAGGCACACGAACAAGGCCCCGAAAACAAATCGGGAGCCCTCAGAATGAGGACAAGGAGCTGGGGTCTCAGCGGCATACCAGGGGGCCTGGTGCTGTGGAGCAGGTGCCTGGCTGGCAGCAGCATTCCGGCAGCGTCTCTTAAGTCCTGCACCCTCACAGGTCCCATCTAGCATGCCCAAAGAGGCCCCTGAACACCTAGGACGCAGCTGGGGTCACAAGTGGAGTGACCGGGATGGGGCCCACCAGGACAAGGGCATCACATTACACAGAAAATTCAAGTAATTTATTTAAAAACAGTTGGTTTCATCCCGAAATATATATTCGTGTCTGTACATTTGCTCGGAACGGTCACACTGCAGCATGATTCTCCGCCCTCGGGGCCCCCACGAAGGCACCGACCCCACGGCAGGGTGGCCCCTGGGGCTCCCTGTGTCGGGGGCCCAATGGAGACAGGGTCCGGGAGTGGGTGCGGGGCAGTGGGTGGGACAGTGCGTGGCGTGGGGGCGGCGGTTCTCGGCGCCCCCGGCCGCCCCCGCTGTGCTCCAGTGTCCAGCGGGTGGGCAGGAGAGAGGTCAGATGCGTTTAGGGGGTGCCAGCGGGGGCTCCGAGGTAGGCCTGGTGGCAGGACAGGGGGCACCGCTCTCCTGAGGCCCCCACGGGTGTTGGAAGGTCAAAGTGCAAAGAGAGAATCAGCCATTTGCAAGCCTTGGGCCCCTCTGGAGGGCTGGTGGAGCCAGCCCCCAAAGCTACCCTGCTCCACACCCTGCCTCCCCTGGCGCAGGTGTGACCACGGGTCTCACGCCGGCCGAGGAGGACAGGACATGGGTCCGGAAGCAAATCTATAAAATAGTCAAGAAAATGTCCTCTGCAGCCGACAACCCAGAACATGCAGCGAGCCAGTCACACGTCTCGGAGAAATGGCCCAGAGCACGTCCTGCGGGATACAGAGAGGGAGCCCCAAGGGGCAGCGGGCGAGCTCAGTTCGAAACCCAGTTGCAGGAGGCAGGCAGACTCATGGCTCTGCTCCGTGGCCTCCAGTGCACATCAGGCCTAACAATTCAGAAACATGCAGAATGAAGCCTGCTAATAAGAGGCGCCCGAAATGAGAAGCTCTTTCTCCAAAAAAAAAACAACCAAACGAACAAAAAATCCAAATGATTATTTGAATTGCGGAAAAAGGAATTAGTGTGTAATTTCTTGCTGTCGCTGCAATCCGCCGCCACTGCCCGGGCCAGGCCGTTCACACCATGGACTCTGTCTCCACCAGCCCGGCCCGGGGCGCACCCGCCTTCCCCGCCAACCGCAGCACCATGGGCTTCTCGCCACTGCCCTCGCCAACCGCCAGCGCCGAGAGGCCTTTCTGCTCGTCCTTGGTGTCCTCTGATACGTCAGGGTAGATCACCAGGAACGTGGCTGTCAGGAAGCCCAGGAAGGAGCCCACAGAGGCCACCACAGGGATGACACACACGGTCCCCACGGCGTCCACCACACCCCCGAGGGCGGAGGCCACCAGGATCTGCGAAATGTAGACCTGGCACGAAAGGATGGCACAGTCGATGCCGAAACCACGCTTAGAGTTTCCGGGGCTGTGGTGAACGTACTGCAGGAGGGAGAGAAAAGCGTAAGGAAGGCACCCCATGGAGCTCCTCCCACCAGGGCACCCCTCTGCTGGGTCCCTATGCACTACACCTCCCATATCCTTGCCCCTAGCCACCTCCATGCTGGCACCAACCAACCCTGTTGGGACATACCCCATGTGAAGCTACATCTCTCAGTGGACCATGCTCCCATACAGAGCCAAGTCTCCTTGGGCCATGCATTTCCTCCATATAGAACTAAGCCTTTCACTGGGCCCCACCCTCCATACCTGGCTCCTACTGTGCACCCCCATCCATACAGAAACCCACCGCTCATTGAGCCATGCCTCCTCGGCACCCCGCCCCTTGGGCCCCACCTCCCACTGGGCTCCACCCCTCCACACCCCCGAGGGTAGACACACTCCCCAAATATGCTGGGCGTGAACCAGGCTGGGAGCAGAGTCCCAGCACCGCTGCTCAGAAGGCTCCTGGCACAGGCCATGCACTGGAACCTTCTAATTTCACCAACCTGCCAATCACCTTGGCAGGTGAATGGTGACAGAAATGTGGGGGCCTGGAGGGAACTCTGGGGAGGGTCCCAGTCAGGCATCCTGGCATCTGCCAGCCAGGGTGCGGTGAACACAGCTGCCATGGTGGCAAGTGGGAAAGAGGTCTCAGACACACACACTGGCACATGGGCACATGCAGACCCGAGTCTGGAAGCCCCTAGCTGCGTCCATCCGGGGACCTTGGCAGGCCTGGCAGCTCCTTGCAGCCTCCTCAGGGACACATGAGCGAGCTCAGGGCCGGGCTGGGTGGGCTGTGGCTCGGGGCAGTGGCCAGGGAGCCTGTGCCAGGGGCCGAGATGAGCAGTCAACAGGCGGCCTTGTCACCCTCGGGGCCTTCAGTCTTCCCTGCTCCCCTGTACGTACCTCCTTGATGTCATGGTACTGGCCCAAGAGAGCGTAGGGGCAGTAGGAGATGCTCATGGACACGATGCCCATGGTGCTGATCATGACCATGGCCACGTAGACATTGGGGAAAATGGCCATGATGGCTGTGCCAATGGAGAAGCCCAGAGTGCCCAGCACATAGATGACCCGGATGCTCAAGTCATAGTTGTCCAGGTACTTCTGCAGCAGAGCTGGGGAACGGAGTAGGGGGACAGGACGGTGAGTGCACCCAAGACGCTGCCACTAGCCCGCCACCTCACTGGCTGGTCCTCCTAGTGGGTAAGCTCCTGCCTCCCGGGCACAGCACCGAGCACAGTGTCTCCTTCCATGGCCCTGGGCCAGTCCTGCCCAGGGAGGATGGTTTTCCCTGGAGCCCTCCTGGATATGCCAGGGATAGAGGGCCAAGTTCCGGCCCCCATTATACACGTATTCATCTTCCTGGCTGAACTCCGTAAGACCCCTGCCCACGGGGCTCAGGTCTGTCAGGTCCATGCCTGGCTACCTGGTTCGACTGGGGGTGGCACAGGAGCCCCTGGCATCTGTCCCTTCCCTATCACTTACCCGAGCAGATGGCGCCAGTGGCTGCATAGATGACCAGGCCCCAGCAGCCCATCTTGACCCCATCGTTGTAGGCTTGCCAGGCGGTGGAGTTGGAAGGCGCCTGTGCCAAAAGGGGGGTGGTGGTCAGGGGATGCCAGGACCACCCCGCCTCCCCGGAGAGAGGAGTTTTCAGAGGCTCCCCAGCCCACTCCCTGCCCCAGGCGCCAGCGAGCTCACCTTAGGGTCCCCCGTGAAGATGACCTGGCCCATGAAGTCGGTGTAGAACACGGCCTCGGCAATGACGGAGAACCAGGTGAGCAGGTGGCAGAGGCACAGGCGCGTCAGCTCGCGCGGCATCTTCAGCATCGACAGCCACAGCAGCTGCACGGTGGTCTCGCCCTCACCCTCCTCGCTCTCCGTGTCCCCGCTGGACGTGGTGGCCCCGCTCTGGTGGCGGTGGCGGCAGCGCTGGCGCTGGCGGGCCTGCAGGTCGTAGAGGTCGCTCATGCTGCGAGAGGGCTTGATGAGAACCACAGCGTTGGCCCGCCGGTAGCGGTAGCGGTGCGAGCTGATCTTGCCGTAGTAGGAGAAGGTGCTGGACGCCTGCCGGCGAAACACATGCCGCCGCCGCCGCATGGAGCCCGGTGCAGCCATGGGCCTGGTGTCGATGTGCGCGTAGCCGTCCCGTGGCTGGGTGCCACCCCCATTGGGCACCTTGGCACCTTCCATCTGGTTGTCCAGCAGCGTCTCGTCCTCCTCGGCCCCGGCCCCAGACAGGGCTGGCCAGCGGAGCTCCCGATCACGGCCAGCACTGTGGGGAGTGCTGGGGCAGGAGGCGTCGTGGAAGATGGATGGCTCGATGCCGTGGAGAAACAGAGGCTCAGGCTCCAGCGCCAACGCCGTGTCGGGGACGTGCAGCACCGAGTCGCTCTTGCTGCGCACCATGTCCATGTCCGGGAAGTCCAGGACTAGCTCGTGCTCAGACTGCACCTCGTCGGGGAAGGGCACAGGCAGGCGGCCAGGGGCGGGACCCGCGGGCTCAGCGCGGCGCTCCTGCGGGGGGCTGTACTGCTCCTCTTCGATGCTCAGCAGGTGCAGCGTCACTGACACTGAGAACACGATGGCCGCAAAGAAGAAGAGCACTTGGTTCTGCGTCCGGAACCAGGCGCCCAGGAAGGTCTGGGTCCAGTCCAGGCCGCCCAGCACATAGCCGATGGCTCCTCCGAGGCCTGAAGGGGGAGGTAGGGGTTAGCGGGTGGGGGAGAAGCCAGAGAGCCAGGGGTGCAGGGGCATGGGCTTACCGGCTGAGAAGGCGTGGATGTTGAGTGCCATGTCCTGCTCCTCACTGTCCACCACGTCCAGCAGGTATGCACGGATGGGCCCCTCGGTGGCGTCGGCGCTGAAGTCCAGGACCACCACACCCAGCACCGTGAGGACGATGCCGATGGGCTGCCGGTTGGGGACGTCACCAAGCGCCAGGCCTGGAGAGACGGAGGAGGGTCAGCGGCAATGCCTGAGCTGGCCACTGCTCTGCCCACTGTGCTCACCAGCACCCTGAGAGCCAGGAGGCCCCACTTGCAGCCTTTGTCCAGGAGGGCATGAGTCAACCAAATGGGGGCAGCTGATGGGGAGCCGCAAATAGCACGTTACCTGTGCTCATCTGCTCGGGGACCAGGGGTTTCCTGAAGGGTCCACCACTGGGCTTAATTGGGACCAAGCCATGTCAGCTCACAGGCCAGGGGGTGGGCGGGGGCAATGGCCCAAAGCCGCATGCTGTGCCTGCAGGAGTCAGGGCTGGGGGTGGCTGCCGTGGGGAGGTGGCAGCACACGAGGCTTTGTTCCCAGGCATGCCGAGGGGCACCGCCAGGGCAAGCTCACGTGTCCCCTGAGAACTGCCTGGTCAACAACACCCCGAGCACAAAACAAACGTGAGAAACCTGCGGCCCCGGTGCCGCGGGTAAGGAGCGGGACAGGACGCGGAGGACAGGCAGGAAGGCCGGCACAACAGGAAGCGTTTCCCTGCGACCAGGTTCCTGCACTGTTCCCACGGGGCAGCCCAGGCTTGGCAAGGTGCCATCAAGCTCCGAGGGCAGACTGTGGGGCTACTCACCGATGGCGGAGCCATTGAGGAAGAGGGCCACCCCGAACAGCACCCCCACGCACAGGGCCAGGATGAAGGGGCGCCGGCGGCCCCAGCGCAGGGTGCAGCGGTCACTGGCGGAGCCGATGAGGGGCGTGAAGATGAGGCCAAGGATGGGGCTCAGGAACCATGTGAGGCTGTAGTACTGCTCCGGGAGGCCTGCGGGGAAACGGTGTCAGGAGGCATGGCGCAGACGCACACAGACGCACACAGGCAAGGGAACACTTGGACGCAGGCACACATACATATAGGGACACATGAACAGACACAAGCATGCAGACATACAGATACATACATGCAGATATGGGCACATTGGCATACAGACTCACATGCTGAGCACACGCTGACTCACAGACACAGGCACATACAAACACAGATACACAGACATGGACACATGCATGCAGAGGTAGGCAACTGCAGACATGAGACATGAGCATGGCCAGGCATGGGCAGGCCCACACAACTCTGTGGACACGAGGAGCTGCCGTCCAGACTCTCAAATCAGCTGACACTACGGCTAGCACCATGGAGGGTAGGTGCAGCCTCTCAGGAGACCCACACAGGAGGTCTCAGCTGTCCAGCTGCCCAGAGGCCGGCGCACCCATTTTGCTAGGCCCAGGCACCGAGCTGCCAGCTCCACTTCCCAGGAAGTCACGGCCCTCAGGAACCCTGGGCTGCCTAGCTGCCCCAAGTGCCGGGGAGGCTGGGACACCACAGCCAAAGGGACCCAGAGGTGGCAGAGCCGAGGGGGGCACAGCAACACAAGCCTGTCCATCCCTCCGTGCTCGCTACGGCTGGCTTGCGGCAGCTCCCACAAGCAGACTCAGCCCGTGCTTCACTCCTTTCCCATGCCAAGTGCACTTTCAGGCTCTACGGTGCGCTGGCAACTCAGCAGCGTGGCTGGCACAGCACTGTGGCTACGGCACCGGGCACTGAGTGTGGTGCTGAGGCCGGGTGCCGAGACAAACAAGCAGGACTGGACAACGCTGACCTCTGCTCCCAGCCGCCTGCCATCAGCAGAGAGGAAGCAAGAGCTGCTGAGTGAGCTCCGGGGTGCAGCTGCCCCCCAGTTCCTCATCCGCTGCCCCACCCCACCTGCAGGCCACGGCGTGGCCCCACACGGCAGCACCCACGTCCCCAAGACCCGGATCCAAAAGGAAGATGAACCTTCAGGGGAACCCCCCAAAGCAAGGTCTACGTCGGGTCGCCTGCCACCTCATTAACGAGATGTGACATGCAGCTCATCAGAGCTCCCGTGTTCAAGCTCATGTACATGTACACAAACACATGTGCTCAAGCATGTACACGCAAGCACACACATACAGATGTGCACACGTCCCTTGCCTTCCCGCCGGGATCCTGCAGGACTGAGGGGTCCCATGGGGGTAAATCTCTGTACCCGGGGGTGGCCCAAGTGTACTGCAGAGACTGGTTTCCTAGGGGTCCCAGGTCAGTTGGGCTGATCCCAGACTGGACGGAAGAAGACATGAGGGGCCTGCAAGCGCTCGCCTGCTCACACCCCAGGTGCTGCCTGTCTGGGACACAGCAAGCACGCAAAGAGCCCTGCAGGCAGGGGTCTCTGACTATCCGCCCCCAGCAATCTGGTCGCCTCTTCCACAAGGGTGTGAGCCAGGAGCAGGCTTCAGAGATGTGCCCCTTGGTCTGCACACTGGAACAGCCACTTCCAAGCAGTCGAGTGAAGCTGGGGCCACGGGCCGTGGGTTCCCCCTGGTGCCGCCTGCAAAGAGCAGGGGCTTCCTGTGAGCTCGGACACTCAGGACACAGGGAGAGAGTGTTCCTAGATTCTGTGACAGCTCGGGAACTTCTGGGCCCCTGTGAGGGGACTGGGCTGTTCCGGGCTGTGCTTGCACCTCTGACACTACGCCTTCCTCCATCCCCCAGCATTCCAGGGGCTAGAGCCCAGGTCCAAGAGCTACTCGCTCCCGCCCTGGGCTGGGCTTGGTGCTCCTCTGTGTCTCCCACTCTGCCCACCTGCAGTTTTCCCTGCCCTCTCTGGTCCCCTTGACACCGAGGCCACCCCAAGGGAACAATGAGGCCACGACAGGGGGCGTGTGGCAACTATACACCCAGCTCCCAGATCTGTGCTCACACTGGCTGCTACCGTGGCCCCATGTGGCCACCTGAGCCGGCCAGTGGGAGAACGTGGAGGGCAGGGGACGAAGCTGGGCTGTGTCCCCTCATGCCTCCACATAGCCCCGCAGGCCCAGAGCTCCCGACCTGCCCCTCGCTGGGACACGCGGACCACGGGTTTCCCAGCCATAAACGTGGCTTGTTTTCTTCCAGGCATGAGACGCACAACAATGGTGGGAGCTGGCCGGCGCCGCCGTCACAGGAAATGCCCCGGTGTCACGGCGGCGGCGGCTGTGCGAGGTGACGAGCCTGTGGTCTTGACACGCCGGGGAGGGGGAGGGGGAGGCCCTGCCCAGCCCCGTGTCCCGGGAAGCTGCCCCAGCAGGACAAAAGCCGTAACAGGAACTGGCTCCCGCATTCTCTCGGCAGGCAGAGCCCGTCCACAGGCTCACCCAGACTCTCCCACGAGAACTAGAGCCTCCATCTGCAGCCTCGGGGGGGGAGGGGACATGCAGGCAGGGGCTGCAGCACGTCAGGAGGCTGGCACCAAGAGCGGGTACCTGGGGCATGGAGCTGCAGGGAACATTTCTTCCTTTTTGGATTTTGGGCCACACCTGTGGTGTGGGGTCACTTTCTCCTAGCTCTGTACTTAGAAATTGTTCCTGGCAGGTTTGGGAAACCATACAGGATGCCAGGGATCAAACCCGGTCCATCCCAGGTTGGCCACATGCAAGCCATATGCTGGGCTATCACTCTGGCCCCTGCAGGGAACATTCTAGAACCTGCGCCCTGGGGGACTCCTGTTAAGACAAGGGAGGCAGACACACAGGGCGCACCCTAGGGGACTCCTGTTAAGACAGGGCAGGCAGACACACAGGGCAGTGTAAGATCAGGGGTGTGGGGTTAGCCCTGGGGACCACAGACCACACGCAGGGTGGGCCAGCGAGTCTGAAGCCAGGTTGGGATCAAGGGTGGCCTGGCCCGGGCTTGCTCCCACACTGCCACTCAAGGTCTTCGAGGCTCAGCCCCGGTCACCGGGCATGTGGGAGCCCATGGTGGCCTGCTAGGAGCGTCTCCAGGTGGAATGGCGAGCAAGGCCACTGTGATTCTCCCAGCCTCTGAGGATGCCCCCAGCTGCTGTCACCCCTTCTCTGGTCATAGCCCCCAACATCTGCAAAGTGACACTCGCATCAGGGTCCTCCCTTTGACCTGCTGCAGCCCCGGGATGACCCACAAACAGTCACATGTACAGCCACAGACCCTGTGTCTGAAGTGCTGTCTCTGAGTGCTATCTCCGGGGTCTCTGAGTGTGGCTGAGGTGCAGAACTGGGCAGAGCTGGGCTGTGATGCCCGAGGCAGGAGCGGGGGATGCTCACATCAGTCGTCAGTGCAAGGCCCAGAGCATGAGGCTCCGTCCCCCCACCTGGAGGGCCCCATGGCTATCTGACACCCCAGGCTTGAGCCCAGCCCAGCTGCAGGTCCAGAGCCGCCGTGATCCATCACTCACAGGCGGCTCAGTGGGGTTCCTTCCAGGGGAGCTTCCGGGCACCTCAGAAAACAATGCTGGGCACCAGGGCCTGGGCTGCTTCCCAAGGGAAACAAGTCTGGAGCGGGCAGGGCAACCCCACACCCCCGCATACACTCCTTGTCCACATCACTCATTCACGGGTCCCGTCACACCCCACTCTACACCGCACACACACATGCATCCCACCACACAATCCACTCCATATAACCCACTCCAGACACCGCACACACACACCCCATCATCACATAACCCACACCGATACTGCCAGACACACATCCCATACAAACAATATTCTGTACACACCCCTGTGTATTCCATACACCCCTATCCATGCTATAGGCCCCTATACAGCCCCCCATCTGCCCCCCGCCCGGCACTCCCACACCCCCGTTGTGCACCCAGAGCTTGAGGGAAGGAACAGGGCTGGCGTGACCTCCCAGCAGCCCCTTCTACCTGGGTCCCTACAGGAAGTGGGGCATGCACGTGGAGGAGGGACACACCTTTCCAGCCCAGCCCAGCTTCTGGGGGCGTGACCCGGGAGGGCCCTCCCTCCACATGGTGCCCCCTCAGATGCGGGAGGCACTTTGGGGAAGGAGTAGGGAGGGTGGGCAAGGGCACCACACAGTAGGTGGGGGGAAGTTTCCCAAATCCTGGCTTTGTGAGGACCTGGGGCCCTCCTCTAGCCACCCAGCAGTGACCACAGCCACAGCCCCTCCATTCATGCAGTCCCTGTGGGGTTCAAGGCTCTGGCCCCCCTGCTCACTCCCCCACCCCAGGGCTGAGATCTGAGCAATGCCTTCGCTGGTCTCCGAGATTGCCACTGGTGTGGGCTCTGCTTCTGCATAGGGGGAAGGAAGAGGGAGAGGCAGAGGAGGAGGAGGAGAAGGCGAAGGAGGAAGGCAAGAGGAGGAGGGGAAGACAAGGAGACGAGAGGGGAGGAGAGAAGAAAGAGGAAGAGAGGAGGAGGGGCAGGGAGGAAGGGTGCAGGGGAACAGGAGGGGAGAAAGAGGAAGGGAGAAGAGGAAGGAGGGATAGGAAGGAGTGGACAGTGGGAGGAGGGGAGGAGGGGGTTGGGACGAAGGGAGGAGAGGAAAACTTGGGGATCCTCACAGGAGGAGGGTTCCAGGAGAGACAGAAGTGTCCAGACCAGGCCTGGGCACCCTGAGGTTCCAGCCGGGCACATGGGCTTACAGGGCTTAGCTGAGGCTAGGCCGTAGCTCCTCTGAGCAGGACCTGTGACAGATGGCGGGTGCTGGGAGCTGATGGGCCTGTGGTGGGTGTAAGGTTCGCTGTGGGCCATGCTCGAGGCACCTGCACTCGGACTCCTGCTGGGGCCATGTGGCCCTGTGAAGAGTGTACAGGGGGTAGCAGGGGGCCGCCCAGGCATCAGGGTCCCATGAACCCCAAACTGACCCAGAATCCATAAAACATACCCTTGGCTTCCCCTAGCCAGTCTGCGCTGCCCCCTCACCACCACTGGGGCACAGGAAGTGGGCTCGGAGTCTCAACATCGGTGTCTCCAAGAACGTGAGGAAGCCCAGTCTTCGGAGCATGGCGTGTTGGAAGGGACTAGTGGGGGGTAAGGGGCCAGGGTGGCCAGGCCTGAGTCCAACACACAGCAGGGCCCATGGAATGTGAGTGGAGGGGCAGCAGGACCTGGCAGGAATGCTAGACTGCACTGGGTTCAGACAGTGAGACAATCGTAAATGCGGCAGAATCTGCACCTGAAATCCTAATGTGGACAGACCCTAAGATCTGAATGTGAACAGACTGGCAAATTAGTGTGAGCAGGCCCTGAGATCTGAGTGTGAACGGTCCCCGAGATCCTAGTGAGGAACAAGCCCTCAGTGCCCAGAAACAAGTACTGGGAACAGCCACCAGAGGCATGTGTGTGCAGGTGGGACCCAGGCTATAAGGTGCAGGGGTACTACAGGTATGGAGGGTGCAGGGTGTAGGGAACCAGAGCCACTGGGTTGCAATCCAACAAGCATCCTGGACATCCAGCATAGAGGGCCTCAAAGACCACCCTCCCCCTGGATTGGGGCTCTGTCCCCTGAGTAAAGAAGCCTTAAGCATCTCAGCAAGCTCAAGGTACAGCCTGGCCATGCCCACAGCTACTGCCATGCCCTCCACCACAGCAGTGCTCTCTCCCAGTGAGTCCTTCTTAACCATCTTGTCCATAATACATATGGAATTAAGCACCAAGGACACTTCTGAGCAGCCTGGGCCCTCACTGCTTTCTCCTGAGCTAGGAACCTATAACAAATCTGATGGCAGGAAAGCGGTACTCAGTGTTCAGTGTGCCCAGAAGGTTCTCAGGAGAGTTTCTCGTGCCAGCTAGCATTCCCAGAAACCTTCTCTGAGACACCCCAAATCCAACAGCAACTCAGACTCACAATTGCCAGCTGCATATAAGGGTGAGTGACCAAAACGTCCTGGTGTCCATGGGGCAGAAGGCAGAATGCCGACCACATGCGTGCAGCCGCTGGCTCACCCTGTCTCTGTGGGCACTCACCGATCTGCAGTAGGATGGGCGTAACCAAGGCCGTCTCCATGGCATAGCAGAACTCACGGCCAAACATCACTGCCCCGTGCATCACCCACAGCCGCACGGGGATGCGGTCGATGGATCCCTCGCTGGCGGCATCCTCTCGGGCCTCGGCAGCCCCAGGCTTCTGCAGGGTGGGCAGGGCCGTAGGCAGCTCAGGTACCGGCAGGGATGTGGAGTCAGCATTCTGCGGGGCCATTCTCATCCCTTTCCGTTAACAAGCTTCTGGGCCCGGGGACGCTCCCGCCGCTCAGGCCAGACAGGCGTGGAACGGCTGGCGGCTCCTCTGCGCTCTGTGGGTATCTCCGTGAAGTAACTCTCCCCTGCCTCCTGCAAGCGGCCTGTACCTCTGGCCAGCGGCCCCCACACACAGCACAACGGGAAGATCCGGGTCGGGCTGTCAGCATGTGGCGCGGCTTACTGCGCGTCCGAGTTAAAAATCCATAACTGCCATTCAGTTAATACCAGTTTCATCATGACTACTGAGCAGGTTCTGAAACAGCTGATCTGGCTACACAGGGGCGGGAAGGTGACACCAAAAGGGGGTCCACGGCTGCTCCCCATCGAGTGACTGGTGGGTCTGCCAGAGAAGAAGAAAAGAAGCTGGGGTAGCCACCGAGTACCCCTCTGTCTGAACCTCTATTCCTGGGCCCGACAGCTCAGAGTGTGGGTGGAACAGAGCTTGGCCCCCAAGAGGGGACGGCTTGGGGCCACATGAGTCGTCTTGTCCTCAGCCTGCTGGGGTCATGGGCAGAGGGGAGGTCTGGGGGGTGGGCAGGCAAGTATTGTTGATTGCCAGAGAGATCTATGATGCTGGGGATACAGCCATGGTCCCTCTCAGAGAAGAAGGAAGCCCTTGAACTCCCTCCCTCAGGGCTGGCCCATCATGGTCTGGCCATTATGGCTGGGCTACAAGCCCCACCTAGGTGCACCCAGACAGAAAGTCAGAGGCATGCGTGAGTTTGGGTCCCACCCTGTCCCCAAGCCACACCCATTCCTAGGTCCTGGACCACCCTGGGGAGCACAGGGGGTGCTGGCAGCCTGTGGTCCCAGGTGTCTAGTGAACCCCCAGGGCTGGAGATGTTGCTTCCTCTCCAGACAGGCCAGGAGACTGGTGGGCTCCCCATGGGGGGTGGTGGTGGTGATTCGGGAGCCCAGGTGGAGTTCCCGCCTCCCCCTACTAACAATGGCCCTGGGTCACCTCCAGGTCCAGCTGGGGACCCAGCAGCCGCTTCCATCATCCTCTGAGCCAGACTGGAGCCCCTGGACACTGCTCTGATGGGGCCAGCAATGGAGCCCCTGTGTGCGGGTGTATATACACGCAGGCAGGCATGCTGTGTGGACATGATGTACATTCGCACGGGGGCGTACACAGGCATTTGTGCAGGTCTGTGTTCGCGTGCAGCACACAATAAGGTGTGTGTGTGTGGGCCCGGAGAGATAGCACGGCGGCGTTTGCCTTGCAAGCAGCCGACCCAGGACCAAAGGTGGTTGGTTCGAATCCTGGTGTCCCATATGGTCCCCCGTGCCTGCCAGGAGCTATTTCTGAGCAGACAGCCAGGAGTAACCCCTGAGCACTGCCGGGTGTGGCTCAAAAACAAAACAAAACAAAACAAAACAAAAAAAGGTGTGTGTGCATAAGCACACGCTCATAACACCTGGACAGTGGAGAGGGAGCTGGAGGCAGCAGTGGTGGGGAAGGGACGGGGTCTGCCAGAGCAGAGGGTCCCTTCTGGCCGCTGAGAGGTGGGGCCAACCCCACTTGAACAAGGCTCAAGGTACAGCAAGGTGAATCAGGTGGATCAAGGTGCCTCAGGGGTAGGGGCCCAGGGTCCCCAAAGCTTGCTGCAATAGCTTGCTGCACGAGGTCTGCAGTACTTCTGGTCTCCCTGACAGGGCTGTCATGGCACTGTGGGGGTGGACTGCAAACCTCCTACATGGTCATGGCCCAGAAAGGGCCATGCGGGACCAGGGACATGTGTGTCTTTGAAGAAAAAGAGCAAGGGCCAGAGTAATAGCACAGCGGGGAGGGCATCTGTCTTATAGACGGCTGACCCAGGAACCTGGGTTTGATCCCCAGCATCCTGTACAATCCCTCGAGCCTACCAGGAGTGATTTCTGAGCACAGAGCCAGGAGTAACCATGAGCACTGCTGGTGTGGCCCCAAAACAAAAATAAAACAAGAAAGGATAAAAGCTGTTCTGGGCTGACCATCCAAGGCCCGGAGCTGATAGGGTTGGGACCACCCAGCCCAGTCGCCCATTTGGCTTCCCTCTGACAAGTGAGCATGCAGCAACCAGCAGAAGTGGCGATGCAGGTGAGGGAGCCTGGGAGAAGCCAGGATGTGGGCCCTGGTGTGGGAGGGATGAGGGAAGAAATTGTTCTTCTGGGGGTGCCACTGATGCCAAAGCCCCCCGCATCTGTCTGGTTAGAAGCCCTGGCCTGAGGAGGCAGCAGGCACCTTCTTCAGGTGCAACCCCCCAGAAATCCCTAAACTCGGGCATTGATTGCCCTCCCTGTGGCTGCTCTCCGCCACCCCCACTTCTAAAGGGCCAGTAGCCTTGGGAGAGACAGTGAGAACAGCATGTGGCAGGTAGTCGCTTAAGGGCACAGGACTGGTGGAATGTGCTGTCAGGCCTCTTGCCTGCCCCCTTGCCCCATATCTTCCTCTGGAGGGGTCTGTCCAGCTGGATCAGTGATATTAGCACTGCTTTCTGATTGTTTCTGTGCCACATCCAGCGGTGCTCAGGGGTTACTCCTGGCTCTGTGCTCAGAAATCGTTCCTGGCAGGCTCGGGCGACCATATGGGATGCCGGGAATCAAACTTGGGTCCGTCGGGTTGGCAGCATGCAAGGCAAACGCCCTACTGCTGTGCTATCACTCCGGCCCCAGGTACTGAAACTGCTGTGGGTGGGAGGTGGCGAGGGGGGTGCTGGGGGGAAACGCCCGTACAGGACATATCACCCTCCCCTAGTCACCCTCCCCAAAGACCCTCTCGTCTGACTGGACCCACCCTTGGCAGCTTCTGCCCAGCCACATGGAGTCCCCAAGGATTGTGAGGTTGGGCTACACGGGCTAGACAACAGGAGCCAGTATGTATGTCGAGAGACTCTGAGGGGTGGAGGTGTCGGGAACCAGTGAGGCTGGGGTGCGTTTACCTGTTATCCAAGTCCTGCAGGCATGAACACAGCCACGTCCCTCCTCCAGTTGGGCACGGCCGCGCTACACGGGGGGTGCCCCTCTCATCTACCGAGGAAACCAGACAGTTAGCACTGTGCCCCTTGGCCTGTATGCACATGGCTCCTGTGAGGAGGTGTCCTTCCCGAGGTATGGCACGGGGACATCCCAGACCCCTCCGTCTCTCAGAGCCCCTGGCATGGGTGAGACAGACCCCTGGGCCACCCTATGATGGCCCTGGGGCCCAGGGCTGTAGGGACACAGGCGTCTCATCTAAGCTGCGATTCTCCTGGGCCTGAAGCTGAGAGAGGATGGACATAGAATTATGCAAATAACGGAGAGATAGCACATCGGCGTTTGCCTTGCAAGCAGCCGATCCAGGACCAAAGGTGGTTGGTTCGAATCCCGGTGTCCCATAGGGTCCCCCGTGCCTGCCAGGAGCTATTTCTGAGCAGACAGCCAGGAGTGACCCCTGAGCACTGCCGGGTGTGGCCCAAAAACAAAACAAAACAAAACAAAAAAACCCCAAAGAATTATGCAAATAAACATCTAGCTAGCTGACCGTGCCCCACCCCAGATCACTCCTCAAAACCTCCCGGGGAAGTCCCTGTTCCTCCTTCCAGGCCCCTCCCACAGGGTCATAGAAGGAGATGCAGAGGTAAAGGAAGTGCCTGTAGGGATAAGGCCATGCATGTCTTCGCATTGGGGCTCAGTGGTGATCCCAGGGAACCCCACGAGATCCCGTGATGATGTCCGAGAACTGCGGCAGGAGACAGGCACAGGCACCTAAGGGCAGCCCTGCAGCTCCTTGCAGGGCAGCCCAGTGCAAAGCATCCTCGCTGAGACGGCAGAGGAAAGGACTTCTCTGAGCCAGCCAATCCCCCCAAGGTCCTGCTCCCTCCAGAGTTAGGATCTGAGATTCAGGAGATAAGTGAGACCACAATTGTCCCAACCAACGACTTCCTCTATTGTCCTGTTTCTCCCTGGAAGGGAGGCCTGGCCAGAACAGATGACTTCCGGCCATTGGCCATGTGGAGAAGCTGGTCGCGGGGACAGGAGGGACAGAAGAGCTGGGCTTGTGCCACACCCCCCCCTAAAGATGCCCCCAAATCCACACAGGTTCAGCCACCAGCAGCTGCATTATGGACACAGCATAGAGCAGCGGAAGCCAGGACTTGGAGGGGTCCAGAGCAGGAAAAGGTGCTGAACCCTGGCAGGCAGGTTCAGGCCCAGGGTAGCCTGGGGGAAGGACTTGCAGAGGAAAGGGAGAAAGCCAGTCAGGGGACAAGCCAGCACCCACCAGCACCCACCGACTAATGGATGGTGCAGGCCTCAGGTCAGACAGTCTAGTCTCCAGCTTACACCAGCAGCACTTTGCTGAGGTGCCCCAGGGAACAGCGGGCCACCACAGGGAGTGGGGTTGCTCCTCCCACACCACACCATTGAGGGGAGGTCCTTCCGTGAATACACCACCTGAAGGGCTCCTCACACAGGGACACACACACCACCACGGGTTGTTCCACACACACGAACACACAATCACAAACACACCACCATAGGATGTTCCTCCGAGGGATACGACCTACGGGGGGTTCGTCACACAAGGACACACTCACCAATGCATGGGTGGTCCTCACACACAGACACATGGTAATCATCACACAGGAACCACAGGAACAACTCACATACACGGATAAAAAGACCACTGTAGGCTGTTCCTCAAACATGGACACATATCACGATGGGGTGTTTCTCACACACAGACACACACCCCTGCAGGGATAGCAGGTGCTCCTCACACATAACACACACTTTCCATGATCCTCACTCAATGTAGGGGCACGAAGCTGGTGGCCTTCTTCACTGCCAAGGGGGACAGGATGGGCCTGCACTGCTCACATGGACTCTGGGGGCAGATGCCCTTTTTCTCGTCCGGAGGGGTCACTTCCTCTCTGTCCGCCCCCCAACAGTATTGCATTCCCAAGGTCAAAGGCCCTACTGAGGCCTCTCAGCTGAAACACCTCAGCTATCTTGCCAGCTCATTCAACACAGGCACTAACTTCCGGGCTCAGTGCTGCCCTTTGGCATAGGTCAGAGTCCGTGCAACAGTGAAGAAAATGGTCTCTACCCAGCACCAGACAAGGCCAGGAACAACTGGAGTACTACCAGGAGTGAAGAAGCCACCAGAATAGCCAAAAACAATTATACATAATAACGACACAGTGGCACCCAGATCCCAGCCCCCAACAGCCAGTCAGTCCCAAGACAGCTAGGAAGACCGTTGGAATACAGCATGAAACGGCCACGAAACAGCTAGAAGTCAGAAGACAGCCAGAGCAAAGTTGAAACAAGGGCCAGAACACAGCCCCGAACAGTCAGAACAAAGGAAAAAACAGCTGGGAGCACAGCTGGCCAGAAGCCAGAAGTCAGAAGTAGCCAGAAACAGCCAAAACACAGTGGGAACACAGCCAGGATATGGTGGGAAAGAGCCAGAATGAACCAGAACAAAACCACAAGTACAGCCGGAAAGAGCTGGACCACACCTGGGGGCAAAGCAAGATCAGTTCGACCCGCACAGGGGTACAGCCAGAACCACCTAATACACAGCCACGACAGCCAGGACATGGCCCCAAACTGCCGGAATTCAGCCACATGAACAGTCCATACGAACAACAGCTAGAAACAGCCCAAATCCAGAAACCATCAAAGCAGATGGTTTGATTGCAGGGGAAACCCACTCATTGTGGGCGGTGGTCCCACAATTCCCAGGCACCTATGGGCAGGGTCTGTGGCAACGCTGTAGACTCTAGATAGGCCAGTGGGGCTGGGTGTTGGACCCCACATTGAGCTCACACCAACTGCCGACCCAGCTAGGGGGGGGGCATAAGTTCAGCCAGCACACCCTTGGGGGGTCAACAGGGTATGGAAGGTGGGCAGAAGCCTGAGGGGCTGTGTGGGAAGAGAAGAGGAGGGCACCCTGGCCTCCAGTGTCCAGTCAGCAGATAGACATAGCAGAGATAGACTGAGGCGAAAGAAGGGCCTGCCCCAGAAGGTAGACTGTGCTCTGTTCTCTGGCTAGTGTCCCCATGGCATGCATGTGGGCCCACCTAGCCTTGCACCCTTGCCTGTCCTCTGGTGCCCCTGCCACTCGCCTCTGGGTCTGCAGGTGCCACCCTGGGTAAGGAGGCTTGGGGATGAAGCATCACGGCAGATGGTGTCCCATGTCCCGCAAAGATGCCATCCGGGCTGCGCCCTCCTGTCGCTGCACTGCTCCGTGTGGGCATCCTGAAAAGCTCCTGGGAAGGCAGCCAGGGGACAGTGTTCCTTCCTGGTGGCTAGATTGGCACCGAGTGAGCATGAACATCTAAGGGGCCACACAGAACCCGCAGGCACCAGGCAGCAAGGCCCCTTCCACAGAAACTGCAAGGTCAGATACCACGCGGCAACTGTCAGCGTGCCTCGATTTATTGCCCTGCAAGACCAACTAAAGCTCTCAGATGCTGTGAGTCCCCGTAAACAAGGATAACGAGGATGCGGCATCTTTAGGAGACTTCAATGCTCTGCCCTCAGGGCTTTTCCTGTATCTGCAGGGAACGGAGAGCACTCAGGACAGAGTGTGCAGCTGGCACCAACGGCTGGGGATGGACGGTCAGTACCCAGGATGAAAGATCAGTGCTTGGGATGCTCAGTGCTCGACACAGATGGTCAGTTCCAGGGAGGGAAGGTCAGCGCCCGGATGGACGGGTTAGTGCTGGGATAAACAGTGCCAGAGCATGGCATGCAGTGGGTATAAGGGGCCAGAATGGGTGACCAGGGCAGTGCCAAGAGTGCCACCCTAGCCCAGTGGCACTCACTGTCTCCCAGCACTGAGACAGTCAGGGAAGCTCTTGGATTTCCCCTGAAACTTGTCAGTGACCATACCGTGACCTTCCTCCCATAAGGCAAGGAGGCGGCTCTGGAAACACTAAGGTTGGGCTCTGAGGAGGAAAGTCTCGAGGAGCCATGAGGGAGGGGTGGGGGTAGTGGGCAGCAGTGCAGGTTGGGGTCCTGTGGGGTGCGGGGTAGCTGGCACACACCCAGATGCAAGGGTTGGAAAGTTGGCTCGGGCAGTCAGGCCGCCTGCGGCTACGAAACGTCCCCAGGGAAGGCCCTGGAGACAGACCCAGATCCGTCATTCTTCTCCCTTATTTGCCCCTGGAAGCTCAGTGGCTTCAGGGCCAGTGCGGTTCTCACCAGCCCTGCCCACACTCACTTGGTCCCACGGAGGGTGTCAGTGACAGTAGGCAGTGCTGTGCTTTCTGTCACCTGGGGCTCATAGGAACCCCCTTATCTCTGCTGGACAGAGACCACCACACATCCATGACCCTACCTGGGTCCTGCCCAGTCCCTAGACAGCTGGCTCCCCCTTCCTTACCACCATCGTCTGTGGGCATGGTAAGGGGATACCCCAGGGAGTACAAAGCAGGCACGGCACACACAGGATGCACAGCAAACACAGTACACATACCGGACAGAGCTCATACAGTAATACAGTACACACAGCAAACTGTACACATCAGCAAAGCATACATAGTACATACAGCACATGATGCTCACAGTAACACAGTAACAGTACATAAGCATGTATGCAATCTCATTCACACACACACACACACACACACACACACACACACACACACACACCAGGCTTCTCAGGAAGTCTACTGGCTCACAGCGAGGGAGATGGGGTTCGCAGCTTCCATATACCCTTTGGATCTTGCCATGCCTCTCTCTACCGATGCTCAGGACCCAGCCGGACCTGGACACCCCAACAGAGATTCCTTACGCCCCAAACAGAAGCAGATTCCCAACACCCAAACAGACCTGGGTCCCACACACAAACCAATATGGCATGGTAGGTAGAGCCCAATGCCCAACCCCCTGAAGCCTCCTGACCACCCCGTAGGCCCACACCTTCTCTTGGGCGGACGTGACCCTCAGGGGTTCCCTCTGCATGGGCGTCGGGCTTCCTCAGGGCCTGTCCTCATTCCAGACACTGCATACACAAAAACTCATGGAGCCCCTAGGCACCCCCTGTGGAGGGGCAGTCATGCGGGAACCCCTCTCTCCAAGTGAGATGGACGGCATGATGTGGCAGAGATGCCTTCACACCGGAGCCAGAGCTGCACTGTCTCTGTGGAAAAGGGAAGGGGAAGGTGAGGATGCAACCCGGATGGGCCACCTGGCTCCTTCCTGGCCTCCCTGCATTGGGCAAGCAGCCAAGCAGCCCAGCAGCCAGTTCCCGGGGAGGCCAAACACCCACCCTGGGGGCTAACTATGAGTTCTTGTGCCGTAAAGCTAGGGGTCTCAGGCCCCCTGAGCCCTCTTGATCATCTGGGGCACAACTGAGCAGAGCAGTGGAGCCCTGGACAGTCTGGCCTAGTTAGTCCCAGAGCTGCGACATCACATCGCATCATGGGTGAAGGCACGCTAGGGAAGCCTCTGCAGGAACATGGCTGTGGAGCGTGGCACAGGGGTACTCTCCTAACAGGGCGCCCAGTGCCCACTAGCTGGGCCCGACCTCAGGGCAGCAGCCAAGCCATCAGCCTCAGACCTGGTCAGGCTGCAACTCCCCACAGCTGCCTGTAGGCGGATGCTGGGAGCGCCTGGGCAGATGGCCCACCCACAGGGGCCTGTGGCTGGAGCAGGGCTGGCTTCCACGGGCCACTGCCCTGTCCGAGACGGGACGTGAGCCCTGTTCTTGGCTGGCTTGACCGCTGTGGCACTTGAGCTAATTTTAACCACCCTCTGCGTCCGTCCCCGCAGCGGAAATGGACAGCGCCCAGGACACCTTCCCCATCCTGCAGACACACAGGTCCGGGTCAGTTCCCAGGACTCACAGCAGAGGTACTTCCGCTCAGAAACACAGACTCCGTCTCCAAGGCCTCCTCCTTGGGCACTGCTCAGGGCACAGGCTCTGGGGGCTCAAGGGGGAACTTAGCTTGGTTCAGAGAGGCCCACACACAAGGGCCAACACCCTAAATGCTGCCACCTGCCTTACACCGGAGAATCTACTTGGTTCTCCATGGCTCTCAGGAGCTTCCTAAAAGAACTCCCCAAAGACTAAGAGCAACCAGGAGCACTGTGGGATGGGGCCACCATGTAGGCATCAGGCTATTGAGTGGTGGGTTGTGTGTTCCACAATCCCCAGAGAGGGAGAGGGATCCCCATGCCCCAAGTCCGGGTAGGACAAGAGACGCAGGTCTGGCAGCAATTCCGACACAGGAAATTATCCCCACGTGGTTGGGAGGGGACAGCAGGCCAGAAACTCATACTGCAAGCTGTTCACCCACAAGCCAGTCACTCCACCACGTGGAACCATGAGCCAAGATGGCAGCCACCGCCAGGCCTCCTGAGTAGCTTTTATTGGGGTAAACAAAGCCCACCCCCAAGGGGAGGGGAAAAAGCCGGGTGAGGAGGCAATGGGGAAACCATCTTTTTAACAGGAAAACCAAAGGAACCAATTGAGAGACATCTAATTAGAAGGCAATATGAGGACCAAGCCAAAGGCCTCTATCAACACCAGGCCACAGGTCTAAACCCAAAGTCGGTGGTTCCACATTGCAACCTCCGGTGCCAGCGAGTCAGGACGAAGCAAAGTCCCGCATCCACTTATTGGGGTTGGGGCAAAAGTGCCACCTGGGTGGACCCTGGGGTTCAGTTGTTCGGGGTGGGCACATGGGTGTGTCTGAGCTTTGGAGGAAGCCTAGTGGCTAGCCTGGGGATCTGCAAAAAGTATGGGGAGCCCCTGCCCCAGGCGGCGTCAGACTGTTATCCCAGCCCTGTGCCCTGGAAGGAGATAAAGGCAGCCACCTCAGCAAGGCAAGGCAGGGCAGGGCAGGCAGGGCGGGCAGGCAGACGAGCGCGGGGCCTGGCCCAGGCTCTCTCCTTGTTTTCCCCTTGGCTCGTGGCGTCATAACGAGCTTGTTTTGAACCTTCTGGATGTGGGATTAGCTCATTCATTTTGAAAAGCGACCCAGGACAGATGAGCTGAGGAAAGTCGAAGCGAGAAAAAAAAACAGGTCAGCAAAACACGGGTTTCACGTTTCATAAGCAAACACAAGCCATGCCCGCCGGCCTCTCTCCGTCTGTGCCCATGGCCGCTGGCCCCGCCCGCAGGACCAGGAAACAGCTGGACAGACGGCCGGCCGGACAGGTCCTCGCTCCAAGTCTGGGGTCTGGCCCTGCCACATGTATGTGTGTGGTGTGGTGGTGGTGGTGTCCAGGCTGGACCAGGCGCTGCCCCCTCCCTTTGCCCTGGCCACCCTCCTGGGCTCTGGCATGTGCCTGCCAGCAGCCTCGGCAAGGGCGAGGCTGGCAAACCCCTCCAGGCCTGGCTAGAGCTCAGGGAGGCCCTTCCCCAGCCTGTACTAAGCTTCAGATGCCTAAACCCACTGATCACCTCTTCGGCCCCTGCCAGGGACGCTCAGCAGGGGCCCAGTTCCAGCCCCTTCCCCGTCAGCCCACACTAGCTGCCAGGCCCCCAGCCCCATTTTCAGGACCCTGCCCCTCTTTAACGGGGTTGCTGAGATCTTTCCCTAGCCGACTCTGGGGTGCCATGTCCACTGGCCAAGAGGCACTGTAGCTCCCTCCCAGGGCCCCAGCTGATGGTGGGTACATGGGACAGATAAGGGACCAGGCTCTGTGAGGCTCCCCAGTGAGATCTGTAACTGTACACAGGGATGAGGGACAGGAAGTGAGCTCTGGGCACCCCAATTGGGCACAAGGGAGGCAGGAAGTGAGTTCTGGGCGCCCCAATTGGGCACAAGGGGGGCAGGAAGTGAGTTCTGGGCCCTCTGACATACATGGGGCTTCCCAGGCCCCAATACCATCAGAGCCGAAGCAGAATGGAGCTTCATTCTCCCTGCACCCCCACGTCCTCCAGCCTCGGAGGGGTGGGGTACACACAAGAACCACAGCAGGGGTGCCTCCGGATGGCCAGCAGCACATCCCTTGCACCCCAGCTCTGTTCTAGCTGCTCTTGGGGTACAGGTATCCTCAAAGGGTGAGGGCTGGGGTCAGACGTGTAGGCTGGGTCCTTTCACAGCAGCCCCAGCTGTTGTTCTCCAGGGGGCCTGACACCTGCTCCCAGCAGGTGTATCGGTGCTGACCATGGGATCATGAGGTGTCAGCCCTGCCCCCCTATACTCAGAGCCTGAATACAGGGAGCCAGGGCTGAAATGGGGTGGGCTGGACAGAGCAGGAAGTTACGGGTCTGTGCGTGAGTGACCTGAGTGATTGATGGACAGTGGCTTCGCTTTTAGGAGCTGCACCCCAGGTCTGCCTCCCAGCCATGGAAGAGGGAACGACACAGTGGGATTATGGGGAGGGTGAGCCTGTGCCCCCACTGGGCCCTGGCAAGTTACTGGGCAGCCAGGACAGGGTGCCTCAGCACAGCCATCCATGTTGTAGAATGCAGACAATTCCAGGCCACTTGGGACCACACTGCAGAATCCAGACTGGCCCAGGTCACAAGAAGGCAGGGGGCCACATCTCAGGCCCCAAACCACTCCAGGAGCCAGCGCATACAAGCCACATGTGCCTCTCTCAGGTACGAGCACGCATGGCAAGACTAGATCCAGCCAACCAGGAGATGTCCTAGGTCCCCTTCACCACACAGCAGTCACAACCCAGCCCGACTGTCCCCTGCTCCCTCCACTCCACAGCCAACCTGAGCCCCCTTCTCTAAGCAGTCCTCCCAGAATGCAAGCCACCCTTGGGGCTTTGCTTTCTAACAGACACACTCCGAGGGAATCCCAGAGGGTCTCACTGTCTCCCCAAAAATAAAGCCGGGGGGGGGGATCAGCTGCCCTCCACATGGCCCCTTGCGCAAGATGTGTGTCACCTGGGCAAGAAGAGGAGACAGCCAAGCCCCCCTACACAGGGAGGAGCTCTGCACTCAGACTTGCTCCCCGCAGCCCCCTCTCTCACGCCTATCTGGGCCTGGCAACCTCGCCTGCCCCATCCTAGCTTATCTGCCTGTGGGCACACAAGGGGCTCCAACTGCCAGGGCCCCAGCCAAGGACACAGGGCAGAGTCAAGGGCCACTGCTATCACAGACACAAGATCGTGGTGGGGGGCACCATGGTACCTCTATTTCATGAGCACCTAACACACCTGTCCCATGCCACAAATCACACGTGACTATTAACATACCTGACACATCGTCCCCGCAGTGGCCCCAGGACCACTTCATCTCCACAGGAGTCCTGGCAGCTCCTGGCAGTACCCAGGAGTTACTCTTGGCTCTGCACTCAGGAATCACTCCTGGCGGGCTCAGGGGACCACATGGAATGCCGGGGATCAAACTTGGGTAGGCTGTGTGCAAAGCAAGTGCCCTAACTGCTGTGCTATCGCCCCAGCCCCCACCTAAATTTTTTCCGGTTTTGGGGCCACATCTAGTGCTAAGGGGTTACTCATGGCTCTCTGCTCATTCAGGGGACCCTATGGGATGCTGAGGATCAAATTTGTGTGCAAGGCCAACACCACACCTGCAAAGATAAGTAAAATTGTCAGTAGCTGCCCAGGATAGGGTCTGGGAAGGAATTCCAGGGCCCATTGTGGTCTTCTAAGAGGCTTCTCTGTCCATGTCCTGTCAGCCCATCCAGCCCAGGCCCCACTGGGCAATCCTGCTAGCTCCCACACTCTGGATTCTGCTGGGGCCTCTATTGGGGCTTTGCTATGGGGTCGTGCCCAGTGGTGCTGGGGTCCAGGCAGCTGAGGCTGCAACTGGGGTCTCCTGCACATAAGGTTTGTGCTTAACCCACTGAGTATCTCCCCAGCTCAAAACCCAGGACTGCATAGAGGTGACCTGTAGAGGGGGATGTGGAAGACCCGGGGAAGAGTGGCAGCGACCAGTGGACAGTCCCCCAAATCAGGGCTGACGCAGGTCTTGTGGCCTGTCTCCCAATGCACCCGGGAGCTCACTCACTCACTCACTCACTCACTCACTCACTCACTCACTCACTCACTCACTCACTCACTCTCTTTCTCACTCACTCACTCACTCACTCACTCACTCACTCACTCACTCACTCACTCACTCACTCACTCACTCTCTTTCTCACTCACTCACTCACTCACTCACTCACTCACTCACTCACTCACTCACTCACTCACCATGTAGCACTGGGCACGTGACCATGTGCAAGACCTCTCATGCATTTGGCATGGCCAAGTCCACACGGTTTCTGCCCGCCTCCCTCTGTGGAGTTAAAACCCTAGAAGACTTCTGAAGAATTCAGGTCTGTTCTCGACCCAGCTCTCCCACAGGGTGCCCCATGGGCAAGTGACACAGGGTCAACAGCAGCCAAGCAGAAGAGCCTGGGGGGGCGGTATCCCCACTTGCCCTGCAGCAGGTCAGACTCATGCACAGAGCAGGCAGCAGACAGGCCGGACCCAGGCACATGGAGACCTCAAGGACTCAGGAACAGCAGCAGGCTTGCTTCCACTGTGTGCTGCCCAGGTCATGGGGAGCCCTGCACACACACACACACACACACACACACACACACACACACACACACACCTCTCCTCACAGCCCAGGTCATGGAGAGCCCTGCACACACACACACACACACACACACACACACACACCCCTCTCCTCACAGCCCAGGTCATGGAGAGCCCTGCACACACACACACACACACACACACACACACACACACACACACACACCCCTCTCCTCACAGCCCAGGTCATGGAGAGCCCTGCACACACACACACACACACACACACACACACACACACACACACACACCCCTCTCCTCACAGCCCAGGTCATGGAGAGCCCTGCACACACACACACACACACACACACACACACACACACACACACACACACCCCTCTCCTCACAGCCCAGGTCATGGAGAGCCCTGCACACACACACACACACACACACACACACACACACACACACACACCCTCTCTCCTCACAGCCTGATAACGCGTGAATAAGAGTCTGCGCTTCAAGGATGGGCTACCGGGAGCTTTGGGGCAGTTGGGCAGGGAGAAAGGAGGGAGGGGCTGGTGGCAACCATGCGGCCTCCAGAGATAAACCCCTCATCCCACAGAGATCCTGCAGGCACTTGGCCAGCGTCTATCTCCAGAGGGACAAAGGCTCTGCTCGTTCTGTCCCCAACAATCACAAGCCCCAGCCCAGGGTCAGCGTCCCTCAGCGGCTCCTCCCAGGCCAGGCCCGGGAGCCTGCAGGGCTCCGAAGCAGAGCAAGAACTGACGGAGAGGAACTGTAAGATACAAACCAAGGACAGACCCACAGCCCGACAGAGTGAGGGGAACCCACAGGCCCATCCAGAGCTTTTCTGGCTGATGGGCCGGTACCCAGCTGGAACCCAGCTGGAGCCTGGGGCTTTCAGGGCAGATGAGGGAACGATGCCCGAGCGCCCTTGGGCTTGGCAAGGGGGAGGCACTGGGCCGAATATGCATCTTAGCAGGGTCTTGGGCCTTCGGACTGTGGGGAGGGCTAACACCTCTTTTCTGCCCCTCCCCAGGCCCCTTAGCAGGCACAGAGCAGCTCCCAATGGGCTCAGTGTCACAGAGCTGCTGCTGCATTCCTGCCGTGTCCCCAGAAGTCTTCCTGTGCCAACCCATTTTTCCAGCACATTAAAATTTAACTCCAAGGCACAATTCCACAGGCTTAAATTTTAACCTGGCCCAATAAAGACGCACTGTGCTCCCCTCCTGCACTGCGGTGGCTGCATCCTTACCTAGCCAGCCTCCTGCACTGTGCTCAGCCCTGCTCCCCCTCCTAAGGACTCATCCTTCGGGGAGAGGGGGTGTCAGGGGCAGGAGCATCAAGGGACCTGATGGACTGCAGTAGGGGGTGGGACGCATGGCATGAGGGGTAGGGAAGTATAGTGGAAGCCCCTGGCTAGGTAATGTCCCAGCACTGAGGGCGTAGCTGGCACCGGTAATTCTGGGGAGGGAGCACTGGAGCATGCGCCCACCCAGCCTCCAGCCTCAGGCCCGCCCTTCCCGAAACCGTCAACCACGGCCACCAGAAAGAACCATCAGGAAGAAGCGCAAAAAGGCCAGGGCGGAACCTTCCGGGCAGAGCTGGGCCTTGGCAGCAGGATCCCGGAGGACTCCCTGCGGGCAGAGAAGGGGTGGGTGTGTAGAGACTATGAAGAGCACCATCAGGGCAAGGTGTGGGAGCACTGCCAGGGAGCGGCAATGGGAAGGGAACTAGGTCCTGCATGCCATAACCCCCAGCAACCCCAAAACATCAGAACTTGAGTCATCCAACAGCAAAGAGCACCCACAGGCCCGGCCTTGGGACAGAGCTCGGAGCCTGGCATGTAGCCAGCCATGGGGTCACTCCCCAGCATGGCGAGAGGCCCCCTCCCACGCTCACCCCGATAACGATGACCACAAATGAATCCCTGAATCTTGCCAAGGTCGTGTGAGCCATACACCCAACAGAAGGATCCAAGATGGGCACACTGGTGTCAATGCCATGGAAACCTCCCACAGCCAACTGCCCCCCTCCAGAGCCCAGGGAATAGGGTCTCTGTCCAGTACCGGGGCTCAGGGACAAGATGCCTTCCCAGGACGAGACCAAGACTTCACCCTGGGTCAGACCCACAGTCCCTGGGGGCACAGAGGTACAGGCACCTGCCCTGGACATGCAGGGAGCGACCCTCGGGCTCCCTTGCCAGGAGACCCAGGGGAGCAGGAGGGCAGGGCAGGAGTCCAGGCAAGAGCTGAAAGGTGCTTTTCCTGCATGGAGCGCAGCAGCTCTCGGGCGCTGGCTCAGGAATGCAGTTTCCCCTGGTGCCAGCAAAATCCTTCAACAGGTTTGGGAGGATGAAAACACCAATACCGAGACCTGAACAATGCGTCTCCCCCGGGCCCCGGGCCAGGGGGGTGGGCAAGAGAACCAGGCTCGCAGGCTCAGGACAGCCAGTACTCCACGGGCCCACAATCCTCAGAAGCAGAGAACCCTAGTTCAGGAGAGCCAGCACTACACACACACAGGCCCACAATCCTCCAAGGCAGGGACCCCAACTCAGGACAGCCAGCACCCCATAGGCCCACAATTTTCAAAAGCAGGGACCCCAGCTCGGGACAGCTAGCATCCCGTGGGCCTGGAATCCTCAGAGACAGGACTCCAGCTCGGGACCCCCACTGGCACCTGGAAGGGTGCGTGCAGCAGGAGAGCCTCTCCCTCCAGCCCCAGCCTGCTCCCCTCACCTCACCCAACACAAAGTTGCTCAACAAACCCAGAGTGCCCCGAAGCCAAACCAGGCCTCGGAACTCCGGTGGCAGCCGCCCTGCTCACGGGCACAGCCAAGGTGGGTGCAGTGCCCAGGAAAACTCTGGACCACAGACAGGGACACAGTCAAGAGGGTCAGGAGGCACGGGCCAGTAATCGGTAATCTCCTAACAGATTTGGGTACAGATCTCCCTACGGATCCCCACACAGACCGCTTCCAAAAATGACTTTTCATTCCCAGAGGCTGCACTCTGTGCTGGGCCCACTCAGTCAGGGGGTCCCAAAGCCCCGACCCTTTCACAATGGCTTCAAGGTAGGTATCTTGTTTTTTTTTTGGGGGGGGGTCACACCTGGCAGCGCTCAGGGGTTCCTCCTGGGTCTACGCTCAGAAATCGCTCCTGGCAGGCTCAAGGGGGGAACCCTATGGGATGCTGGGATTGGAACCAGCGTCCTTCTGCATGCAAGGTGAATGCCCTACTTCCATGCTATCTCTCTGGTCCCCGAGGTAGGTCCATACTATCTGGTATCTTAAAACAAAAGCAAAAACACTTGAAGCCCATTTGAAAGTAGTTGTTGGAAAAGATCCTCGTTCGTAGATGTGGTTGAGTAATTAAGCCACTGTAAACAAGGGGACCTTGTCTGGGCATGGGAGAGCCCCAGGCAGACCATACCCCCTCCAGGCAGCTCAGCCCTGGGGGGAAAGAGGCCCAAATGCCCCTCCTGGGTCCCCGCGGGGTGGGAGGGAGGGGAGCCCTTCCAGAGGGTCACCACGGAGGTGGGGTGCCCCTGGAGAGGGCGAGGAAGCGAGGAAGCGCCAACTTCTGTCCACTCGGGGCTGTGCTGGGGGCAGAGCCCAGACTGGTCAGCGGTGACCGCCGGGACGCGGGGACGGCACAGGACACATGGGGCCAGAGGCTCCGAGAGAGGGACTCGCGCAGAGAGAGACCAGTCCGCTGCCCTGGGCAGCAGGGCTGGACGCGAGTGGCCCCAGGACGCACACGCGCGCACACACGCCCGCACAGGCCAATCGCAGCGCACACGCGGCGCGCAGGCCAATCGCCGCTGCCCAGGGATGCTGAGGCGGCCACTGCGGCACTGGCCCGTCCCGGGGGGCCCCGGGGCGCCGGGGGACGGCGGAGCAGGCAGCGTCCCTCCAGCTCCCTGGCTGTGTCCCGCAGACGGGGGTCACCGGGCGGCGGGCAGCACCCCGGCCAGTGGCCAGCACGCGAGGCGGACACGGCAGCCTCCCGCCGGGCTCGCCGCCTCCAGCCCGCTCTCTCTCTCCCGTCGCGGGTCCCGGCTCATCGCGCCCACCGGAGGCCTCGGGGACCCCAAGCCCCCCACCGCGGCCCGCCGGAGCCCGGGGCCCGGGCAGCGCGGGCGGCGGCAGGTGCGGTGCGGTGCGGGCCGGGTCGGGCCGGGCCGGGCCGGGCCGGGCCGGCGGCGGCTCACCTGCGTGGCGGGCAGCGGCTCCTCCGGCTCCTCCGGCTCGGGCCGGGCGGGCTCTCGCGGGGACAACGCCGCTTTATCGGGTCGGGTCGGAAACAGCCGCTGCGCGCCGCTTCCGCTGACGCAGCGCCGGCCCCGCGCTCGCTCCTGCCCGCCCGCCCGCCCGCCGCTCTCCGCTCTCCACTAGGCAGCGGCGGCCGCGGCGGCGGCGGCGGCGGCGGGCGGCGCGGGGGCGGGGCGGGCGGCGGCGCGCGCGCCCATTGGCCCGAGCCGAGGCCCCGCCCCCGGCGCGCCCCGCCCCGCCGCCGGCGCGCCCAATCGGCTGCCGCGCGGACGCCACGCCCGCCGGGACACGCCACGCCCAGGAGGGAGGCCACGCCCCGATGTGGGACACGCCCCCTGTGAGGCCCCGCCCCGCCCGCGGCCACGCCCCCGGTGGTCCCTCCTGCGGCTCTGCGCTCACCTTCCGAGCTGCATCAGAGGATGACTGTTGGGGACGCAGGGTGGACTGATGGAGCAAGGGGGAGGAAAGCTCAGCGGCTTCAGTTCCCGGCAGGGGCGCCGCTGGAGGCAGGTAGAGACAGAGAACTAGAGAAAGACAGTGACAGATAGGTAGCAGGCGGGGAGGCCTTCGCCTTGCACGCACCTGACCCTGGACTGATGCCCACCTGGCACCCCTCTGGTCCCCTGAGCCTGCCAGGACTGACCCCTGAGCACACAGCCAGGAGGAACTCCTAACTAAGCACCCCACACCACCAGGCGTGGCCCAGAAAACAGAAAATAAAGCCCAAAACGAATAGGGTTCAGTAGGCCTGGGCTTAAAATCAAATGCTCCAGCCTCTGTGTGTCTTCATCTGTTCAAAGAAAAACAAGCAAGCGAGCAAATAAGTTTCAGCAAAGGGAGCCAGAGGCAGCCATGGGAAGAGCTGACAATATCAAGTGTTGTCCAGGAAGCGGAGCCTCTGGAACTCCCGGCAGCTGGTCATCCTAGAAATGCGCTTGCATAGGGCTCCCCTGTGTCCGTGTCCTCTGACCTGGCAATTCCACAGCTCTGTGTTATGACTGACCTTGTTTCTGCTTGCAGCCACAGCTGTTAGGAAGAGCCCGATGTGTCAGCCTTTAGTGCAGACGACAAAGATGACCACTTTTTGTTTTGTTCTGGCTTTTGTCTTGTTTGGTTTTGGTTTTGTGCCACATTCAGAGATTACTTCCGGACGCTGAGCTCAGGGGTCATTCCTGGTGGTGCTGGGGGGCCCGACGGGATGCTGAGGAGCAAATCCAGCTTTGGTGGTGTGCAAGGCAAATGTTCCATTCCCTGGACGAGCACGCTTTGAGTTGTGTTACCCAGGGGTGGTGACACTGTGTTGTGTGCTGTATGCATGGCCAACTTCAAGGCATGGCACGCACCACAGCAGCAGTGAGAGGGTGTCAGAGACAACCAACCACGCACACTCATGATTCGCAACACACTTTGGGTCTATTTTGTTTTGTATTTTATTGAGCAGTGCTCAGGGGTACCCATGGCCACACCAGCTGGGCAGGGGACGAGCCCAGAGCCTACAGATGTTAGACATGTACTCTACCAGTTTAGTCGTATACCTGTCCCCACAATATAAATTTTTTCTTTTGGTTTTCATATGGTGCTCAGGGGTTACTCCTGGCTTTGTGCTCAGAATCATTCCTGGTAGGCTCGGGGCACCCTGTGGTGTTGCAAGTCAGTCCTTGATGAGGCTGGATGATGGTGGGATGGATGGAGGATGAGGTCTTTTTCCTTCAGCTCGGACCACGCGTCTGCCACCCTGTTCAGCCAACAGGTCTGACTGTTCAGGATAGTGGAGTATAGAAAACTCAGAGGCACCCAGACTTCAGGAGATCTCAGCTTTATTTAGTGGATAAGGCTGAAGCAAAAAGCCCCAGCCTTCCTCAGACCCTTGCTTATATAGACAAGAATCAGGTACCACCCTAGGGTGGGAGCCAAATATCAAGTCAGGAGCAATCCAATATTCTATCATCAGGTCACACCCTAGGGTGGGTACAATAATTGATTAGGGTTGGATCAGTAAGATAATAATCTTTTTGTTTTGTTTTGTTTTTTTGTTTTTGGGTCACACCCCGCGTTGCTCAGGGGTTACTCCTGGCTGTCTGCTCAGAAATAGCTCCTGGCAGGCACGGGGGATCCTATGGGACACCGGGATTCGAACCAACCACCTTTGGTCCTGGATCAGCTGCTTGCAAGGCAAACGCCACTGTGCTATCTCTCCGGGCCCAAGATAATAATCTTATGGAAATGTTTTCATATATATATATATATATATATATATATATATATACATATATATATATATATACATATATATATGTTTTCATATACATGGGATGTCAGGGATTGAACCTGAGTTGGCTGCATGCAAGGCTAATGCCCTTCCCACTGTGCTATTGCTTTGCTCCCCCAATACATTTTTTTTTTTTGGTTTTTTTTTTTTTTTTGGGGCCACACCCGGTAACGCTCAGGGGTTACTCCTGGCTATGCGCTCAGAAGTTGCTCCTGGCTTGGGGGACCATATGGGACGCCGGGGGATCGAACCGCGGTCCGTCCAAGGCCAGCGCAGGCAAGGCAGGCACCTTACCTCTTGCGCCACCGCCCGGCCCCATCCCCAATACATTTTTGAGAAAAAAAAAAAGAGAGAAAAGCAGCTTTAAGGTGTGTGTGTGCATGCGCAAAGTGTCTGCTTCACGTAAACATGTAGTTTTGCATGTTTGGTGGGCACAGCACCACTGTCAGAGAAGAATAAACGTGTGCATGCATAAAAGTGTCTGCTTCATGTAAATATGCAGGTTTGCATGTTTATAAAGTGGTAGATGTGCTGGTCTGGGGGTAGAGCCGTCAGGGAGGGGTCTTGGAAGGGAGGTGGGACTGTCTATTGATGGGGGCACTAGTGACATACACAAGTTCAGCTGGTGATGGTCCCCTCAACTTTGCACACAGGGCACCTGAGCCTAGTGGGCTGGAGCAAAAAGTAGGCAATCCGGGGACATCCTCAAAGGCACACAGAGGTGCATCCCAACCTGTGGCACTGCCCACCTGCCGCCCCTGTAGTATTTTGTCTGCTAGAGACAGAGAAGAGGCTTAGCTTCCCTGCACCTATGACCTTGTACCTTCACCTCTGAATCTCTGCAGATGGACCTTTTGTTCCCACCGCGCTCCCAACCATCATGCCACCAAGGATGCAGAGCTAGTTTACTCTGTGATTTCTCCCGAGGCACCGCAGGACTCAAGGGTATGGACCCTTTGACTCATCTGTTCAGCGACCGCCGAGTCCCCTCTCTGCTGCGGACAGTCAGACCCTGGACTGCAGCCGGGAAGAACCTGCCCTTCCCTGCAGCTTTGAGCGTGGAGTGTGGTACCCTTGCCAGCCACACAACTCAGCGTGGGCTGCTGCAGGATCTGGCTCGTGGCGGGTGCAGCACCACTGTTGGGAGAAGAAATATGTATGCACAGGGCCCGGAGAGATAGCACAGCGGCATTTGCCTTGCAAGCAGCTGATCCAGGACCAAAAGTGGTTGGTTTGAATCCCGGTGTCCCATAGGATCCCCCGTGTCTGCCAGGAGCTATTTCTGAGCAGACAGCCAGGAGTAACCCCTGAGCACCGCCGGGTGTGGCCCAAAAAGTGTGTATACGTGTGAGCATGTGCACAAAGATGTCTGCTTTATGAAAACAGAACCTCAGAGTCACTTCGTGCCTTCAGAAACAGCCGATGAACATCCTTCAGCCCTTCAGGTGAGGTGTGGGATGGCAGAGGGCAAGGTTAAGGGAAAGCACAGACCTGCTACACGTTGTGTGTGCATGTGAGTTTATGTGTGTGCACAGCCTTGCTGTAGAAGTTGTGTGTGAGTGTACAAATGTCCATCTACAGCACACCCGTATGGAAGGCTGGGCATGTGTGTTTGTGGATGCCTTTGTGTATTCACGTAAATATGTGCACAAATGTGCATCAGGACAGTCTGCCAGGAACCTGCCACAGCCCCAGCTTCTGGGGGCTACACCTTGGTGTTCCTCAAAGGCTGTAGGAGTTCCAATTTCCAATGCTGGGGTGTAAGGAGCTGGTTAGGTCCTACAGAGGACCAGAGTAAAGAAGGATGCCTCCTCCCTCCTCCCTTCCCCTCCTCCCTTCCCCTCCTCCCTAACCCCTCCTCTTCCTTCCCTCCTCTTCCCTCCTTCCTCCTCCACCTTCCCCTCCCTATCCCTCCTTCTTATCCCTCTTCCCTCCTCTACCTTCCTTCTTCCTCCTCTCTCCTCCCATCCTGGCTCCCTCCTCCCTCCTCCTTACCCCTCTCTCCTCACTTCTTCTCCACTTCTCCCCTTCTTTCTGCTTCCCATGCCAACCTCCTTCATAAACCCTTCTTCCCTCCACCCCTACTTCTCCCTATTCCATCCCTTTCTTCTCTCTTCTCACCTTCCCTACTCCCTCCTCTCTCCGTGTGTCCCCACTAGATCCTCCCTGAGCACCTGCACCAGAGAAAGGCCAGTCTGGAGCACTCAGTTGTGGTGGGGTTCAGATGTGCGGAATAAGGGTTCCTGCCTCAGCAACCCCTCTGGGTCCAGATATATAGCCCCACCCAAGCTTCCAGACACTGGGCAGGCTGAGCTGTGGGCCCACTGTGGAGGGGAGCTCAGAGCTCGCACCCAGAAGCCACCCCGCAAGTTCAAGCACAGGCCCCAGAGCAGAAAGAGCCCCTGAACTCTGGCCTGCTCTCTGGTAGGGTGTGGCGGGACTTTCCTGAGCTCTGCCCTCAGGCCTTCTGAGCCTCCTGCTCCCTGCCCGGGGCCGCAGATCTGGGGGCTGATTCCTGCTCTTCGGTAGCACCTCAGTCACACTTCCTGGGCACGTGGGCACAGTGCTGGGTGCTGCTGCCATTCCGTCAGCGCCCCCTCCTCTTCCCTCACCTGTGGACCCAGGGTGGGGCTGGTCGATGACCAAAGCCTAGAAATTGCTAAGTAGTGAGACTGTTTTGCTCCTTTCGGAAGAGGAGCCAGGAAATACCTCTTCCAGGAAGCCCTCTTAAGAGGGTGTGTGTATGGTCTCAAAGAAGTGAATGGTCCCATCGCGTGAGCCCCGAGGCACTCCGTCCCTCATACATAACCCCCCATTAGAACCGACCATTCTGTGTTCTGCTGGTTTTGCCAGCCTGTCCAAGTGGCTTGTTCCAGGCTGCGCTGTATAGCCAATCCCTAGTGGTGAGGGGATAAGAGAGAGAAAAAGAACTCCTTGAGAGGGGGCTGTGGGAAGGGTGCCTGGAGCCAGTTAAACAGTTCCAGCGAGCCACACTTCCTCAGGGAGGCAGGGGAGGCCCCTTTGGGTCCTTTGCAAATCTCTCCTTTGTTGTTTAAGCAGTACACACCTTTTGTTGTTTGCTCCTTTCTGGGCCCCTCCCAGCCCCGCTCAAGGCAGACTCCTGGCTCCGCACTCAGGAATCCCTCACTCCTGGTGGGCTCCAAGGACATCCCCTGTGGGATGCCACGGTTCAGACTCAGGTTGGTCACAGGCAATGCAAGATCCCTGCCCACAGTCCTGTCTCTCTCACCCCAACGTGCAGTTTTTATTGTTGTTTTCAATTGTTTTTATTTAATCACAGTGAAATGATCAGATTTCAGAAATACAAGATTTCAACACTGATCTCTTCACTGGTGTCCACTTCCCCCACTTGTTCCTCGCCTGTCTGCTTCTACAAGAGGTGCATATATATATATATATGAATTTTTACAGTATTGTTTCCAGTACTGCTGCTGAAAGGGTTTATATATGACACTGAACCCCCTTTCAGCACCCTTTCTTCCTTCCGGCTGGACCCTTCCCTCCACCATATTCATTGCCCTCCTCCCTGTCCCATCCCCAGCCCCTCAGGTGGCCTGTTTCCTACTGGACACCAGTTCTCATGTTCTCCGTTTCCATCATCTTCGGGAATTTGTTGTTCCACCTTTGTTTCTTTACATCCACATCTGAGAGATTCTGTGTGGGTCTCTCTCCCTCTGACTAACATCCCTCTCTCAGCAAGAGTCTCTCCAGGTTCCTCCACAGGGCAGCCAATTGCCTTTATTCTTTCTTAGGGTCAAGGGATAGTCCAGCCTGTGGATGTACCACAGGATTTCTATCCATCGTCTCTTCTCAGGCACTTGGGTTGTATCCAGATTTTGACTATCGTGGGCTATGCTACAAAGAACAGAGAAATGCAAATGTCTTTCCTTCTTTTTGGGGTGGGGGTGGGGGGCACGCCCAGGAGTGCTCAGGGGTTACTCCTGGCTCTGCATTCAGAATTCACTCCTGACAGGCTCAGAGGACCATATGGGATGCCGAAGATGGATCCTGGATCGGCCACATGCAAAGCAAACGCCCTACCCACCATACAATCACTCTGGCCCCCACAAGGAAACTAGGGCAAAGCCTCTGTTTTGGGAGAGTCTGGGTGTTCCTTCTGCTTGTTTTAGTTTTGTTTTGTGTTGTGCCATACCTGGTGGTGCTCAGGGGGGCTACTCCTGGCTCTGTTCTTAGGGATCACTCCTGGCAGGCTCAGGGGGACCAAATGGGATGCTGGAGATGGAACCCTGATCAGCTGCATGCAAGGCAAATGCTGTACCTGCTGTGTTATTGCTCTGACCCTTTTCATTTTGTTTTTGGGCCCTTGGAGTATATTACAAAAAGTTGAGTTTCTGGGTCAAATAAAAGCACCAATGTTAGATTTAATGTTTTCCAAAAGAGCTGGGCCCGTTGACCCCAGCAAGGAACGAAAGTTCATTTCTTCTTGCATCTACGCCAGCACTGGTTGTTCTTGTTCTCTTTGACTGTGCCAATCTCTGTGGTGGGAGATGATATCTCATTGTTTGAATTTGCATCTCTGTGATGAATCATGGTGTGGAATATCTTTTTTCCCATGAGCCTTTTGACCATTTATATTTCTTTAATGAAGAAATGACTATTCATCTTTTCTCCTCATTTTGTTTGCTTGTTTTCATTTTGGGGCCACACCCAGTGGTGCTCAGGGTTTACTCCTGGTGGGACCAGGGTGATAGCAGAGAAGGGAGGACTTTGACCTTGCACGTGGCCAACCCAGGTTTGATCCTGGCATGCCGTATGGTCCCTGAGCACTGCCAGGTGTGGCCCCCAAACAAAAAAACAAAAACAAAATAATCATTCCCCTGCCCCCACTCCCCAGTGAGCCCCTAGGGGTGTTGGGGAGGTTGCTGAGCACTCCAACCTGTCCCTTTTTGCTGCCTGACCATGGGAGAGCATAGGCCAAGGAGAGGGCTGGAGTGCCCTAGAGGTGCTGAGTGGGGTGGGGGTGGGGGCGTGCAGTCCAGCCTGAGACCCAGAGAACAGAGCCCACCCAGTTGTCTTGCTCCCCAGGCGTGCTGTCATTCCACAGTGGCTGACAACAAGCAGACAAGAGCACTAAGTTCTGACCCTGACCATGAAAAGCCTCTCTTGGTGGTGAGTGAGTGCTGGGTGTGGGTCAATTCTGGTTTCTCTGACCCCAGTGGGGAGTGAGGAGACAGTGGCCCCCAGGCAGTGCTGAGCACAACTGTGTGGGCCAGTGTGATGAGCCCCATGGCCCGCCTAAGGCCCCACTGCATCTGTCTTCCAGCCCCAAGCCCAGTTCCCACTGTTGAGTGTCCTAGGAAGGTCTCCATGGCCCAGTCAGGATCCACCAGGCCAGAGGTGAGTGACTCAACAGGTGGCAGGGGAGGAGGGGTGGAGGCCTGATAAGAATCTTCGGGGCGATGGCTGAAGAAGTGACCTGGGGAACCCTCCCGTGTCATTGCCCCCAATTATCCAGCTCTAGACCCACACCCCCACCAGGCGTGGGCAGCAGCCACCTCAGTCCCTGGGTCACCTGTCTTGGCTGACACCTCCTCCTGCTGTACTCTCTGGTCACCCCCCCCCCCCCCCACACACACACCCTTACCTCCCGAAGCAGCTAAGCTAGAGATAAGCGTGGGTAGGTCCTGGTCCCTATTTATAGGGCACTTGGTCCTTGACAAGCATCTTTTATCCCCATTTTGCAGGTAGAAACCCAAGAGCTAAGGGGAGGAGTTGAGGGGAGGTGGGGCTGGAGAGGCACCCAGGGGACTCTTTACCCCTTCATGCTTTCAGTCTTTTTTTTTTTTTTTTTTTGGTTTTTGGGCCACACCTGGTAATGCTCAGGGGTTACTCCTGGCTATGCGCTCAGAAGTCGCTCCTGGCTTGGGGGACCATATGGGACGCCGGGGGATCGAACCTCGGTCCGTCTGAGGCTAGCGCAGGCAAGGCAGGCACCTTACCTTTAGCGCCACCGCCTGGTCCCGCTTTCAGTCTTTTATTACTCTATCCTTTCATGCCTTCAACATATAGGCTCCCAAGTATGAGACAGAGACATCAGAGCTGTTGGGAAGGAGGCTGTAGAAAGGAGTTGGACCCCCTCTGCAACCTCTCCGTGTCCCAGATGGAGCTGGGCAGTGCCAGGTCACACATGGGGGTGTGGTGAGTCGGGAAGACCGGGTGCCAGGCGGAACAGGAAGGGGCTGAGTGGCTGGGGGTCAGCGGGGCCCTTGTGGAGGGTACTTGTTGGAGGGTTCTGAGGAGAGGGCAGCCTGGAGCATGTCCCCTAGAGTCCTCCTATTTCTCTTTGGGGATCAGCTGGCTTCCCCCGCTTTAACTACTTCAGCTTCCATGGCCCCAGCCCTAGCCACATGCCCTATGAGCTCAGTCATGCATCAGGGGCTTTGCCTTTTGCCCCCATTGGTGCCCAGCTGAGCCCGGCATGGTGCCACACCTGTCTGTGATGGAGGCATGAACAAGGTCCAGGCTGTCCCTGCTGCTGGCCTGGAGAGCAGTGGAGGAGGGGCAGCAGCAGGCAGGCCCAGCAGCAGGGAATAGGGGAGACGCCTCATTAAGGTTGGGGGAGCCTGTCCACAGATGCCCATAGGGAGAGTGTGGGAGGAAGGATATGGAGAACATGGGGGCCACAGGGCAACTGTGCTCTGTCCTCACCTGCAGTCCAGTGTAACTTCAACCGGCCAGTCTTACCAGTGCTCCGAGGAGAGCACCTCCCGGGCAGATAGAGGAAAGTGCAGGAGTGCGAGCAGCCCCCCTGGTTTTCCACCATGTCCTTGCCAGGGCCCCAGGAGGAGGCAGCTGTCACATGGGGCCATATCCCAGAAAGGAAGTGGCAGAGGTGGGGTTGAGCCCAGAGCTGAGGGGCTGCCTAGCAGGGGGCTGGCTGGCTGGGGGGCCTGTGTGGGGCTCAGTGGTGAGTGTAGGTGCAGGTCAGGCCCTGAGAGGTTGCCGGGGTGACAGAAGCCAGAGCCAAGAATGGCCAGCAGGCGGCCGTTCCCGCAGCCATGGCCAGAAGCTGTTTTCCATGGCCCTGCTGGCCCCATCCTGAGGCTCCAAGGAGCTGAGTGTTTGGTCCCGTTCCCAGGTCACCCCCTCTGTGTACGCTGCCAGGGGAGGGGCTGTGGGTCGTGGCGATGCCACCCTGGACCAACATGGCGGAGGAGGTGCCCTGGCAAAAGATATGGGCAGCCGCCTCACCTGTCCACAGCCTGTGATCCCGAGGCCAGAGGGGGCAGGGGAAAGAGGATGGGCACTGTGACTCCCCCTTCCTTGGCTTGGGTTAGGCCTCTCCGAAAGGCAAAGAGCTAGTGAGAAGGGAGGGCAGGGGCTGGATTAGCGGATAACCAAGGCCAGAGAGAGACCAGGGCCAAAGTGACATGATCAGAGGGTGAGGGGGTCAGAGTGAGACCAAGGCCAAGGTGACCGGGTCAGAGAGAGTCAAGGACAAGGGTGACAGCGTCTGTGTGATAATTGGCTCAGCCGTGCGTGAGAGAGGCCTGAGTGCCTGCCAGGTCTGTGTGTGTAAGACCCTGTTCAGCTGTGTGTGAGAGGCCTTAGTGTCAGAGTCTGTGTGTGAGACCTGGCTCAGCGAGGACAGCCATAACCTCTCGGTGGCCATAGGGAACACAGTCCTTGTCGACTACTGCTTAGCCCTATGAGGAATCAGTACTGGGTGCTCCACCCCTAGATCCATCACCCTGGTGCTTGGGCAGTCCCCACTGTCCAGAAGGACCAGGGCAAGTAACTCTGGGGACTCCAGGCGGGGCAGAGGAGACCCCACCTGGGGCAGTGGGAGAAGCAAGTCCAGAGAAGGCTCTGCCAGGCTCCATGGACAGGGTCAGATGCATCTTGGCCAGAGCCCCGTGGGGGCCAGAGCTGGGTCTATCCTGAGGAGGCACATACTGTTCCCACACCCTGATGGGTGACACATGATCGCCTTCCTGCCAGGCCTGCATTCCAGGGAGTTGCACGGATGGAGGAAATGAAGGGATTAAGGACAGGGATAAAAAGAATGAAAGACAGGAGTGAAAGGATGAAAGACAGGAGTCAAGGATTGAAGGGATGAAGGAAGGCAGGAATGAAATGATGACGTGATAAAAGGATGAAGGGCACGAGGCTGGCGAGAGGGGCTTAGGGTCACGTGAGGGCAGGGCTGGTGAGGACATGGAGCCAGGACTGGGATGAGGGGCCTGGTGGGGACCCCACCCCTTTCTGCCCTCCATGTGGCTCTGTGCAGGACAGTGGGGCCTTGAGGCTGTGTCTTTAGCATAGGTGGGGACACCCTATGTCATTCCACCTTCTCAGAGCTGAGAGCATTTGTGTGGGGCAGAGTGGGGCTGGGGATCCCCATTTCACATCTCCCAATCCAGCTACGGATCCACATCTGTGTGGGGACCAGGCCACATGTGCAGACACTTGCTCAGGCCTCTTGGTACAGGTGGGGAAACAGCCCACAGCTGCTCCGTGGTAAGCGAAATCCCCCAGACCACAGGGCAGGAACCCCAGTAGCTGCTGGAGTTCAACCAGAGCCAGCAAGAAGGGGGTGTGGGTTCCCCAGCTCTGAATTAGAGGTACCAGAAGATGGGAGCTTCCCTG
The DNA here is from genome assembly GCF_024139225.1 of Suncus etruscus. NCBI lineage: Eukaryota > Metazoa > Chordata > Mammalia > Eulipotyphla > Soricidae > Suncus > Suncus etruscus. The sequence continues at coordinate 156,166,789 of NC_064852.1, forward strand.
AGCCTCTCCGGGGCCCCAGAGCACCCACTGGCCCCAGGCTCACTCGTTCTCTGGACCCTCATTTTCACTGGTGGCACCTAGCAGGGCACCTTTGTCCCTGGCCCAGGTCACCCTGAAGGCCAAGAATAAGGTCGTGGTCCTGCAGCAGAGGAGGGGCGCAGGAGGGCACCAGGCCCACCCAATTCCCGCCTGACCTGCTCGGTCTGTTTGTTGGTGCCAGAGCCCCAGTGCCTCCTCCTGACTGCTGCCCTCTCTCTTGAGCAGGGCCTGTCTGCCCAGCTGGAACTCCACTTTCTCGGGACACTCGGCTCCCCTGGACACAGGCCTCAAATGGTGTGAGGTGGAGGTCGAAGGGCCGGGCCAGAAAGTAGATGGCTCCTGGGGGCATGTGGTGTTGGCACTGGTTCTGGTGAGCATTTGACGGTGCCCATGAGGCGGTCGTATGGAGGAGGGGGCTCCTGGGTCAGGGCAGGGTGCACAACACCTCTGGGCTGCACGCAGCACCTGTGCAAGACCCTGCACGCCTCACAGAACCAAGCTGAGCCACAGACGTGTCTCTCGGCCCTCGCTCCTGTGCCTAGTACGGCCCAGCGCCGGGGCACGCACAGCCCCCTCCCAGCTGGCTTTTGGAAATGCCAGGGTGACAGGTTCTTGCTGGGATGAAACCAGAGTAAATGCATGTCTGTGTGAATAGTGAATGTCTCGGTGTGTGATTGTGTGTGTGATGTCAAGGTGGGACGATATGTGTGAGAGCGTGAGTGTGTGAGTAGTGTGGTGAGTACGTGAATGAGTGAGTGCATGCGTGTGTGCGGGTGTGTGTGCATGTGAATGTGGGTGTGAGCACATGGGTGTGTGTGAGTGTGTAAAGGGGTTTCCAGGGCCTTTATGTGTCCTTATGTACCACAACGGTGCCCCTAGGAACCACACACCAGTCCAGCAGCCAGTGCGGGTGCTGGCTCTGCTGCCCATGCCCAGGGCCCAGCTCATGCTCTGCAGGAGGCACCCTAGGGGCTCCAGGACCTGGTATGGGGCTGTCCTGGGAGTGAGCCCTGAGGGACCGAGGAAGGAACCAGGCACCGCCTGAGCCCTTCGCTCTGAGAAGCTCCAGAGACCAGAGCAGCTCACGCAGCAGGACCAGAGGCGAAGAGGTCACCCGGGGCACTGTGGGCTGAGGGTGGGGTGACTGCAGGGCAGGGCGGTGCCACCGTGGGAACTGTCCCAGAGCTGCACAAGAGAGCCCAGCACCCCGCACCCCGGCAGGCCCGGCCCAGTCTCGAGGAGGAGGCTGTTGCAAGGCCCCAGATGTTGAAATTTGGTGGTGACAGTCACCTCGTGAACTCGATTCACCCACAGGCTGGCACTGCCTCTACCACCGTCAGCGGGACGCCCGGCCACACCCTCCCCTGACTCTGGGGCCCTTCACAGAGGTGCCCCCCTTTATGTTCTTCTTTCCCTTCTTTCTCTCCCTTCCTACCCCTTTCCTCCCCCCTCTCCCCTCCCCCTTTCCTCTCCTTCCCTTCCTTCCCCTCCCCTCCCCTTCTCTCCCTTCTCCTTCCCTTCCTTTCTTTGTAGCTGTGTTCTGGGCCGTGTCCCCCTGTTTAAATGTGGCCTTTCCAGTGAGCTGATGTGTTCAGGAGAGGGGAGAAGGGGCTCTACTTGCAGCATGTCCTTCCTCAGGCCTCTAGAGCACCTGGGCTTGAGCTGAGAAGTTGGTGTAAATTTTGAATGGGTTTTGATGAGGTTGTTTTTTTGTTTTGTTTTGTTTTGTTTTGGTTTGGTTTGGTTTTTGGGTTACACACAGCAGTGCTCAGGGACCACTCCTGGCTCTACGCTCAGAAATGACCCAAACCCCCAGCAGGCTCAGGGGACCATATGGGATGCCGGGATTCGAACCATGGACCTTCTGCACGCAAGGCAAGCGCCATACCTCCACGCTATCTCTCCGGCCCCGGTTTTGATGAGTTTTGATGGGGCTGTGGATGCGGGGGCTCAGATGCAGGAGCTGTAGTGGTGTCCGGGAACTTGCTGGAATCCTTCCTCGGCACTCAGGAGCGCCGGGCACAGTCTGGCAGGCGTGTGCGGGCACCGGGGCGTGGGCACTGACATGAATATTGATCAGGCAGCGCACCCTTGAGCTCAGCAATGCCAAGGCTGCGCTGGCTAGAGGAAGGCAGAGTCAAGTCAGCCTGGCCTCGAAAGTTGAAGCCCTGGGGACGTCCTCAGCCCTCTGTGTCTGTTGATCTTTTTGGTTTGGGGACCATCCCTCAGGTGTGCTCAGGGTGCTGAGAGGTTACTCCTGGCTCTGTGCTCAGAAATCACTCCTGGCTGGCTCAGGGACCATATGGGATGCTGGGGATTGAACCCAGGTTGGCAGTGTGCAAGGCTAATACCCACTTGGCTGTCCTATTGCTCCAGCCTCCTCACTGCTGATCCTCGAACCTACTGAAGTCTTGCTTGTGGCCAAGGTCAGTCACTTCCTACAGGGGCCCTAGACCAGCTGTCCTCCCAGCCTCGCCTGGTGCCGCCTGAGGCTGGGGGCCACAGGACTGTGCCCGATGGGCACACAGACGGCACAGAAGAGCAGGCCGCCACAGCTGGTGTCTGCCTGGACAGCGGGTGTGCTCAGCTGTCGGCCAGCTGCCTGCCCACCCGACGCCGGCGACACTTCCTGTCCCAGCTGGAGGGAGCCGCGCCTGGCCACGCGCCCTGGTGGATGACCCAGGGGAGGAAGCGTCCTTGATGGGCCAGTGGGACAGTCCCGGGAATCCCTCGGAAGCACTTCACACCCTGGTGGGAAGTGGGCCAAGCGGCCCCTCAGAGCACAGAGACAGGAGGCCCCTCAAGAGCCAGAGGCCAGCCCACTGCTTCCTCAGGATCATGGCCCCATCTAGGCCAGAGAACGTCCCAGGTCAGAGCACGTTCCTGGGCCCGAGCATGTCTCGGTGGCTCTATGGCTGCCATCAGGGCCTCTGTGCTGAGAGTCATAGATTGAAGTAGCACCTGTAAGAAAAGATGCTTGAAAAAAATACCCTGTACTCACAGGTAGTACAGCCCTGAAAAAACTTGGTGCCTGTCCATGAGGCATTCGGGAAATAAAGGGATGCAGCATACAAATGAGTTGAGACGTACCTTCAGCTGACATTCTAAGATGACTCAGATTTAATATTTAAAAATTACCCAGATAGATAAACACACCTTATGAGAAACATTTGGTAGATTCTAGTATTTGTATTTAGTCTCACAGAATAATTACTCACCCTCAAATCTAACTTTGCTCTCAGACTACGTGCAGCCATAGTAAGCGCTAACATTTCAGGCCCCAGCTCAGGATGCCTAAAACCAAAGCAGTTCTCGACTGACCTTGCTACTAACAAACTACTGATAGCAAGAAACAATTTCAAAAGTGAAACTATTTTGTGTCAGGAATATGCCTTGAACAATTTGCCCTGTGCCTTTTTTTGGTAAACCAGTCTTATGATCAGTCAAGAAATTGAGCATCGGGCCCGGAGAGATAGCACAGCGGCGTTTGCCTTGCTAGCAGCCGATCCAGGACCAAAGGTGGTTGGTTCGAATCCCGGTGTCCCATAGGGTCCCCCGTGCCTGCCAGGAGCTATTTCTGAGCAGACAGCCAGGAGTAACCCCTGAGCATCGCCGGGTGTGGCCCAAAAACTAAAAAAAATAAAAAAAAAAATTTGAGCATCAGTATTCCATCTTGTGCCTTGAATAAACGGAACAGAGCTTGAACCCAGTTTGACTCCTTGGCCTCTGTTACCCATCAGACACCCCGGCACACACCTTTCCAGGCACCCCAGAAGATTTCTTTGTGTCAAGACCAACCCCTCTGTGACACCCGGAGCCTGTGAAGCTGCGACAGGCATGTCCCTCTCCACCTCTTGTCCCCGTCCGTCCCTGAACTGTGCACCTGCCCTAGGCGTCACTCCAGGGGTTCCTCTCTCCTGTGGAATCAGAGCTGAGACCCGGGAGGGAGTACCTGGGAGGTACAAAAGGGGGTATGGTAAATGCGTAGTAAAGGGATGTCAGGGAAGGGGTATCTGGGAATATTACTTGGGAAGCACCTGAGAGTGTTACCTGGGGACACCTGGAGGCACATGGGGGTAGTGCCCTGACCTGGTGGGGTACCCCGGATTGTGCTGTCCTGCAGTCGGGTTGGGGCGGTTGGCAGGTTCCTGTGTTCTCAGCCGTGAGTTAGCAGCATTGGGAACATTAATTTATCTGAGTGCTGGCACAGCTGAGACTTGGCAGTTCTGCCAAGCAGGGGCCCTGGGATGCACGAGGCAGCACCCAGACACTGTCCAGGGCACCTGGCGAGGCCCCTGGCGTGTGCTGGGTGCCAGACCCAGTGTTGGCTCTGGTGGGGACATAGCCCCTGTG